>NC_081412.1:191684833-191994119 GCF_030272615.1 Cryptomeria japonica | reverse complement strand
ATTACTCCTTTAAAAAATTGGGATCTACTTTCAAATTTCTAAATCATCTCTTGATTGTGGCACTATTAAAAAATTTCTAATAGTTAAACATCCAAAATATTCAATTGTTTAAAATTTACATATATTTAAAATAAAAAAAATTATTTCTTATTAATTATTTTTTATTTTATTCAAAATTCAATACATTGAACACAAACTTAAACACACCTAAAAATAGCAATAAAAAACAACTTCTTTACCACAAGATCCCAACACTCGTAACTTTGATTGCATCCCATTATTTTGTTCTTGTTTCCATATAATCTTTCCTTCAACATATTCGTATCAGTTGATAGTAATCTTACGAGTTGAACAATTTTACCTTCAAAGTCTTGTACTTAACTTCCATTTGACTCAGTTTGTTCTCCACAGTACCCAACTTTTTCTTTAATGCCCAATCCTATTCAAAATTGGATTATTCCTATTCAATATTAGAAAACTCTTCACTTTTTCTCTAATTTCTCCGTTGTCCTATTCTTCTTCATTACCACCACATAAGATGATTGTTTCTTTGTCCAACTGTTTGCATTCAGTTTTCTTTACTGTCCAAATATTAATTACTAGTATTTTTCAAACGTAAAGAGTTAGACAGAGGTAGCTTGTATACATATTCATGCCAAATGTATCCCTACTAATTGCGTTGGAAGTATTTATGAGTTAAAAAAGAACACAGATTTTAGGGATAAATGGAAAGCTTATATTATTTAAGCTGGTGTGGGCTCCGTATCCTTCTCATTTTCTTCCCTCCTGTTATACTTTCTTATTTTAGAAGATTGTATATAAAGATAATATATTACTCATCTTAATAGTCAAAAGTGAACCTTAATCATTGAATGAATCAGAATTAAATTTTAATAAATAAAAGTATAGTGTTTAAGATGTTAAAAGTGAATTTTAGTATAATATGATGAAATTAGTCATTAAAAGAAATGGAAGAAAATAGAGTACATATAATTCAAATAATCAAAAGATTTATGTATTATATTAACAACAAAATAATGTTCTTAATAACATTATATATGCTTCTTGTCTGACTCTTGACTCTCATTTTTTCTCATATCCTTTGGAGGCATCTTCCCCTTGAATTATCTCACCAGTTGGATCAACTTGTTGCTCAAGATAAAGCTTATTAGAGCTCTTTGTATTTTCTGCTGTCCCTTTTGTTGTACTGTTCTCTTTGAATTTCAATAAATTTTTACCCCTCTTTTAATAAAAAAAAACATTATAATCTTCAAATTATAGATTCTTCAATTTGTATGACCTCCTCGAAGAAGCCATCTAATTGCAACTTATACCTTTATTGTGTGACAAACGATCTTAAACTTCTTAGTGCCGCCCACAGTAAGTATGAATTTCTTCTTAATGAAAAACCTTAAGACATAAGAGTTTTTCCTTTGAAACAAAATTATCCTGTTACAAAAACATATCCAATTTTTTTTATTTTTTTTCAGTGAAGTAGATAAAGTTAAAAGAGATTGTGTGGTCAAGTTCTTTTATTGATTTGCGGATTGTTTGCAAGCTGTCAAGACTCCTGGTAAACAGGAGCTCTACAGATGGGGAATTGCTTTGACAGAGAAGCCATTGATCGATGCAACGCCCATGCAAATAATGTTTACATTTGGGAAGAATACGAACACTCTCTTCCCTACCAATTCCTTCCAGACAAACACAACACTTTTCCCTATTCTCTTCTTCCACTAAACACCCATACTTTACTTTGGGCAACCCTCGAATCTTCCACCTGCACAAACAATTTCCCTTAAAGCGAATAAAACAGCCCCGAGGCGAGCTGTGGGTTATTATTGAGAATCCTACAAACAGTCCCAGAGATCCGTTAATAAATTGTAAGGAAGAAAGCACAAATTCGTGTGCTTCCCCAGTAAACTCTACTACACTGTAGAGATAACGATTCCCTGCAACCACGTCCACAAAAAGAAGCAACATGCAAATAATATATCCCACACCAACGCAAAAGGCGTATAAAATTAGAATTAGAGTAACAGCCATCTTGAAATTTTGGAGTTGAACTACTTCTCTGCACAGAGAGAATCCAAAATGCTTTAATGAATTCCAAGGCGCCTTTCCAACTAGAATCGAAGGCTGTGCCATCACATAACTCGCTCTTCTTCTACCATTCATCAGCTCTGATCCAACCATTGAAAATAACTGCACTGTCTTGGTCTGTTGTAGACATTTTATAAAGATGAATGAACTTTTACTTTTACTTATTTTCTACGGAAGAGAAGCTTCTGGAATGTGAATGGCGATTCCATTCAATCTTTTGAACAACCCAATTCTACAGTGTGACGATGAATGTTAGAAAATGTTGGCAGTCATTCTAGAAACAAAACTAGATATTTTATCGATACAGTGGAAAGTGGAAGCTTTGATTATTTGAGCTGCGTGGCCTTCTCATCTTTCTCAATTTCTCCCATCGTGTTATATTTTCTTATATTCATAATTATTTTCACCGTTATTCACCTCACAACTCTAACTAATGAACTAATTATTAGTGATTAATTTATTATTAATTAATGTGGAGAACCATTCTACAATGGCAACAAGGGTTGTAGTGTAATGGCATGACCATGTTAATGTTAACTTTCACTTTTAAGCTTGAATTTGACAATCATTCACGTGTCAAAATATTAATATTAATTATAAACTTAATTTTTAAAACAAACACCATATAAGAAAAATATACCCTCATCAAAATTATAAGTTTTAAATAGATATATAAATATTAAACAAAAAATAAAGATATTTTAAAAAAAGCTACCATTTCATATTTACAATATTTACTTTATATTTATTTTTATTTTTAATGATTTTTTTGAATAATGGTAAGATGTTTAAAATTTAAATATAAAATATTAGTTGTCAATTATGAAATAATAAATTTGTATTAGGTAAAAAATAAACAATATAGATATAATTTAATTTAAATGTTTCTCTAAGTATTAAATAAAATTTAAAGCAGAATAAAATAATTTTAAGATAAATAAAATAGTTTCAATTGATATCTTTCCTCATAGATGTGTTTAAGATATCTATACTAGTAATTAATCCATTAGCTATATATGAGATGGTAAAGAGAACATGAGTTTAGTCAACTAACATAATATTATCAATAACATTTATCTATATTAATAATAAATAAAATAAAATTAATTACTTCTTAGTTAATCCATGCACCTATATTTAATAAAAATAAATAAATGATCTATTTATATTCCACTCATCAAAATTAGTTAACTAATGAGTCAATCTCACATTTTTTTCTATGTCAAATTAGTTAGTTCCACCTTTAAGTCATCAATAAAATTAGTTAACTAATTACGTGATCAAGATAACTTTCAATCAAACTAATCTACTATTCAATCAATTTAGTTGAATGATTAGTCAAGCTACTTAACTAGTAAGTTAGGTTAATTTACTTGACAAATCAATGATCTAACTAGTCAATCTAACTAGTTAACTCCAAGTCAAATCATTTGTTCACAAGATTGACTAAATTAATCTTCACCATTCACATTTTCACTTGAAAATCTATAATACCATTACTCCTTTAAAAAATTGGGTGAGTTTTATGAATAACCTTTGATCTACTTTCAAATATCTAAATCATCTCTTTATTGTGGCACTATCAAAAATTTTCTAATAGTTAAACATCCAAAATATTATTTTGAAATTAAAGAAAAAATCAACTGTTTGAAATTTACATATATTTAAAATAAAATTTTTTATTTCTTATTACTTATTTTTTATTTTATTCAAAATTCAATACATTCAACACAAACTTAAACCCATCTAAAAATAACAATAAAAAACAACTTCTTTACCACAAGATCCCAACACTCGTAACTTTGATTGCATCCAATTATCTTTGTTCTTGTTTCCATATAATCTTTCCTTCAACATATTCGTATCAGTTCATAGTAATCTTACGAGTTGAACAATTTTACCTTCAAAGTCTTGTACTTAACTTCCATTTGACTCAGTTTGTTCTCCACAGTACCCAACTTTTTCTTTAATGCCCAATCCTATTCAAAATTGGATTATTCCTATTCAATATTAGAAAACTCTTCACTTTTTCTCTAATTTCTCCGTTGTCCTATTCTTCTTCATTACCACCACATAAGATGATGGTTTCTTTGTCCAACTGTTTGCATTCAGATTTCTTTACTGTCCAAATATTAATTACTAGTATTTTTCAAACGTAAAGAGTTAGACAGAGGTAGCTTGTATACATATTCATGCCAAATGTATCCCTACTAATTGCGTTGGAAGTATTTATGAGTTAAAAAAGAACACAGATTTTAGGGATAAATGGAAAGCTTATATTATTTAAGCTGGTGTGGGCTCCGTATCCTTCTCATTTTCTTCCCTCGTGTTATACTTTATTATTTTAGAAGATTGTATATAAAGATCATATATTACTCATCTTAATAGTCAAAGAACCTTAATCATTGAATGAATTCTTTTAAGATGGTCAGAATTGAATTTTAGTAAATAAAAGTATTATGTTTAAGACGTTAAAAGTGAATTTTACTATAATATGATGAAAATTAGTCATATAATTCAAATGATCAAAAAATTTATGTATTAAATTAACAATAAAATAATGTTCTTAATAACATTATATATGCTTCTTGTTGGACTCTTAACTCTGTCATTTTTTTTCCATATCCCTCGGGAGTGGAATGGTGTGGCGGACTGTTGGCTAAGTGGGCATCCGAGTATATGCAGGATTGGAATATTACGGATCAGAGGCATCTTCCTCTTAAATTATCTCACGAATTGGATCAACTTGTTGCTCAAGATAAAGCTTATTAAAGCTCTTTGTATTTTCTGCTGTCCCTTTTATTATACTGTTCAATTTGAATTTCAATAAATTTTTACCTCTTTTACTTAAAAAAAACATTATAATCTTCAAATTATAGATTCTTTAATTTATATGACCTCCTGGCAGAAGCCATATAATTGCAACTTATACCTTTAATGTATGACAAACAATCCTAAACCTCTTAGTGCCGCCCACAATAATTATGGATTTCTTCTTAATGAAAAACCTTAAGACATAAGAGTTTTTCCTTTGAAACAAAATTATCCTGTTACAAAAATATATCCAATTTTTTTTTTTTTCAGTGAAGTAGATAAAGTTAAAAGAGATTGTGTGGTCAAATTCTTTTATAGAATTTGCGGATTGTTTACAAGCTGTCAAGACTCCTGGCAAACAGGAGCTCTACAGATGGGGCAATTGCTTTGGCAGAGAAGCCATTGATCGATGCAACGCCCATGCAAATAATGTTTACATTTGGGAAGAATGCGAACACTCTCTTCCCCACCAATTTCTTCCAGACAAACACAACACTTTTCCCTATTCTCTTCTTCCACTAAACACCCATACTTTACTTTGGGCAACCCTCGAATCCTCCACCTGCACAAACAATTTCCCTTAATGCGAAGAAAAAAGTCCCGAGGCGAGCTGTGGGTTAATATTGAGAATCCTACAAACATTCCCAGAGCTCCGTTAATAAATTGTAAGGAGGAAAGCACAAATTCGTGTGCTTCCCCTGTAAACTCTACTACACTGTAGAGATAACGATTCCCTGCAACCACGTCTACAAAAAGAAGCAACATGCAAATAATATATCCCACACCAACGCAAAAGGCGTATAAAATTAGAATTAGAGTAACAGCCGTCTTGAACTTTTGGAGTTGAACCACTGCTCTGCGCAGAGAGAATCCAAAATGCTTCAGTGAATTCCAAGGCGCCTTTCCAACTAGAATCGAAGGCTGTGCCATCACATAACTCGCTCTTCTTCTACCATTCATCAGCTCTGATCCAACCATTGAAAATAACTGCACTGTTTTGGTCTGTTGTAGACATTTTATAAAGATGAATGAACTTTTACTTTTACTTATTTTCTACGGAAGAGAAGCTTCTTGAATGTGAATGGCGATTCCATTCAATCTTTTGAACAACCCAATTCTACAGTGTGACGATGAATGTTAGAAAATGTTGGCAGTCATTCTAGAAACAAAAGCGATATTTGATCGATACAGTGGACTGTGGAAACTTTGATTATTTGAGCTGCGTGGCCTTCTTATCTTTCTCAATTTCTCCCATCGTGTTATATTTTCTTATATTCATAATTATTTTTCATAGCAATCCTATATTACACAATTTAATGTTTAAACGTTAATTTGAATTAATTAAAAAAATGTTTCTAGTATAATCAAAGGTAAATTTTGGTGTGATGTTTATGATGATCCAAATAAATTAAAAAAATTTAGTCAAATACATTGTATTGTGAAACATTTTAAAACCAGCATATATATCTTAAATTTTAAGATATATACATTATAAGGTATTGAATTTTTTTAATTTAATATTTTTTTATATTAGAATTGAATGAAAACATTAAACGCCCTTAGAAATAATTTATGTATCTTAAAACTCATGGTATATATGTTAGTAGCAATGAAAGCTGCAATGTGAAAGTGAAAATTACACATTTAGAAAATGGGAGAAAAAAGAACCCACGCATCAATTTGGATTGTAAAAATATTTCATTTGTTAAATAAGAAAAGTCTTAAACATCTAATATATTAAAAAGTCTATAGCAATTAATGAAGTTTTCATATCAAATGGAGTTTTTTTCCTTGATCATTAATCTTATGGATTTTAGATTATATAACTTTTAATAATGTAAATAAATATCTGGTTTCTATTCATTAATATTTTGATAGTGCACAAAGCACATAAATTTAGCAAAGATTAACATTTTCAATATTGTTGTTGATAGAGAATCGGTTGACAATGAAAATAAAAATGATGTTTGAATAGTCTCATAAGTTAAATTTTTTAATGGAGAATTTTATGTTGTCCACAAGTATGAATGTATGTTTATCTATTCAATACATGAGCATTAGCTTAAATAAGAAAGCGCAAGTCTATGTTGATACCCTTTTAGCTAGGAGTCAAGAATCGAGGGGTGCTGATTTTGTCAAAGTCACCATTGGTAGGATGTCAGCCTCATCCCTTACATTATACTTTACCCCAAGGATAACTTTAAGAACCCCTTCCCCCCGGGCAACTATGTAAAATCCTGGCGAATCAGACATTATTTTCAGGGGGAAATTTTCATATTGATGGTGAAATTTATTTTTAAAATGAGGAAAAAGTTATTTTGTATTGGCGATTTTTTTTCTAGGGTACGAAAATGCCATAAATTTTTGGCAAATAATACCTTGTTCTATGGGGAAAATATTTATTGTGGGAGGCGAATAATTTTTGTTAGAAGGAACAAATATATAATTGTATGAGCGAAAAATTTTACTCTGAAGGAAAAATTATTTACATGTAGTGGCAATTTTTATCCACCGCTTGAAAATTATTTAAATGTATTGGCGATTTTTTTCCACCGCTTGAAAATTATTTAATTTGTTTTGGCGAATATTTTGTTATTTATGGTACAATATATAATTCATTGGCGATTTCATGAATTCATTGCCATTAATAGATAAGGCACATCACATCACATCAGTACATCACATCACATAATACATTGAGTTTTATTTCAGCCCAATTTTCTGAAGAGAACATAGCTCAACAGAAAGTGCCCGGAATGGAATTGGATTCAATAGACACGTATCAAATGTCATGAATCACAATCAATAATTTTGTTCATTTAATATATATCTATTCACTTACGGCAATCCACTCTGTCCCCATGACTTCCATGTGATGCTTGCCAATTTGGTATTGGTTCAAAGTTGTTTCCATTTTTGCACAATAGTGCATTTATGGGAAAGATTTGCAAAGATACGAAAGATTTAAAAAAATTTATAGTAGTTAATACTGTTAAAGAAGTAATTATTACAATTAAGAGCTTCAACAATTTATATCTGATCTCTGCTTCTTTCATCTTAAATTAACCTTTGCCATTTGGTAGATAAATCATCAGAGCTCATGGTATTTTAGGCTTATAAGCTCACTGCTCAGGTTGTTTAATTTGTTAATCTATTTTCTCAAGATGGACACTCCCATCTGCTTGAGAAGCATTTTTGCAGAGGACCAGAGGGCCTTTCTAGGCTCTGTTAGAAACCCAACCCTCCAATCAGTCTGCAAGGAGGTTGGGTCGTTCACCAATGAGGCTATGCATATGGTGCTGGGCAGAGAATTTCTGTGAAATGAAAATAGGTACCGTGTTAACACGAACCTTACATCGCGCTTCTTAGTGTCTCTTCTGGACCTGGGAGGAGACAAGGTGGGTATGTTGATGTTGTTGAGGAAGGTTTTTAAGGAAGACTTCCTCAGAGACGACATTACTCTTGTCATTCTTGCAGAAGTAGGGGTGGGGATCCCTCGGGCGAGTGATTTATCCAAGCTTCTCCTCCATGACCAAACACTACCAGTGGCCAGGCAATCATTTCTCCTAAACCTAAATGTGGAGTAGCTGACGTGTCACAGAAAATGGGCGCGGATTGGTAGGGACTTCCTCTGAAAATGGTTCCTCCTGGACGACTTTCCAAACTACATGTGGATTGAAGAATTCTCTCAGCTTATGCTGTCCGAAGAATTCTACATGGAAGGAGGGCCAGATTCTTAGGGAAAAATTGTAAACAATTCCACTACCTGTGCCCTAGCACCGCCCCCTTGTAGTTTTTTTTTCCTATGTCCTTGAACCCTAACAGGCTGCCAGTGGCTCACTCATTTTGTCTTTTAAGTTTTTGGGGGACTCAAGTCTCAGACAAAAAAGTTGTAAATTTCAAAAGCATAAATATTAATGATAATTTTTCAAATTCTAGTTTGTTTCACTTTGCCTTTTACAGTTTTATTGATATAAAAATGCTTTCTATAATTCTATTTCATTTTTATTAATTAATCTTTCAAATGCTTTTTGTATATGAGCTACGTTATTTCAATTATTTGTTAAACAATGGAAATAAATTTAATACCGTGATCTTTTATATGTAATGCTATAAAAAAAAATTCAATTTGTTCCATTAATTATTTGTACATTGATTATGGTTGATTATAATTTTATAAATATATACTATATAGTCATTCAAAATACAAAATTTAAAAAGTATCAAGATACAAAAGTTTATCGGTAAAGGTTTTTTCATTCTATTAATTCAAAAGTTTCAAGATACAAAATTTTCCCACAACTTATAGCAAGCAGACAAAAAACCTAGTTCATTGCCGATAGGCCGCTCACTCAATATCACTATCCCCCTGGGTCACCTCCTCTGAGTGCCTTCCCTCCTCGGAGGTTGATGCTTTGGCTTTCCCTTTTTTTGCTTCAGCTTTCATTTTTGGAATGCAGTTTAGGCACCCAAAGTCGAGGTCGCCCTCCAAGCTTGCCAGTAGTTGTATGGCCCTTCCTTCTTCAGCCCTATCTCTCAATGCCCTACCAACCTCCATCCTTGCCACCACATGCAAAGCCTTCAGGACTTCATCCACCCTCATTAATTTCGCAAAGAGTTTCATCACTTCCCACCCCACTCGGGTGCGTTCACGACACTATTATTTGATTTCATCCTCTGGGCCATGAATAAAAGGAAGCAATTCCTCCTAGTTGTCCCCTTCCTTAATTTGAATGCCAACTCCCGGCACCACCTACTCCAAGATTGAATCCATGTTAATCAAAAGCTCCCCATCAATCAATTTGACCAATGTGAGTTTTACCTTTTCCACCTCCGGTTTGAATTCACAGGCTCAGGCCATAATCAAAGAGTAAACCTCCATGTTAGTTCGATACCGGTGACTGATATATGCCACCTCCTCCGCAAGCATCAGTCGAGCTACCGCCCAAAACTTCTCCTCCTTAAACCTGAACAATCCTTGCATTTGTTTATCAAATACTTTGCCCAAAAAGGGCACCAACTTCTTGTATGTTCGAAGTGTGAAATCGGCCTCCATTGTCACCTACAATTTCAAAATCACTTCTTGCAAAAAAATGTCTTACAGAAGGTACAATTTTATGAACTACAGATTTGTTCTGCAACTGCTTCAAAGCAAAAAGTGGTACACAGATCAAAAGGTAAAAAAATCTGCCTCTGTCTTATAGGTCGGGTAATTAATGTGCATGATAAGACATTAATGCCATGAGATCAGGAAAAAGATTTCCTGTCATCCTCCCCTTCCTCCATTTGTGCGACATGCCGCAAACAACTCCTTCTGCAACAATTAATTGCCACCTTGGCATTTGTCCTTTCCAAATTTGCTCGCCTTAACAGGTTGAGGACTGCAATTGCACATTTTTTAAAATTAATACACTAAATTTATGTTGAACTTTTATATATAGTTTTAAACTATTTTTGAAAATTATATATCGTAAACATATTTTCAAAGAATTTTGTTAAAATTTTAATTAATATTTTCGATTTAATATTGAATGTTTTCTTTTTAATATTAAATTTTTACCTTTCAAATTGTATATCAAAATTTTTATTTTTATTTAGTTATTTGTTTTATTCTAGAAACTAAGTTTCATGTTTTATACTATTTTTGAATTTCAAATTTTTACAAATAATATTAACATTATATTTAATAGTTATCTCAAAATATTGCACATCTTTAATTACAAATAATATTAACATTATATTTAATAGTTATCTCAAACTATTGCCCGGAATTGAACATTTTAAATTTAATTAAATAGAATTAAGTCTATAGTCTATAGACTATAAATCTCTTTTATGGGTAGAATTTTAAAATGATTAAATAGACTTTAAAAACAGACCCGAAAAGTAACACGAGTATGGTGACGTGCCAAAAAAATGGCAGAAGTCGTGGGACCCACTTCATCTTAAAATAGGTACCATCGACCGTTGGATGAACAAAGATCAACAACTAGGGTGGATTTCGGCCCAAATGTGGGAAGTGAACACCTTTCTGAGAACTTTGCCCAGAATTGGACATTTTAAATTTAATTAAATATAATTAAGTCTAAAAAGGTTTTTTTTGGGCGGAGGTTTAAAATGATTAAATAGACTAAAAATCAAACCAGAAAAGTGACATGAGTATGGTGACGTGCCAAAAAAATGGTAGAAGTCGTGGGACCCACTACATCTTAAAATAGGTACCATCGACCGTTGGATGAACAAAGATCAATGGCTAGGGTGGATTTCGGCCCGAATGTGGGAAGTGAACACCTTTCTGAGAACTTCACCCAGAATTGGACATTTTAAATGTAATTAAATATAATTAAGTCTATAAAGCTTTTTTTCGGGCGGAGGTTTAAAATGATTAAATAGACTAAAAATCAAACCCGAAAAGTGACATAATTATGGTGACGTGCCAGAAAAATGGCAGAAGTCATGGGACCCACTACATCTTAAAATAAGTACCATTGACCGTCAGATGAACAAAGATCAACGACTTAGGGTGGATTTCGGGGAGAATGTGGAAGGGAACAAATTTTTGAGAACTTTGCCCAGAAAAGTGACATGAGTATGGTGACATGCCTGAAAACTAGCAGAAGTCATGGGACCCACGACAACTGACAACAGGTACCATCGTCCATTGGATGAACAAAGATCAACGGCTTAGGGTGGAATTCAGCCTGAATGTGGGAAGTGAACACATTTGGGAGAGCTTCACCCGAAATTGAAACATTTTAAATTTAATTAAACATAATTAAGTCATTAAAGCACTTTTTCAGGTGGAAGTTTAAAATTATTAAACAGACTTAAAAAACAGACCCGTAAAGTCACAACAGATACCTTGGTCCCTCGTCCGTTGGATCAGCAGAGATCAACGACTTAAGGTGGATTTCGGCCCGAATGTGGGAAGTGAACACATTTCGGAGAACTTCACCCGGAATTGAAACGTTTTAAATTTAATTAAATATAAGTCTATAAAACACTTTTTCAAGTGGAAGTTTAAAATCAGACTTAAAAAACAGACCTGTAAAGTCACAATAGGTACCTTGGTCCCTCGTCCGTTGGATGAGAAAAGATCAACGGCTTAGGGTGGATTTTGGCTCGAGTGTGGGAAGTGAACACATTTGGGAGAACTTCGCCCAGAATTGAACATATTACATTTAATGTCCTCAGAATTTATACTGAAGTAGTGAATGTTTTGTCCTTCAGCATCGAATAGTTAATAATAATAATTAATAAAATTACAACATGATTCTTAATGTCCTTGGAATTTATACTGAAGTAATGAATGTTTTTTCCTTTGGCATTGAATAGTTATTAATAGTAATTAATAAAATTACAAAATGAGATATTTTGCCCTTTAGGTTTTACATTTCTACTTTTCAGAGTTTTCAAAATAAGAGACTCGTAAATCATAATCGCCTTTCATTTCTTGGACAAACCTGTAAATTGGGGGAGATTCAGAAACAACTACTAGATTGAAGAATGCAAGTTGCAACAGAGACTGTCTGCGCCAATCTAGTGAGCTAGAAATTCCAATTTTCGGGTAAAATCTAGAACACCTACATCCTGCCTTTTTTGCTTTTGGTAATCTTGTGGTCCAATTTGAGGGTTAGAATTTTCAATTTTTTATCTAGCATTATTTTGAATTATTAACAATAATAGTAATGGGGAAAACGAGAAGCCATAGTTCAATAAGAAGCCAAGTGAAAAACAAAATGCACCTAACCGAACTGGTTAAAACACCAAGTTTCACAAATGAATACCATGATATTTATGACCCTGCTATCCATGGTGAAAAGCATATCATAGATATTAGATATACATTGTCTAGTAAGGCGGCAGATGCATCCAGGGCAAAATTTACTATTTTCAACCCAAAGATAAAACAAAACAAAAAAAAAATCGCATCATGGGATGTTGGATTGGGAAGCATGGTGTTACCTGAAGTATTCCCTTGCCCTGATGTTGTCATGGCCTGCGCTAAAAATTATGTTGAAGATAAAAAAGCAATTGTCAATAAAAATACAAAAGAGGAAATTCTATCCATAAACAAGGGAGAATTTGCTCATTTGTTGAACCTAGGATTTGAAGCCCAAAACGCAAATGTCCAAATTGACCTTGAAAAGCTAGTAAGGAATTATGAGAGTCTCAATCCAAGTCGTAGAGATTCATTTATCAAAGCTCTAATAAATATTGGTACTGGTATTGTGTTGGAACAGAATCATAAGCCTCCTTATGATTCTAACATTTTTGTTCCATGGGTTGGGGATACTATTTCCTTGCTGTCATTTTGCTTAGGATTGGAAAATGATAGGGAAGTGGGTGCAAGCCTTCTTGAAATTATTTATAATATCCATTGTGCAGGTCAGCCAATAAGATATAATTTTATTGAGCACATTGTAAAATCCATGCAAAAACAATTACTGATGATCAAAAAAGGTTCCAGTAAGACATTTAGGTTCTCATCCTACTTGTGCTATCTCCTCCTATCCAAGTATCGTGCAATATTCAAGACCAACAAGCTTCAAATTGTGAGCTATAAGATTGATGAGAAGACTGGGAAGAGAACAGAGTGTCCAATATATGATTAGACCCCAAAGATAAGGATGCATGATAACAGAAAGAACTACAACCATTTTGTAGACTTCTTTTTGGCACCAATGTATAATGAAATTACAAGCACTCCAGTGCCTAGGTTGCTTGTGTCTTGTAGAGATTGCATTCAACTTGGAAGTCAAATAGAATTGGCTGACTATTTCTTCATGGAAGAATTCACTATGTTAAGGTTTTACGGATCGACAGTAAAACCATATAGACTTCCAATACACGTGATAGACAGGGTATTTGCATTAGAGTATGTACACCAATTGGAGAACACAGATAGGAACTTCCATGGTCAGAAAAAGAAGAGCATATTTCCTTTCTTGCCTTTCTCATGTGGAGGGTTCACATTTGAGTGAAAAGAATTCAATGTGGCACATGATTTTTTAACAGTTTTTAACTTTGGTGATGAGGGTCTCTAGCAGTATGATCCAATCGGTGTAGTTCAAGCAAGGCTTAAGAAAAATGGGAACTCTTCAATGTTATGTGAACATGAAAGTAAACCATTGCTAGAAAATCTTAGAAACATGGACTCCTGGGATCAGGTTAAAAAAGAGATGGAGAAAATTGCAGCTGCCAAAAACATTTCAACAAAAGAAATTTCATCACAAATTATGGCATTGCAAATGCACATAGAGAGGACAATAGAGGAGGGCCAGGGCATCCAAAATAGGAGGTCCTACAATTTCTACCTAAAATCTGCTAATCCATCTAACAAATCTATTCCCAAATCAATTCTATACGAATGTAAAGAGAATTATTTCACTCAAACCAAAATAAATGATTTTTGGACTATGAGGAGGAATCTCGATGAACCAAAGACAAGTGAAAAATTTGAGAGCATCAATGAGGATGCAGAGTTTAGCAAATTGTGGGATACGGAGCATGGCGGGACTGAAGGTGATGATGATGAGCATGAGGTTGTCGTTGAGCCCCCTCCAACAACTGCTACAATCTCAAAAAGACTAGGTGGAGTCGGTGAGTCCATGAAAGAAAGATATAGCAAAGGGGAAAACCTTGTGGAAAAAATGGATTTTGAAAGTGGTGGTTTAGGTGCCAGAGGAGATGGCATTTGGTATCTACTTCAGGTACAACTTCCATCACAGTCAAAATCAAAAGGTCATCTTAAACCAGTCATTGGACTTGATTCTTCAGATTCATCATGGATAGGTACTACTCATTACCCTCAGGGTCCACCTACATTTGTTTCAGGTTCAAATCCACAACCACCACCACATCATGGTATTCCCATTGGTGGTGAATCAAGTGCCACTGCCACTGGTGGGAAATCTGGGGATAGTATTCCTATTATTGTTTAGTCAAGTGCCACTGTGATTGGTGGGGTTGGCATGGGTACTACTACTGATACTAGTTGTCTTGGTGTTGGACAAGGGCAACAACAAAATATCTCTCACAAGAGGCCACTAGAGGTAGATACTCAATCTCATACTATTCAGAATTCTATATCAAGTGCCACTGACACTACAAATCAATCATTTGTAGCCTCAGATCACACACCTCAAAAGACTATGAAAACTACACATGAAAGTGTCAGTGGGACAACATCAAGAACTGTTGTTGGTAATCTTGGTCAAGCATTAGTTAAAACCATAGGAATAAGTGGAACTGGAGCCTATGGTATTCCTATGTCACTTTTCAAATATTCAATTGCTTCAGCAAGCCCAAATTTTCAATTTCGTGATTACTATGAAAAATATAAAAACACAACAAAAGCAAATAAAGAAACAAAGAAAGCATTTCATAGGAATTTTGTGTCTGAAGTTGTAAACGAACAGCCTCCAAGGAACAGGGTATTTCCAACATATGACCCACAGAAAGATATGACGGAGTTCATGGTTGTTATGCCCCCAGACTCATCTAAAGATAAAAATCCACCACACAATCAGATAGATCCCTCTCAATTTCAAGTTAGCACCCTCCAAATGGATTTTTCCAAAGTACATAATGTGGACAAAATTAGTGTGTCAAAAAGGACTAACAAAGTGGTCTACACTTCACTGCTAAAGGTGGAGAGAGAAAACAATAAACTGGAGAAACAAATAGAAAAGTTATAGGTAGACCTAGAAAACGAAAAAATCAAGGAGGAAAGCAGCAGATATCAAGTGCAATGATTTACAGAAGAGGATAAAAAATTCAGACTCTACAGTAGAAATTGCAGACCAAGAGAAGAAGGATGCAGAATTGAAAGACCTGACAGAAAAACTGGCTAAAAGCAGTAAAAAAAATGTTGAGGTAAAAGCGAGTTTTAAAAAATTATACAAAAGTTATGAGTCTGCTGTCGCCGAAATGAGAAAATTACAAGACCTATTGGATCATGGGAAGGAAAAAGAAAAACATTTGCAAGAGGAAGTAGAGGAAGAAAGAAAAAAATGTGCACAAATGAAAGAAGACCTGCACAATGCAAATGATAAAATAAAAACTTTGGAGGATAGACTGAAAGATAATATGAAAAATACAACAAAGTATATACAACAAAACATTTGGTGGCAAATAATGCAGAGGAGTGAGAAGTTGTGTGAATGGTTTCAATTGACTGAAAGTATGAGACATTTTTTTATAAAAATCAAAGGGCACTATGAGAAGAGCACACATGTTTATTCAAAAGAGGAAATGGTAAAAAAGATTCTGAAAGTAGTCTACAGTTCTAGTTACATCTACTTGGCATCCAAGGGAATTAAGAGCCGCACTGATGCCATAGTTAAGACATCATCTATCATTCAAAAATACCAAAAGCTAAGGGAAACATTAGAAGTTATGGACAGTTGTGGAAAAAAGATAGTGAAGCTACAAGAAAAGAAAAATAATTTGATTAAACTTGGTTTTCCTAAGCCTGTTGACACGTCAAATAAATTCATTGGAGAAGAAGTTTACAAAAAAATCATGGAGATAAAAATGAAGTCTGATTTAGACTTGCTTCCAAAGGACACAACTCCCAAAAGCTTTCTGGAGTTCATCCAACCATTTACAACTCTAAATTCGGTATTGGATGAAACAGTGATGTCAAGTAAATCTTCTAAATATGGAATGTTGATGAAGTTGGAGTTGACTTTCCATATTTTATAGAATATTGACCTTCCATCAGACAAAGAGTGGAGCACCCTACAAAAACTGGCACAGAATTCTTAAGAATCATAGTATGTATTGCACAATTTTCTTCTTTTATTCTTAATTTCAAGGTTTTATGTTTTTTCTATTTGCTATTTTGCTAATCCAGCCTATGAATCTATGATGCACTCGCTATTTCTCTTTTGATAATCCAGCCTATGAATCTATTTTATGAATAGGAAAAAAACAGCACTCGCTATTGCTATTTTGCTAATCTAGCCTATGAATCTATGATGCACAGTGCAAAACTTCAACCAGTAAATTTGTATTCTCAAATTCTCCCTTGCTTTAACATTTATGTGTTTCTCTATTTCTGATTAGTAGGTTTTAGGCACTACTATTATCTATGTTTAATTTGTCATGGCATGAATTAATATTTAATTTTGAACTCTGTTTTTTGAACAGGAGACATCAAACATGTAGCAGATGTTAAATTGCTAATACGGCCTGTGATGGCCATATAAATATGTGTTGAGTTTGTGATTTTGATGTTCAGTGTTCACATGTTGCAAACTTGCAATTCAACCTGAAGTTGTTGTTGCTCCCTTGTTTCTATAAAAGGGAATTCAGGGTCATTTGCAATTTTGCAAAGGGTTCTGAAACTTTGTATTCACTTTTGCATGGACATTGGAGAATTGCACAGGAGTTTTTGTTGCTCTCTTGTTTCTATTAAAGGGAATTCAGGGTCATTTGCAAAGGGTTCTGAAACTTTGTATTCACTTTTGCAATTGGCATGGAGAATCACACAAATTGGTGTATTACTATTGAATGTATTGTATCATATGGCTACATTTTGAAAGAATTAATGAAAATCTAAGTTCTTGACATGTGTATTACTATTGAATGAATTGTATCATATGGTTCTAAAATGTATCACACAGATTTGAGACTCAAACATGTATAAATAAACAATAAACATCTCTGTATCAATAAACACATTATGGTTTTTTTTTTATCATGCTATTTTAAATCTGGAAATAGAAAGTTGAAAAATACAATTATAAATCAATATTAAATTCTAATTGCAAAAAGTAATATGCTTTTGTAATATGAATGATGAGACACAGTAATAAGATTAATAAATACCAATCTCTTACAGTTGCCATTCATCCTCATCAAATTCAGTGCTTTCTTGATTCTCGTCTGTGGTTTCTTCACTCTGAGTCTAAATCTGTATATCTTCGCCGAATTGCATCTCAATGCTACCAGTAGGTCCAGTAGTCCCACTGGATTTTTGGTTTGAAGTGTTTTCCAAACCTCTTCTTTCACATTTGGACCTCCAGATTTGTAGTGCCCTATCGTAATGAAAAGTGTGGACATCATACCTAGATGTATAGAGCCTCAAGCAATTTTCCAAATTTTTGTCTAGTTTGTTTCTTAGCTTTGATTTTAGGAACCCCAAAGCACTGAAAACTTTCTCATCTTCCACCGAACCCAATATCATGGCAAGACATAAATCAACAAGCTTCACATATTCTGGCATTAAATCACGCAAGGATGCGTTCTCAACTATATATTTCCAAAGCCTTGTTACTAATCCCTCTTCACGGGGGTTCTCCATTTTGGCATATTGTTCTTTCATAGTGTATGCAAAATGAGATGATTTCTCTCGAAGATGAGTTTAGTCTAATATTCCATTTATAGTTACTCCATTAAATTCTTTGGATAATTAAAATTGTTTTACCAAAGTCAGTAGCTTACTTCGAAAATCAGATGCACTATTGAGGCTCCAATAATGAGGAAACATAATAGACATGGCCTCGAGTAGGTTGTCAGAAGGGAATCTACTTCTAATTTGTGAGGAAAGATCATATGCAATTTTCTTCACAGAAGTAGTTACAGTCTCAACAATCTTGTCGAAATCTTCCTTTGTAACTCTTGCTAGTTTCTTCCTAGGGTGCTTTCCTGGTTCCTCGGGGTCTACCATGGCATAGAAGTGCATTGGTATCTCAACTCCCCGTACATTGGCACATACCTCCCCGTCTTCACCGATATGTAAAAAGTTATCAGGATTGTTCAAATCTGTGAGTGTCCTCCACTTAACAAATTTTTCATCAGATACTGTTGGTTGATTTCAATGGAGATTGTTGAGGGTCATGCATGTCATCTTACGCAGTGTAGCATATTCTGCACTATACAGAGCTCTTTTTTGGGTAGCCTTCATAATATTCCTCATTTCCTCTAGCATGGGCAGAAGAGCTGCTAAAGTTAAGAGTGTCTCTAAATTACTTAACCTACCAAGAAGTTCAGGAAATTTCGGTTGATCTAATTTGTCGCGAGTTGTGTGAAATAGTCCAATCAAGGATGAATATTCTAAAAGCACTTGATGCACTGGACCATCCAAAGAGATCCATCTGGTATCATTATCCTTGAGAAGCTTGCTCCCATCAGTTAATCCATTAGCAAAGTGTTGAAATTCCATAAACCGCTTGGGACTTCGACAAAAGTGTGAGTAGAGCTCTCTGATTAAAATTTCAATTTTTTTAACCAAAGAAAACTTGCTCACAATTCCAAAAGCTAGATTCATTTTGTGAGCCATGCAGTGAATTGTAGTAATGTATGGTGCAAATGAAGTTTCAATCTTTGTACAAAGACCGTTCCTGTGACCTTGCATTACTGAAGCTCCATCTGCTCCAACACAAACCAATTTTTTGGCTACCGTCATGTAATCCATACCTCCATATTTAATTAAACTTCTCTTTACTAGTTGAAATAAATTTTCCATTGTCGCGCTCTCCTTCATTTTAGCAACAGATGGTAGATGAGGTTGGCGGGTATGATTCTCTACATTATAAACATACATGCATACCCATGAAGTATTTTCTACTATCGTAACTTCGTCTAAAGAAAATGCAATGAAGTTTGACTCTCTTATTTTTTCCTGTACATCTCCTTTTTCAACCTCAGCAAGACAACTTGCCCATTCCCATCCACTGTTTACGGACTAGTATCTATTAGGATAGTTAGGAACTTTCAAAAAGTGTAATAAACCACTAATTGATGGGAAATCTGTCATAACAACTTTCTCAGTTGTTCTATTTGCATTGCTTTTCTAAAAACAACTTCAATAGACCCTTTAACTTCAGCAGGCTTCATCTGTAATTTCTCATGAAAATAATGCTCTTCGGTATTCCTCACATGCTTACATTCATGCTTTGTTTTCCATCTTATCACTAATTTTTCAACCCCGTCTATCATTTGTTTTTCATAAACTTTACCCATATGCTTTTCTATGGTGTCAAATTTTAGATGCAACCTAATTTCCTTGTTATGTTTCCAAGTGAAAATCTTACACTTGCATTCTATTGGAGACTCACCTTCAATTGGATTCTCCACTGGTTCAATGAATGGATACTTTGATGCCCAATTAATTTGAAAATTCCTCACTGACATATCCCACTCCCAATCCTTTTTTGATTGTGGTTCACCCTTTTTTGATATGGCTTTTCTTTTCCCCTTTCGTGCATTATCATCAATGGCATTATCACCCAAGTCGATTATATCATTTCGGCTAACTTGGGTATCTACTAGATAATCTTCTTCAAGATCATCCTAATCTGAGATATAAGGTTCGCCGCCGTCTTCATTATGCGATGCAGGTGGTGAATTTTGTACTTGTACTTGTGATGACGTACCTTCCTAATTTTCACCAGTACCACAATCTTTCCAATGCCAAAGTACGAAGACAATGTTCTAGTTTTTGTTGGCCTCTCCTGGCCTTCCTCACATTCAGGTTTCCTACCCCTCTTCCTGTTCGATATCTCCAACGAAATAAAGGCTGCCAAAAAAATATCAATTTGTTGAAGAAGAAATAATAGACTATAATGTATAATATACCACTTCAAAAATATGATTGCTCACCTTTAGGCTTTAGGTCACTAGCAATCGCCAATACAGTCAACAACAATGATTTTCCTTGGTCTGAAACTTTGCTATTGATCAGAATTCAGAGCCTAGAACCCACCATATTGTGTTGAGATAGATCTGATCTTTGCATGTATTTATACCAATCCTTATATGGCAAATTCTATAGGAATTTTATATGGTATACAAATATTTGGTGAATCCCGCATAACTATAACACGACTTATGTAATTTTCGAGGCGATTATAGGTCGTCCAAATATGACATGTAATTTTTGAGGCAATTATAGGTCGTCCAAATAATAGGTGAATACAGTATAGTTGGCGAAAGTTGGGGTGAATGGAGACATGCGTCAGGAAGATGTCAGGCGAATTGGGTCCCCCTGGCTAACAAATCTTCACATGCCTATAGGCGAATTAAGGTCATCTATTAAGGAAACCTTGGAGAGTGTAGGCGAAACAATTAAATTTACCATGTGTCCACCATATATTGTATTGGTGAAATCATCGCATAGAAACATTTAATTGCATAAACATATGGTGATCAGGCCATGACTTTGACAAAAATTGATAATGTTCTAGCGACATGGCCACCCCCAGACGATACAAAATATTCGCCATTTCTAACATGGCTGACGTGAAAAATTATCCATTGGCGAATATTCACCACTAAAGTAATCTCTACTTTACCCTCACTAATCATGCTCAACAAATTTAACTACAAACCTTTCATGTCAAAGATAAATTTTAATTAATAAGAATATGTTGTTTAACATTGTCAACATAAAGTCAGAGATAAGGAGGCCAACAAGAACATTGCAGATGGGACCCAGAAGACTCTTAAGGAGTTAGGAATTGATAAGTAACTATGAATATTATCTCTTGGAATATAAGGGGACTCAATAATCCCCACAAACATGACATCATTAGGAATATGATAAGGTACAATAAACCTGATGTTTTCCTAATCCAAGAAACCAAAATGAGTAAAGAAAAAGTTGAATCTTTGAAGTTCTTCAATAATGGTAATGTTATTGGTGGTAGTTCGAAAGGTGCTTCAGGGGGCATAGCTACCATCTGGAACCTTAATACTATCAAAGGTCGTGTTCTTATCCAGGAAAACAATTTCTCTTGTATAAAATTTGAGCATTAAAAAGATGGCACTTCTTGGGTTCTCACCAACATTTATGCTCCCAACAGTTTGAAGGCTAGAAATTCCTTCTGGAAATAACTCATTCAAGCTAGGGATAGCTTTAGAAATCTTAGTTGGATGGTTATGGGAGATTTCAATACTCCTTTGAGAGAGGAGGAAAAATTTGGAGGAAGCCCCTCCCAGCTAGAAAGTGGGCTAGCCCTTATGGATTTCACTAATTCTCAGGCTCTCAATGATGTGGAAATTCATGGATGCAATTACACCTAGACCAATAGGAGAACTGGTAACGATCTTATCCAAGTTCATCTTGACAGGACTCTCATCTCTGATGATTGGTATAGTCACTATTTTTGTTCTCTAATGGCCCATATTAGGGTTGGGTCAGATCACTTTTCAATTACCTTTATTGTTGATTCAATTAATAGAATAAGACACTTCCCTTTCAGATTTGAAAAAATGTGGACCCTACACCCAGATATCAAAAGCAATATTCAGAAATGGTGGAGTATCCAATTTGAGGGAACGACTATGTATAAAGTTGTTAAGAAGCTCGAAAGTGTAAAGGATAACATAAGACCCTGGAACAAATCCAACTTTGGGAATATCTTTGAGGATAAAGGAAAAATCCAGGAAGACCTTAAGAAAATACAGGACCAAATTCAGAAGGATGGTTTCAATACAGTATCCATTGCTGATGAAAATGAAACTCTCAAAAAATACCATGATATCATAACTAAAGAGGAAACTTTCTGGAAGTAGAGATCAAGATGCATTTGACTGAAGGAAGGAGATAGGAACACTAGATTCTTTCACATGTCGACGATCAAGCACAAATCAGCTAATAGGATAACCAAACTTAAGGTGAACAACGGGGAGCTGGTTGAGGAGGAAGAAATTAGGATTGAAGCTAAAAAGTATTTCTCAGAACTGCTCAAAAGGGATAACAGTCTGGATGATGAAGCTCAATTCTCTTTTTTTCATAACATCCCTTGTCTCATTGATGATCAATTGAATGTCTCCTTCTCTTCCATCCCCTTGACCTTGGAAATAAAAAATGTTGTTTTCTCTTTTGATGGTATTAAAGTGTCTAGCCCAGATGGTCTCCCCATGTTCTTCTTTCAAGATTTCTGGGATATTGTCGGCAAAGATGTCTCCAACGAAGTCAAGGAATTCTTTGGTGCCAGAAATTTTTTGAAAGAAATAAATGGCACTTTCATTGCTCTCATCCCCAAAATCCAAGGTGCTGACTCTATGGACAAATTTAGACCCATCAGTTTATGCAATTCTTTTTATAAGATTATCTCCAAGGTTCTTACTACTAGGCTTATGTCTATCCTTCCTGCTTTGATTAATCACCAGCAGAATGGTTTGGTCCCCGGAAGACAAATTCTTGACTCTATTATAACTGTCCATGAGAATATCCACTCTTTCGTTAGAGAAAAGAAGCAGGGTCTCATCCTCAAGCTTGATCTCTCCAAAGCCAATGATAGGGTTGACTGGCCTTTTTTAGTAAAGGCTCTTATGGCTTTTGGTATCTCCACTAGAGTTATTGACCTCCTCAGCTAGCTTATAACCTCTGCCTCTTTTGTTGTTCTTGTCAATGGTTCACCTTCCCCCTTTTTCCAAGCTTCTAGAAGATTAAGGTAAGGGGATCCCATATCCCCCATCCTCTTCATCATCATGGCAGAATGTTTTAGAAGGTCAATGGAAAATATGGTTCTGCAAGGCTCCTTTGAGGGTCTCCAACCTTCCTCTGTTGACATCATTTTCTCCCACCAATAGTTTGTCGATGATACTATCATCATGGGGGATTCGAGCATCTCTGAAGCTAAAATCTTGAACAGTACTCTTTTTAACTTTTCCTCAGCTTCTGGTCAGCTTATTAATTGGGTCAAAAGGGAAGTTTTCTTCATTAATACTCCTGAGAGAAGACAACAAAGAATCAGTAGAATCTTGGATTGTAGGATTGCTGATCTTCCAGCTACCTATGTTGGCCTCCCCATGGGAATTGCACCTCTTGATGTTTTTTGGAGTTCTCTAGTGGATAAGTTTCATAAAAAACTAGGTGGTTGGAAATGAACCCTTTTAAGTCGGGCTGGAAAACTCCAACTTCTTAAAGCCTCTCTTCAAAGTATTCTAATCTATGCACTAATTCTCTTCAAAATTCCAGTAAAGTATGTTGACGCTATTGAGAGAATTCAAAGAAAATTCCTATGGTCTGTGGTTGAGGACAAAAAAAGAATGTCTTTGGTGGCTTGGGACCAGGTTTGTAGACCGAAAAGCAGAGGTGGTCTGGGCCTGAGGAAAATCCGAACCTTAAATGAATCTCTTCTGTCAAAATAGGTTTGGAGAATGTTCCATGCAGATACTGAATGGTGCAAAATATGGCGAAGTAAGTACTCTCTTTTGTCCTCTTCTCTTTCTTCTTTCATGAATTTGGATCTCAGTATTCATGGATCCCATATATGGAACCATGCCTCTATGTGTAAAGAAAGCATTGCTAAAGGACTAATCTGGAAAGTAGGAAATGGTAGGAAAGTCAAATTCTGGGAGGATCCCTGGCTTTTTGATAAACCCTTGTTTGAATTCAATGAATGGGCTCCCCTTGCTCCCTCCTGTATCAAAACTTTCGGCTCCTCAGTTGCTAATTACTAGACTGGTAACAAATGGCAAAACATTGAAAGTATCCATTCTAGCCTTTCTAAGCTCAAGATTCATCTATCTTCGGTCTGGTTGAATAAAGAGGAAGACTCTCTTATCTGGAAATATGATTCCAAAGGTTCTCTTACTATTTCTTCTATGTATTGTGTCCTTTCCTCCATCCCTCATGGTAATCCTTATTGGTCTAAAGCCTGGATTAAGGGTCTTACCCCCAAAATCAATTTCTTTTACTCGACCATCCTTGAAAATAAGATCTTGACCCTAGACAACCTTAAGAGCAGAGGCTTCACCTTCCCTAATAGATGTTCTCTATGTCTCCAAGAGGAAGAGTCTGTGGACCACCTAGCCATTCACTATTCCTATTTTGCCTCTGTCTGGGAAAGATTTCTTAAGATTTTTAGCATTGACTGGGTGTTTCCTAACACAATCAGTGACCTGTTTTCCTCCTGGAATTTTCATTGGACTAACTCCTTCTTGAGATCTCTTTGGTAGCTATCTCTCCCTCACATCCTGTGGGGATTATGGAAAGAAAGAAACAATCGTATCTTCAGAGAACTATCCCTCAATCAAGACATTTTGTTCCAGAAAATTCAATGGGCAATTGTGGAAAATATTGCGATCATGGAGGGCCCCTGTTTCTTGAACAAGCCTTTGGAATCTATCATCTTAAGCTCATGGAATTTGAAGGTTGTTGACAGCCCTGACCCCAACCACAATAAAAGACTTGAAGCTAGATGGAAAACCCCTCCTCTTGGTTGGTTCAAAGTTAACTTTGATGGTGCTGCAAAAGGAAACCCGGGCCCAGCTAGTTGTGGAGCTATTCTTAGAGATGATAAAGGAAATTGTAAGGAAATGGTTGTTGTCCCTATTGGAAGCCAAACAAATCATAAAGCTGAAGCCATGGCAGCTCTCCAAGGCTTAATCCTTGCTAAAAAATGGAACTGCCCTTACTTATGGCTTGAAGGGGACTTAAACAATATTATTAAATGTCTAAAGGGGACCTCAAAGCCCTCATGGTCTATCAACAATATTATTGAAGCCGCTAAAGACCTCATCAACACTTTCAAAAAATGTCATATATCCCACATCTACTGAGAGGCCAACGGCTTTGCTGACTAGGCTGCTAATGCGGTGGTTAACAAGGACGAAATGATTACATGGATGGGAGAACAAGCACTCCCTAAAAGTGTCAGACAAATCATCTTCAAGGACCGATACACAAGCACTCCTATGATTATTGATGTATTGAATAATAATTAAAAGGTCTAGTCAGAGTACTTCAAGTTATTATAAAAATGAGAGCCTCATTTATCATAATAACCTGTCCATCAATTTCCACGCTTTCTGGGTTTATTTGATAGTTCCGAAAAGCTTTCTGGCTAATCGATTTTGCAAGTTTCAAAATTTGGCCCTTAACAGAGAAAAAATGGGTGGTAACAGGAGGCAATATGAGCCAAGTAGTTGCAAAGAATGGAAACAGAAGGAGGAGGTCTAGAGTATTCTATAGAAGGGTGGCTTTTCAAAATTCATGGAAAAACTCTGCGAACGAGATGGCACGGTTACTAGTTTTTTCTACAAAAACTGGAGAAAGGGTATGCTAAAAATGGGAGACCAGACTGTAGAAATTGACGAAGACCTCATTGCCCAAGCCACGAGCCTCAGAAGGGAAGGGTGCAACTTCTACAGAGACAGGAAAGTCAGTAAGGAGGCCATCGAAAGATACCCAGAAACTTCCTTATTTTCTACTCTATTCAATGAATGCAACCATAAAGGCCTATAAAGAAAACCCTATGGGGGATACTGCCATGCACCAAGGCTTGATGGTCCTCATTTATGACCATCTCAAGGCCAATCAAATTGGCCACATGTAGCCCTTTGTAGAGTCTGAGGAGGATGGGTCTGATTTTTCAATGGATGAGGAGACTGACAGTGACCCGTCGAGTAAATTTGAGGAGAGTATGGATGTTTCGGATTATGAAACTGGTAAGAAGAGGAAACACATTAAAACAAGATGACCTTCCACCAAAGGAAAAAAACCTAAAGGCAAAATCCAGATTAGCCTTTCCTCGAAGGAGGAGGTCTCTAAAGACTCAGAGAAGGAGAATCCTCAAGGGTCGCTGAAAAAGAAATCCAAAGTACACACCCAGACCAGAAACAAGCAAAAGAGGAAGGAGGAGAATGTCAAGGAGATGGAGGCTT
Source organism: Cryptomeria japonica (assembly GCF_030272615.1). Taxonomy (NCBI): domain Eukaryota; kingdom Viridiplantae; phylum Streptophyta; class Pinopsida; order Cupressales; family Cupressaceae; genus Cryptomeria; species Cryptomeria japonica. Next base: position 191,967,575 of record NC_081412.1, on the reverse strand, counting down.
ATAAATAGGAAAGGACCTTAGAAGCTGAACAAAACCCAGAGAAGGTCACCATGGGCAAGGCTCTTACGGTCAAAGACATAACTACTATTCGGGACACCCCTAAAAAGGAGCAGGAAACCCCTGGTAAGGCTGATCCTCCCTGTATCCCTTCTCCAGAGGGTATGCAAGGTTTCATGGACACTATGGAGTGGCTTATAACTGGTTACAAGAAAGCCATGGATGACAACAAAAAACTCAGTAATAGAATTTAGATATTGGAAACCATCAACACCGAGGAAGGGAAGACCATGGCCGATTACATAGAGGACCTAAAAAATACCATTGCAAAGGCTGAAAATATAAGAGACTCCTTCAACCCCAGGTTTGAAAAAATAGAGAAAGATATGCTAGAAAGGAAAAACCTTACTGATGCTAATGAGCAAACTATCTCAGACACTGCTAGTAAAGTCAGTAAAATTGAGGAGTGCCTGAAGAGTATTGTTGAACAGAGCTTAAGTATCCTCAAGATTTCTACTAACAATACAAACACCCTCATTAGTAAACTAGATGAAGAGAAGGAGATACTAGATGTTGAACTGGACACTGAAGGTACAGGGGAAGCTCAAGGTCGCAGAATCCGGACCAGAGGAAAAAAGAAAGAAAAGAAACCCAAAAAGAACCTAGAAGATCTCAAAGCTATTGGGGCCACCTATGACTAGCTGGTGAAGAAGGCGAAGGATCTTTTGAAGACTATAGCTGTGTAGTGCTTTCTTTGTTTCCTTGTTGTTTTTTCTTAGCTGTCTTTTTGGTTTGCTGGCCTTTTTGCCAGTCATTCTATTAGTGGTTCTTATGCTCTGGACTCTTAATGTTTTATATTACTCTCTTTTGTTAAAGGTTTAGGGTCCTTAAAACCTATTTTTCTCAATTAATCAGAACATTGTCAGCATTCAAATTTAGAAAATAAAAATGTGATGTTTATAATGTTATTGTGAGATTCTGTCAAGATCTAGAGGCAATGGAAAACAAAAATAAGAGAGAATAAAATGTATGATAGGAATAAATTGTATTCTATCAAGATCCAAAATATGATCAATTGGATCATTACAAGATGTTGATTGATTGTCCGTACAAACAATGTAGATGAGCTTTCTTATATAGACAAGGCTAGGGATATGTGAGCACACAAACATGACATGTGGCTCAATAAAAAACAAGGGTAGGTAGGCAGGAAATAGGTGTAGGTAGGTAGGAGAAATAATAAGATATTCCACATGAGCTGGAACGTAACAACAAGATAAGATCAACACCATAAAAGGTGGAAATTCTCCTGCACACACTATCCCAATGTGGCACAAACACCCAAGTGTCTCATACCCAAACTACTATTAAATGCATGTACCTAAGTAAGCTTAAGTATAGTGTAATAATATCCATGATGAATAATTATTTACACCAACACTCATTCTAGTATGACAAATTTCTAAAAATGAATCATTAAAAAGGGAAGAAATAGAACTTACACACCAATTTACATAGTTAAAAATTCACATACACTAAACAATAAAAATGAATAACTTTTCATATATGTAAATTCATTTTCAAACCAAATAGTTTTCATTTAATTATCAATTTTAAAGATTTATAGATATTAAATTTTGATAGAATATATAATCATTTGATTTCTATTTATAAATATTTTGGCAATGCACAAATTATGCAAAGATAAATATTTAAATATTAATGTAGGTTGTTAGTCAAAGGTGAACTAAAAATCCACTTATGATCCTATTTTTGTAGACATGCATTATGCTAATCTTAATATAGTTATTCAAAAGCATAGATGATAACTAAACTATGATTTACTAAAATATTGGTTAAATACATGTATGTAATTAATAATTATTAAATATCCTCCTTATTGTGTCTTGTCCTCCTTAATATGTAATTAATAATTATTAAAAATTAAGATTCAATGGCACAAGACACAATGTTATAGGCAGTCTTTTCTTCCTGCCCTACCTTGGATTCTTCAATATGACTGGAAATGGCTTCATCATGGCAAAATTTTTCTCTTTCTAGGCATTCCTTTTGCCTTTCAAGATTTGCCTGTGGATCTTTGGAATGTTGTTTTAGCTAGGATTGAGAAAAAGTTGGCCTATTAGATTACCAAGCCTCTCTCTTTGGTTGGTAAATTCCAAATTTGTTCGAAGGTTTTGGCTGCCATCCATGTCTATTACTCTTCATGTTGGGCTCCTTCTAAGGCCTCTTACATGAAGTTGGAAAGACTTTTGCATGCTTTTCTTTGTGCCTCTAGGTCTAACCATCAAGGTTTCCATAGAGTCGCTTGGGAGTGATCTTGTCTTTCCAAGGAGTTCAGATTGCTTGGCGTTATTTCTACCCAGAAACATGGGCTTTCCTTATGTGCTAAATGGACAATCAGAGCCTTATCTAGCGACAAGGCTTGGAAAATACTTCTTCAACATTGCATTTCTTGAGGATTTCCTGCCAATAGGCCGGCTTGGAAGGGGATTGGTTTTCAAACCCTTCTCATTATGAAAGACCCTGTTCAGATCCAGGGTACATTTTTTTTTAAAAGCATCTGGCATGCTTGGGAAGCTATCAAGCCTTGGCTTCGATGGGCGGGTGATGGTTTTCTTGACGGGATCTCCAGGATTCAACACAACCTTTGGTGGTCACCTCTTATTCAGGTGCAAGGGTTACCGCTGGCCAAAATCTAGGGTGTTAGTGCTCTGCATTTTCACAAACATGGCATTCGAACACCTAAGGATTTTTTTTCCAAAGTTTCTATGAGTCTCTGGTCATGGGATAACGTCCAATTCTAATTTCGTCTATCTTGACTAGATCAATAGACTTATGACCTTCTAGTTCCAACCTTACCCTCATATTTGTTATATAGTCTTGGCATTCAGTCTATCAGAACTTGGTGCAAAGATTGGAAGTGGTATCCTTGGACTCCTTTCACCAGCTACAAACGCAAAATGGGTTATCTCTAGTTGGTTCCCCATTTTCCTATGGTCCATATTCTCAACCACTGGTGGCACTTGTAGTCTTCTCAGAATTCCTGGAGACTTAGGTTTCTTGTTGTCTAGTCTGCCACCACTGAGCCCAAGATCGCACACTTTTCTTGGTGTGTGTTTTTTCAAAGGTTGCCTTTGGGTTCCAAACTTAAGCATTTGGGGTTCCTGATCCCTAGTGCCCTCTTTGTGGTCACCTAGAAAATTTTATGCATATTTTTTGGTTTTGTAGAAGAGCTCTACAATATTGGAGCAGGATCCATGATTTCTTTCAGCCTTTTTGGCCTAAGCCCTTTTCTTGGCATATGGCTCTTTTGGGTGATTCGCTTAGAATCCCCTTAGAATTTTCTCAGATATGTCATGCTTTCAGAATGGAGATCCTATTTACTCTTTGGAAAGATAGAAATGCAGTTCTTTTTACTCGCAACTCTTTGGATATTAATGTCTCACTTTTTGATAAAGCTTGCATTTGTAATAATGTATTATTGCAGATTCAGGTACAAACTGACAAAGTGGCTCTAGAGGTGGGCCACTTATAGGAGCCTCTCTAGCACTGGGGCAATGCTCGTTGTGTGTTTGCCAAAGTACCTTAAAATTCTATCTTTATCGATAGCACTCCACCTTGTGGTCGTCGCCATGGCAGCAATTCCTCTACCCGACGCTCTCAGATCCTGCGGTCCCAAGCTCCTCGCCGCTCCTTTGGCGGTAGAGACAATTCATGGAGGCATTGCTCGGCTTCTCCTCTGCATCATGTCTCTACCTCGGGGTGGCCTTCTGCTACTCCTGTGACTTTGGCTCCTCTTGCTGGTAATGGCTTTGGGTGGCCTTCTGCAACCACCTCCAATTTTCCTCGCCTGGCTCTGGCGATTTCACCTCCCAGGCGGGAGGAAGGAGAAGAAGACAAAGACCTTGAAGATGGGTGGTTTGTGCCAAACCCGACTTTTGACCCCGCTAATGTATTGGGCAAGAAAGATGATCCAGATCCTCCTCCCTCGACTACCTCTGCTTTGGCTGCTTGAAGAAGTTTTTTGATGAATAGCTTTGTTTATTGACTCCGACATCTTGTCGTGTGACTCTCATGGGGTGATCTTGTATTCCTCAACCTTTTTCTGTGAATATCTACTTTAATAGTTATACTTAATAGAGAAGGCCTATTCATAAAAAAGTTTAAAATTTAAATATAATGAGAAAGGCATTTAGTTTGGGTAAAGAAATTAACATATAATTTAATTATTAAGGTAAGCATTAAATTTTTTAATTTAATTAAAATTTTACATTTATAATTTTAATGTTAGTATTTTAGAAATTACAACATTAAAGTAAATGGATACTTTTTAAAATGTTGTGTTTGCTATAATGTTGATAAGATCATAAGGGGTAGGGATAAATTATGAGAGGATTTCATAGAATTACTCAATGTCTAGGTGTAGGCTTAGAAAAAATATTTGTGATTGTCATAAATTGCAAGAATATTATCATCAAAGTTTGAAAGAATATTTCTCATGAGGCTCTAAATAAAAACAATCAAACCATTGTAGCCCAAAAAGACTATGATGCCTAGCCTACAAAGCAATGTGTTGATCAAATTTTAGAACAGAGAAGTGTCAATTAAGTTGCAATTGAAGTGGCCAAAGATAAATCTTTGGTTAATGATAATCCTCTCAAGGCACCTGAGAACACATTGATCTCAAGATAAAGAAATAGAACTAGAGCAATTATCAACAAATAGAATTTCATTAGTGGAATACCAAGAGGAATCCAATATCTTATATACCTCTAGTAGAAGAACTGAAAAATCAATAAGAATCATTGATACTCATATAGGAGGTGAAGGATACTGTGAATAGAGTGACCCATCAATTCATTGCTACTAAAGAGATTCATACAAGCAAAGAGAATCCAATAAAAAATATAGTTGTGAAAAAGAAAGATCATATTATGTTAGATGAAACTATTAAACAAGTAAAAAACTATTGAAGTTGGATCACAATGACAACTACATGAAGAAGTTAACAATTTAAATGCACCATATGTAATTAAAGATAAATTAAGGGTTGTTAATGAACAACAAAAAGATGATAAATTTTAGGTTGAATAATCTAAGACAAATTTAGAAAAATTACAAGATTTTGAACATGCGAGAGATGTTACAGTAAATAGTGACTGCATCAAACTAGTTGGCTATTGGCATACCCAGGGATAGTCCTATTGTCATTGCTTAAGTCTCCACTTAGGGAAATTTTGTATTTTTTCTCAGCTCATGTAGTCAAGACATGTGTACACACTTATTGAGATGCCTATTGCATATGCATTAGCCTCTTTCTCACACACTTGTCAAGAATGCTCACAAGTGTTCTATGTTTGGAAGGATAGTCAACTATGTATCCAACTTGTCTACCTCATCTACCCTTCCTATATATGCAAGGATCTCGATCAATATTACTCACACTCTCATTGTATAACATAGATGTGTAAATTTGTTCAGGTTTAGTTTCACCTATAGAAGGTTGTTGTGAATTTTGATTCTAGCTAAATCCTAGCATGTTATCAGAAAAATGCTTGCACATTCTTTCTCACATGCAAGTCATTCTACACATAGCTCTATCATAAAGTGTTTTGGAATTAAATCATCACCATTAAATATGGAATGGTTAGAAACAGTAAATTCAATTTTTGTAAAAAAATGGTCTTGTAAATTATAAATTACACTATATAAAAATTCATACCATACAAATTTCTGACTAATTTTTTTTTTAGTCCCCATTTTTTATCATAAATATACCCTTTTTAACAAAAATCATGGCTATTTTTACTTGTTTTCAATATTTTGGTGGCATTTTTTTTTCTAATTGTAGCCATTTAAGGGCAACTAAATCAAGCACGGACCTTCCAATACAATGAATTAAGTTGTTTTGAAAAAACAATAATCAAAAAGGTTTTATGTTTTATTGATGATTGGTTTTATTAATTGTTTCTATAGCCCCTTTCAACAATCCCTCCAGCTAATCAAATTGCCCGCCCCCAGCTTTCTGTCTCTGAATCTGAGGAGGAAGGGTCGAACTCTGAATTTTCTGTGGGTGACGATTCTGCCAATGATTCGAAAAGTGAAACTAAGGAGAGCCTAAAGGACTGTGGGGTTGAATTGGGTAAGAAAAGAAAATAGGAGAGCAGTAAGCCGTCCTCTTCCAAGGGTAAGAAAAGAAGCAAAGAGAAGGTCTTCCAGATTCACTCTTCCTCCTCCTCGGAGATCTCTGAGGACTTTGAAAAGGATGAATCTCCATCCTCTCGGAAGAACAAACCTAAATCTTCTTCTTAGAAAAGGAAAAAGCAGAAAAGGCAGGGCAATTTTGAGCCAAAGACGGAGGACAAAGAGTAGAGCAACGTTTCATATGCGGACCAAAACATTGAGGAGGAGATTACGGGGGATGCTTTCAACCAGAGTGTTGGTGGTGATGCAGAAGAGAATACCAGTGGTGAAGACCCCAAAACTGATCAGGCCAAGGTTGGTGGAAAAAGCCTCCTTCTAACCCTTCTATTGAGGGTTTGAAGGGATTTGTGGACACCCTCGACTAGCTCATAAACAGTCACAAGAAAGTTGTGGAGGAAAACAAGAACCTGAGTCATAGGATTCAAATTTTGGAGACTATTAGCATCAGTGAAGGTAAATCCATGGCTGAGCATATTGGTGATTTGGGAAAGACTATTGCCAGAGCTAAAGAGATTAGAGATGCATTCAATCCAAGGTTTGAGGAAGTCGAGAAGGCCCTGGAGGAAATAAAAAACAATGACACTGTTAGGGACCAGAGAATGGTAGATGTTGAAAACAGACTCAACAAAATCGATATCTGTCTCAGAAGCATTGCTGAACAAAGTTATAACATTCTGAAGGCCTTGGCTGAGAACATCAAAATCCTGATCAGTAAGCTGGAGAATGAGAAGGGATCCCTGGAGCAGGAACCTGACATGGAGGGCGTGGAAGGTGTGTAAGGACCATGCACGAGGACCAGAGGCAAGAAGAGGGAGAAAAAGGCAAACAAGGAAATTGAAGAGCTCAAAGTGGCTTCAGCGAATTATGACCTATTGGTCATCAAGGCTGCTGAACTTCTTAAGTCTCTGTAGGTGTTGCTAGCTGACTAGGTCTTTCTTTTCGATTTCTTCTGCTTTGCTGTTCCTAGTTTTTGTTGTCCGTTTGGGTTGCTGGCTTTCTTGCCAGCCTTTTGTATGTTGTCTTTATTCTGGTTTAGTTGATCTTTGATGATCTTTCTTTCGATCTTTTTGTAAAAGGTTTTGGGTCCTTAAAATCTGTTTTTCTAATTAATCAGAACAATCCTTCCAAGTAACCCAAGAATAATATTTACCTCTAGCTTGACTTGCACTTTATTTTTGGCAAATTTTTAATTTTCTAATTTTCTATTCTCTTCATTCTGCAGCTATTTGTCATCGGACAAGTAAATAAATTATGAAAAAAGATTTTAACTTACATAATTTCCTTCACTATTGATTTTGAAGTTAGACAAATTACCTCGCTAAAGCCGTTGCCTCCTACCCTGAGTTATTTCTTACCTTCCAATTAAATTATAACAAAAAATTGTATTGAAGGAAACTCTGAGGATATTACAAAATTTCTATAAATGATGCAAATACCAAGTTGGACCATTCAGAGTTGGATTAAAGACTCAATAGATAATATAAACACCTTTTGACAATGTTTATAACTCCCATATGTTTAGGGAAGCAAATGCGGTCGCCGACTCCCTTGCCAATATTAACAATCGCAGGACTGCCAACGGGGCTAGATACCTCTTTCATTAAATCACCGTGCTCTCAAAATGTTTGGATGAATAGTTGCCGGTGCTTAATTTTCTTTTGACTTAAGCAATTCTAGTGTGCTGGATAGGTCGTGCAATACGTCGTTACGCAAGAATTAAATAAATATTTATCTGTAAATCTAGTCAATTTTTTATTAAAATTGATGCAGACCCTGCACTCTACAGACCCCATTAGTTTTCGTTGAGTCTTCCTATTAGGTTAATACCAACTTTTGGAAATCATTATAGACTGTCGTTGACTGGCTACGTGTGAAGCCAAGTCTGGCATCTGGGGTTATTATGCTGCGTATGTTTGGCAAACAACAGACTCCTCCCATGCATGTCAATGCATGACTTACAAATTGGGAATCTTTCTGGAAGAAGATGTAACTAGCTTTAAGCTATATACTACCTAAGAATGTTGTATGTAATTGTACTGTGATGAATAACGAGAGCATCCCTTATTCAATGTGGACATAGCCATTTTGGTGAACCTGTTTTTCTGTATTCTTCAATTTCTCGTTTTGCTGCATCATTTTTTTTTTGTCTGTTGTTTTTAAAATTCAACAATTGGTATCAGAGCTTGGTGAAGGAGCTCAGTGCAGACTTGGTTTGATTGAGAAATTGCTGAAGAATTTCCAGAGTCATGGAAGAAGCAGAAATTTACAGGTCAGAATTTTGCAAGAACTACATGTTGCTTTGCTTGGAAGAACCAAAGGAAAGGGTTCAATGCCGGATGAAGATTGAGAGAAGACCTACATGAAAGCTCGAACAACTATTTTCTTATCACCAGCTAGCAATGTGCTCTTCAATGTCTCAGCTGAGAAGACAACAAAGGAGTTGTGGGACAAATTATCTTCACTGTATGAGATTGCATCAGCTTCAAACAAGGTATTCATCATGATGAAATTGTATAATTTGAAAATGCGAGAAGGGGGTATTATGTCAAATCATTTAAATGAATTCAATACATTAGTCACTTAGTTAATTTTTGTGGGTATAACTTGGATGATGAGATTAAGGCTATTTTATTATTATGTTCCTTACCAAATAGCTGGGAAGGTGTGGTGATGGCAGTGAGTACTTCGGTAGCTGCCAAAAGGAAGTTAAAATTTGATGATGTTGCAGCTACTCTTCTCAGCGAAGATATGAGAAGGAAACATCAAGAGCCTTCTTCCAGTGATGCCTTAACTATTGTAAGCACTGAAAATAGAGCGAGAAGTCAAGAACAAGGAAGAAATAAAGATTGTAGAAGATCAAAATTAGCAAAACTATCGAAGTCTAGAGGATGACCTGGTGCTTGTTGGTTCTATTGGAAACCGAGACATACAAAGAAAAATTGCTAGAAATATAAAAAGGCTCAAGATAAAGTAAGTAACAATGAAGTTAATGTTGTTCATGATAGTGTTTTGATTCTATCTATAGGTGACAACTATAGCTTCCTGGGTAATTGACTCCGACGCTTCATTTCATGCTACTCCATGCCGGAGTACTTTTATCAATTATCAACAAGGTATGTTTGGAAATTTTTTTCTAGGTGATAACAAGGAATATGATATAGAAGGAAAGGGCGATGAGTTATTGTCCTTGCGAAATGGTAATAAATGGTTATTGAAGGACGTGAAGCATGTTCCTACACTCCAAAGAAATTTGATTTATGTAGGTCAGTTGTATACTCAAGGGTTCAATGTTAATTTTGATTTAGATTTTTGGAAAGTAACAAAAGGTGTGTTGGTGCTTGCTAAGGGAAAGAAATTGGGAAGTTTGTATGTTTTAGAATACAATGATGAAGTGGGAGCAGCTTTGATAGTTGTGGATAATGGTTCTAAAATTCGGCACATGAGTAAGAAAGGACTCAAAGTTATGTTGCTCCGAGGACAACTTCTAGGCTTAAAATCCATTGATTTGGATTTGTGTGAACATTGCCTTTATGGAAAACAGAGTTGGAGCAGTTTCTTGAAAATGGGTCGTGATAATAAAACCACTCTATTGGAACTTGTGCATTCCGACGTCTTTGGTCCAACAAAGGTAACATCATTTGGAGATGCAAATTATTTTCTAACTTTTCTTGACGACTGCACATGCAAAATTTGGATTTATATGTTGAATAAAAAAATCCGAAGTTTTTTCAAAATTTGAAGCTTTCAAAATTCTTGTTGAAAATCAAATTGGAACTAAAATGAAATGTCTCAAAATTGACAATGGGGCTGACTTTTACTCTTCAGATTTTGACACATTTTGTGTAGATAATGGAATTCGAAGAATCAAAGTAGTTTCATTAACACATCAGGAGAATAGTGCAGCTGAGAGGCTAAATCAAACTATTTTAGAGAGAGTTCGGTGCATGCTCTCTAATACTGGTCTTGGAAAAGAGTTTTGTGTAGAGGCATGCAACACTATAGTCTACCTGATCAATCAGGCTCCCTTCTCTCAATTGGACTTCGATATTCTAGAGGAGAGATGGAGTGGAAAAAGGATTTCACATAATCATTTGTGTGTCTTTGGGTGTGAATTGTTTGTTATATTCCAAAGGAGCAGCGTACAAAGCTAGATTTCAAGTCCAAGAGATGCATTTTACTTGGTTACAATGAATATGAATTTGGTTTTCGGTTGTCGGATCCAGCTGCAAAGAAAATCATTTGCAGCCATGATGTTGTTTTTAATGAGAAGGCATTTCCAGGTTTGCAAAAACAAAGTAGTTCTTCAGATAATTTTATTTAGTTTGATATGTTTGATAATGATGTTCCTTCTCAAAGATCAAAGTCCTCCACCATTACTTTCTCTACTCCTCTTGTTACCTCAGATGCTATGCACCCTTCTATACAACCACTTCATCCCCAGCTTGAGGCAAAATCTCATACTTCCCCTATTCAACCGTCTGTATTCTGGCATTGCCCTCCTACTTTGTTTGCCTAGTCTTTTGTCATGGATGTGTCATTACAACACTTGGATGTGTCATTTTTTCAAGAAAGAGGTGCAAATGTTTAGGAAAATGTACAGAGGAGAGAAGATTTTGATTTTGATCTAGAGAGAGTTCAATCTCAGTTACCAAATTTACATCTAATTGAAGCTCCTCCACTGCGAAGATCAACTCATGAGAAGAAGAGACCTGCGAAGTATGATGATAATGAACTTTTTCTATCTGATCAAGAAATCCAACCACATTTAAACAATCATGTAAAGATGTGAATTCAACTAGATGAATGGATGCTATGAATGAAGAAATGGAGTCTATGTGAGTCAATAATACCTGGGATTTAGTTTCTCTTCCACCAAATCGAAAGCCTTTGAAAATAAAATGGGTTTACTGTGTGAAAGAGGAAGATGAAGGATGTAAAAAATATAGGACCAAATTAGTGCTAAAAGCTTTTGTTCAGCAACAAGGTATTAATTTTAATGAAATTTTTTCACCAGTTGTAAAAATGCAAACAATTTATGTTGTTTTGGGCATGGCAGTTGTTTGGGATCTCAATCTTGAGACACTTGATGTCAAAGCAATGTTTTTTTCGGGTGATATTGATGAGGAACTATACATGGAGCAGCCTGAAGGTTTTGTGAAAAAAGGTCAAGATCATTTGTGTTACAGATTAAAGTGGAGTTTGTATGGGCTTAAGCAAGCACTAAGGCAGTGGTACTTGAAATTTGATAGCTTCATCACTCAACAACAGTTTGTTCGTTGTGAAGCAGATCCATGTGTTTATTATACGAGGCTTCCTAATGGTGACTTTGTTATTCTTTTACTCTACTTTGATGATATGTTGGTTGTTGGCACTAGTATACGGATTGTTAGTGAGTTGAAGCAATATTTAACTCTGCGTTTTGCCATGAAAGATTTACGAGCAGAAAAGAAGATTCCTAGCATGAATATACTCAGGGATATAAATAAAAGAGAACTCAAATTGTCTCAAGAGATACATTTATAAAGTTTTAGACAATTTTAATATGTCAAATGCCAAGCCTATCAACACACCCTTGGCTGATCACTCTCGTCTATCATCAACCATGTGTTCGAAAAATCCAGAGCATCAAGAATTCATGAAACACATTCCATATTATTTCGTAGTTGGCAGCCTCATGTATGTTATGATTTGTATAAGACCAGATATTGCTCATCTAGTAGCAGTTGTGAGCAGATTTTTAAGTAGTTTGATTAAGACACATTGGCATGTCATTCAATGGATTCTTCATTACTTGAAAGTGACTATTGATTATGTTTTATGTTATGGAGGAAAGTACACACAACTTTGTGGTTATGCTCATTCAGACATGGCTAGAGATTTGGATAAGAGGAGGTCTACTACTGGTTATGTTTTTACTTTTGTCAAGGCAATGATCAACTGGGTGTCTCACTTGTAACAAGTCATTTCTCTCTCTTCAAATGAGGTTGAATACATTTCTCTAACTGAAGGAGCCAAGGAAATCATCTGGTTACAATGTCTATAGGGGGAACTATGGTGTAAGGAATCTAGTTTTCCTTTATTTTTTGACAGTAACAGTGTCATTCATTTGGCCAAAAATTCTGCTTTGCATAGTCACGCCAAGCATATAGAACTAAAGTATCACTTCATTCACCATGTTCGTGATGAAGGAAAGTTGCAGCTACACAAAATTGACACTAAATTGAATCTGACAGATCCTCTAACAAAGGTTGTAACTCAAGAGAATTTCTAATTATGTAGAGCTTCTCTTGGCATTTTGAAGAATTCACGTTAGCCTTCTATGAGGGATATCTCTGAGCATTCTTCTTTCCAGTATGACTTGTTTTGAAGTGAGAGATTATTGACTAGCTACGTGTGAAGCCAAGTTTGGCATATGGGGTTATTATGCTACCTATGTTTGGCATATGTAACTATTGTGTGTGGTTGGCAAACATCAGACTCCTCCTATGCATGTCAATGCATGACTTACAAATTGGGAATCTTCCTCAAAGAAGATGTAATATGCTTTAAGCTATTTACTGGCTAAGAATGTTATACGCAATTGTATTATGATGAATACCGAGAGCATCCCCTACTCAATGTGGACCTAGCCATTTTGGTGAACCACGTTAAAAAAAAATTCTCCTTGCTTTTTGTTGCATTTCTTCTGTTTGTTCTTTGTTGTTTTTAAAAATCAACAACTATATCCCTTCAGCTTCTAAGAATATTATTTTCCTACTAGAGAATAAGTTGTCTCTACATTGTAAAACAACAACAACAAAAGATTAGATAGTTCTCAGGATTTATTATTGTATCACGTACCAATATGTTTCCACATTTTTGTAATCATTAATCAATTTTGTTCTTTTGATGAATAGTTGATTTAATTTCAGTCATATGGATTCACATGAAAGTCTCTAATATCCTTTTGAACAAATTCATTTGTACATGCTCTAGAATCATAGTCCTTGTACTTTTCTATATTTGTAGTCACTAGCATGCCTATGCTCCTCATAACGATGAATTCTTATTTAATCTATTTCCTTCTTCATGAAGGACTCTTATTTTTCTTTCAACCTTTCAATCTTCAAGTTCTTGCTCCTTCTCATTTGAATCTTTAGTGTTGATTACACTTATATCCATCTAGTGTAAACTTTCACATGATAGAATTCTAGAAAATTGCTAAAATATTTTCCAACTAGCATTGTTCATAACGGTTATCATGCCTATTTATAAGAACACAACACATCTAGTTCAATGGTTAAGGCAATCCGATACGATCCATAGGTTAGGATGAGTTCAATGCCTGCAGTCTTAAATTACACACACTAAACAACATATTAAGCTAAGAGAATGTCAGTCAATTATGAGCATTTAACAATTTTAAGCCTAGAAGTCAAAACTTAATGTGTGTGATTTAAGCCATCTGCCAGCAAACTACCTCTATAGTTGAGATTTCTTTTTTTGTGAACTAGGTGTCTGATGTGGTTTGAATTATTTAAATATAATAATGGCCAGTATTTATCTATTGAGTAAATCTTATTTGCACAATACTTAGGGACTTTAGAGGATTATAAGTTGTAGAAAGATAACAACAATTTAGAGATGAAATAGAAAGCAATTAAAAATAACATCGAATATTAAATTTTAGTGTAGAATGTAGTATCTTAATTTTTTTATGTTACCAATGTATTCAAAAGTTACTAGAGGTTGTAATTTAATTTGATCACATTCTCATTGAAACCATTAAATACAATTTACTGATTTATTTTGTGGAATAAGAGACTATGTCATTAGAAATTATTGGAATGCTCATTAAGTATATTCTATACTATGGATATTTAATTATTTTTATATATATAATCTAGCTCTTAATTGGGGATTTAATGTTTTCTATTACTTATTTGTTTGTAGTTTGGTAAATAAATTTTCAAGTTCATAATGATAAGTTATATTGGTTTTAACTTGAAGATACTTTTAAAAAACATGATTTAAACCTTTAAGAATCTTTTGTTAACAACAACCATTATAGAAAGATGGTGCATTTATGTGAGTGATTATTGGGAAATTTAGCTTTTATTTTGATTTAAGTGGAATTATGTAATTTTTATGGATGAGTGTCAAATATGGGGAAACAAGGAAGGGAAAATCTTGAAACCTAATATCAGTAATTAGCATAAAACTTTGCCAAAAGTGTTTTAAATCAATTTGATACTATATTATTTTCTTATTTACTCCCTCTCATATCATGAAAATTAGGACTGCCTGATATTATGTGATATGTTAGTTAAATATTTTCATGTTGCGCTTGGATTTCATCCTGTCTCTAAGTTCTAATTTCCTGGAAGCTTCACACAAGGCTCAAGGGCTCTTTGTACTCTATGAGCACCGAGGAAGAAATTGATTCATGCTTGGGTAGAAAAAACACTTGGACCACGATTTTCGTCTCATAGGAGCAATTAGAGAGGAGTATGTGGTGACTAGAGACAAATTGGTATAATAACTTTATATTTGCCATTCCACGTATTTCGATCCTATGGTTGATTTATATATGACATAATATTGACCTTGGGTCACTTTAAATATGTAATTGATCTTAGGTCTCACTTTTGTATTATATCTCAATTAGAGAGAATATTGTAAATTTAAACTTTGATGTATTTATTCTTGAATTATTAATTTATAGAAATTGTGAGGAAATTTTGAATTATATTTAATATGAAAATTTGAATCCTTTTAAGGATGTCACCTAAATTGTACAAGCCACAATCTGAATGACAACTTAAGAAATTCACAATATTAGAATAAATGAATATGCACCAAGTAATCAATCAATTAATTCTAGGACTCAAGTGTTGAGACACCTTGATCCCAACATTTTCCCACTTGTCAAGGACCTATCAAGAGTTTACTACAATCAACTACTCAAGGCCCCAAGGCCCATGAAATTGGAAAACCATTTGAATTCCTCTATACTCATTGGCTTCATGAGTTCATCTACAATATTCGCCAATTTGTCGAATTTTTCTAACTTCACCTTTCCATCTTCTATCATATTATGAATAAAATGAAAGTAAACATCAATGTATTTTGTTTTGGAATGCACGTCAATGTTTTTACTAAGAAAATGTTAGAGTAATTGGGTCTTTACTTGATTAATTAAATATTATTTGTTTAATTCTTTAAGTTTCCAATTATCTTTTTACACTTAAGCTAACATTAGGTGCATATAATTAATTATTTTAATTAATTATTATGTGCAGACCTAGAGTTTTCCCTTTCTAGGGTTTCTTGACCTATTAGAGGTTACTTTTTCTTTTCATTGTATTATCTTTTCAATATACATTTTCTGGTGAATTGGAGCTCTCTTTTTTGGAGAATATTTTTCCTACGTTTTTCTTGTTCTTCAAATTTTGCTTCATTGCTTCTCCTTGTAATAGGTTATTCGGCTTGTAGAAGATCTTCAGGCTATTGTGGGGTTGTATTTCTCAACTCCTATATGGTATCAGAGCTTAGATTTGTAGCTACCTGTTCTTGTTTTTTGAGAATTTTGTATTTGAAGCAGATCTGGGGTTTCAGACATTTTTTGTGTGCTTAGGGTTAAGGTTTTTTTCTGAGCACTTTGGGCCTAAACGGACCTCACCATCATGCTCAAAAGACCCAAAAACCCCTATAGTCATATAAAATTTGTCCATTTTTGACCCCTAAGCATCTGGGTGATTTTTTTTCCTCCAACCAGGTCGTACGGCCCTAGCACGCAAATCAAGAAGAAAAAAATTTGCAAAAAAAAAAAATTGCCTTTTTACGGCATGCAGGCCGAATTGTTTTGATTTTTCAAAAAAAATTTACAAAAAAAAAAAAGTCAAACAAATTAAAAAAAACGCATTTACAAAAAAAAAAAATTTTTTACCCAAATTTTAGGGTACCAGTCCTGACAGTTCGGTGTCGTACGGACCTGTCAAGCCGGCCCCATTGGCGCCATAGGCCCACGGCTCCGGCTCTCGCCAGCGTTTGCTCGCCATCTGTGTTTTTTCTCGGCCGTCCGTGTCGTCCTTGCCATCTGTGTCGTCCTCGTCGCCCGTGGACTCCTCGTTGTCTATGTCATCCTCGCCGCCCGTGAAGTCCTCACCGCCAGCCGCTGCTTCGTCTCCCGCTAGCACCTTTCCTTCCTCTCCGGCCATAGCTCCGATCGCCACTCCCGCCCTGCCGGTGAGCCACCACCACCGTCTAAGCTCTGCTCCGCCGGGCTGAGCTCCACTCTGCCCTAGCACCTCCTATGCCCGGCCCCACCACCACCTCCGCCTAGCCCGAGCACCACCTCCGCCCGGCCCGAGCCCCACCTCCGCCCGGAGCTCCACCAACCCCTCCTTTCTAGTCTTTTTGAGAGGGGGTTGGTATTTTGGGCCTAGATCATGCATCCAGAGTCAGATTTTGGCGAACGAATAGGCATTGGAAAGGTGATTCCGAGCCGGACCTTGTGGTTGTGGATATTTTTCCTGGATGTTCTATTTGACTATGTTTTTTACAAGTCAAATTTGGGTTTCTTTTTTGCACTTCCGGGGCCATAGAATGAGCAAACGGACTCCGTTTTTTGAAAACGAATAGGCGTTGAAAAGCTCTCAGCATGCTCTATTCAGATTTGTGATCTTTTTTCTCAGAATTTTCACTAGGTACATGAGATATCAGTTTGAAGTTTTTTTTCTTATGCACTACTTCCTTCTCAGTACTATGTACTAGGGTTTGGGTTTCTCCATTATGGGGGGTGTTTTCTTTTCTCGCTTTCTGTCATTTATATCAGAAATCAGGGACACCTAAACTCTCAAAACAAACAATCCATTCTGCATCTTCTGTCTATTCTAAAAGATCACATAATAAAAACAACCAACAAGCAGGTGCAGGTGTAGAGTTCTTTTCTTTGTTCTCATGGCAGATCCTTCAGTTGAGTTGTTGACTTCACACAACTATCACATCTGGAAGCCCCGCATCACAAGGCTTCTCAGGTCACGAGGGTTGTGGGCTACATTGGATGAGGTTCAGCCAAACCTTCACTGTCCTTATGAGGTTCTTATGTACCGGAACAAGCTGGATGAGGCCATGGGTTTGATCGCTTTTCATGTCTCTGATAGTCTTTTGTTTCACCTTGATGAGTTGCTTACTCCTCGAGATATGTGGTTGAAGTTTGATTCTCTCTTCGGGAGGGTCAATGAGATTCGGGCATTACAGATTGAGGCAGAGTTGACTTCATTGTTACCTGATACCTTTCCCACTATTGAGGATTTTTTTAACAAATTCAAGACTACCAGATCTATTCTTCAGGGATGTGGAAAGAACAAGACTGATACAGAGTGCATTCATTTGATTCTTTTGAAACTTCGGGGTCCCTTTCAGTTTTTTGCCTCTGCTTTCTACTCTACCATGGATGGTTTGGGTACTAATTTCACCATCCTTAGCTTTGATGTCTTTTGTGAGCACTTGTCTCATGAGCAGTCTCGTCTTTCTCAGTTGGATATGCTCTCAAGCTCCAAGAACAAAGCATTGGTTGCTCAGTCCTCTAAGGAGAAGGACAAACAGAAGCAGAAACCAAAGCAGAAAAAGCCTTCTACAGGTAGTGAGAATTCCTCCAAGCCTACTCCTAAGTCTGATTCAAAACTAGTTCCTCCCAAACAAGGGAAATCTTCACAGTCTGGTGAGTCTTCCTCCAAGACTAAGAAGAAATCATCAGACACTTGCGATTTTTGTGGAAAGGACGGACATCCAGTTTCCAGGTGTTGGAAACGATTAGAGGCTTTAGAGGAAGCCATGCAGCAGCATCACATTTCCTCACCTCAGGCATCTTCTCCTTCCACAGGGAAAGGTCATGCTCTCACTGCTAGAGCTTCGACCTATGGGTCCACTTGAATTCTAGATTCTGGTGCTTCTCACCATATGACACACACTCAACAGTTGGTTACTTCTCTTGCCTCTTGTGGTATTTCACAAATTGCAGTGGGTGACTCAGTTCAGCTTTCCGTCTTGGGTTTAGGTTCTGTCTCTTTGGATGGGGGTACTCTACAGGATGTTCTGGTTGTCCCTGACATCTCAACAAACCTCCTGTCCATTTATCAAATTTGCCACTCTAGCTCTGGTAAGACAGTTGAGTTCTCACCACATGATGTGGTTATTCGGGACTTCCATGACCCTGATTTGGTTGTGGCTTCTGGTAGTGTGGATTCTACATCTCGTCTCTACAGATTTGACAAATTTGAGCCCTCTTCGGGTATAGGTTCATCTCTCATAGCACATGCAGATTCAGTGAGTAAGCTTTGGCATGAGCGATTGGGCCATGTCAATTATAGATATCTTCAGCAGATGAGTACATAGGCACTTGTTCTTGGGCTCCCACAGATTTCCTGCACTGATGGTCTTTTTCATGCTTGTGTTCTTGGTAAGCATCACAGAGATCCCTTTCCAAAGGGGAGAGCCTCTCGTGCTTTGGCACCCTTGGAGTTGATTCACAGTGATCTCATGTCATTTCCCACTCCTTTTTCAGGGGACAAGTATGTACTCACCTTTATTGATGACTTCTCCAGACGCACATGGGTGTACTTTCTTAAGTACAAGTCTGATGTCTTTGATTCATTTCGAATCTTCAAGACATTTGTCAAGAGACAGTCTGGCTGTTCTATTCGGCGGATACATACAGATAATGGGGGGGAGTATGTGAATCAGGCTTTCAGAGATTTTTGCACTGAGCATGGTTTGTAGCATCAGTTTACTGTTCCCTACACCCCTCAGCAGAATGGTGTCGCTGAACACAAGAACAGAACTTTATGGGAGATGGTGAATTGTATGATTTAGTCCAGGTCCATGGATTTGTCTTTTTGGGCTGAGGCAATCAATTGTGCCAACTATATTCAGAATCGGATGCCTCACAAGGCTATTCAACATATGACTTTTGAGGAGGCTTGGTCTCATGACAAGCCTGATGTTTCCTTTTTTTGGGTATTTGGTAGTGAGGCATGGGCCTTTATTCCTAATGCTCAAAGGAAAGCCATGGAGCGGAAGAGCTAACCACTCATTTTTGTTGGCTACTATGAGGATGTTAAGGCGTACAGGTTGTTTGATCCTAATTCCAGAGAGGTCCTGTTTCGAAGGGATGTTCAGTTTGATGAGCGTCTTCCCATAGTGGATACTCCGACTCTAGTGTCTACTCCTCTACCTACTCCGACCACTGCACCACTTCAGGATCTTTTTGAGGATGATTCTGATGATGGTGTTGATGATCCACCATCCCCACCTCCACCTGCTCCACCTCAGATGCCCAAGTGGGCTCGCCTTACTATTGCAGCAGCAGGTCCTCTGGCTGGTGACCCTTCACATACTCGTCGCACTTGTTCTCACATAGTGGGTTCTACTCTTTTGAGTCATGCTATTTCAGATGATCCTCAGAAGTTTTTAGAGGTGACAGGTCACCCTGAGTGGGATTGTGCTATGGAGGAGGAGTATTCTTTTTGATGAGGAATCATACATGGGATCTCTATCCTCTTCCTAAGGGCAGAAAGATGGTTAGGTGTCGCTGGTTGTATCGTACTAAATATGTTGCTGATGGTTCCATTGATAAGTACAAGGCACATCTTTTTGTGAAGGGTTTTTTACAGGTTGAGGGTATTGATTACTCTGAGAAATTTGCCCCTATAGTCAAGATGAATTCCATTCGCTTTGTACTCTCTCTTGCAGCTTCTCGGCGTTGGCCTATTTTTTAGATAGATGTGAAGAGTGCCTTCTTGCACGGGGATCTACAAGAGGAAATCTACATGGAACAACCTCAGGGATTTGTGCAGGATAGTTCTTTGGTTTGCAGACTTCGGCGTTCATTGTATGGTCTCAAACAGGCCCCTTGGGCTTGGTATGAGAAGATGGACTCTTTCTTGCTCTCCATTGGGTTCTCTCGCAATCATTCTGATCACACCATCTACATTCAGCTTCTTGAGGGTGACATTTTGATTCTTGTGCTATATGTTGATGATCTTCTCATCACGGGTAGCTCATCCTCTATGATTTAGCATATTCAGCGTGCCTTGATGGATCAGTTTGAGATGACAGATCTCAGTCTGTTGCACTATTTCCTTGGTCTTCAGGTGATTCAGTCTTCTGATGGGATCTCTCTCTACCAGCAGAAGTATGCTCTTGACTCACACCCGTCCTAATATTTCCTTTGTGGTTGGTCTTGTCTCTCGCTTCTCCCATGATCCTCATGAGAGTCATTGGCAAGCTGCCAAATGTATTTTGAGGTACATTCAAGGCACTAGTTCTCATGGCATTCATTATACATCAGAGGAACCACACATTGTTGGCTACACTGACTCAAATTGGGCTGGTGATGTCACTGATCGGAAGTCTACTTCCAGCTTTGTTTTCTGTCTTGGCTCTGGTCCTATCACATGGTCTTGCAAGAAGCAGACTGCTCATGCATTATCATCTGCAGAGGCTGAGTACCGCTCTGTTGTGCTCGCTAGTTAGGAGATTTTATGGCTTTGACAGTTGATGACTGAGTTTGGTTTTCCTCCTGATAGTCCCACTATTATTTGGTGTGACAATCAGAGTGCTATTCATATTTCCCGCAACCCGATAGAGCATCAGCGGATGAAGCACATTGAGCTTCACATGCATTTCATCTGTCAGTTGATTCAGGATGGTGTTCTCATTCTGGAGTACATTCCCACTTCTGAGTAGGTTCCAGACATCTTCACGAAACCTTTTGCATCGCCGCGCTATCTTTAGTTGCACTCTACGCTTGGGGTGAAGGAAGTTGTCCTTGGGGGGTCTTTATGAGGCCTTCCTTCCTTCTTCTTCTTTCAACATGTTCTTTTATCTCTTTTTGGAGAGGAGTTTTTTCCCACTGGGTTTTCTCCTTTGTCTCCGTTTCATAGAGATTTTATTGTATTTGGGTACCTGATCAGGCCTTGTTGTCGGGACCCATCTTTCATGCTTTCAATAGTTGTTCTAGGTTTTAGCTTCTCCCTAAGTCTAGCTTAAGGGGGGGTGTTAGAGTAATTGGGTCTTTACTTGATTAATTAAACATTATTTGTTTAATTCTTTAAGTTTCCAATTATCTTTTTACACTTAAGCTAACATTAGGTGCATATAATTAATTATTTTAATAAATTATTATGTGCAAACCTAGGGTTTTCCCTTTTTAGGGTTTCTTGACCTATTAGAGGTTACTTTTTCTTTTCATTGTATTATCTTTTCAATATACATTTTCTAGTGAATTGGAGCTCTCTTTTTTGGAGAATATTTTTCCTGTGTTTTTCTTGTTCTTCAGATTTTGCTTCATTGCTTCTCCTTGTAATAGGTTATTCGGCTTGCACAAGATCTTCGGGCTACTGTGGGGTTGTATTTCTCAACTCCTATAGAAAATAGACTTCTTACTATCACAATAAATAGTAATATCTCTTGCATCATAATTAATATCAAAACAAAATATCTTATTCCAAATGGATTCCTTTTAAGCATGAGTAGCTACTATGTATACTACTTATGTAGTGGACAAAGTAACTATAACTTATTGCTTACTCATCCAATTAATATCACAACCAAACATGGTGAAAATATGTCTACTTGTGGATATTTTGTTGTCAATAACACATGCCCAATTTGAATCCATATATTGATGAGTACTAACCAAATTTTGAGGTCCAGTAAGATAACTATGAAAACATATGGAATACTTGGAAGTATCCCAAAAACAACTAAACACTCTCTTTACTGTATCACAACATACCTATCCAATATTACCCATATATTAACTAAGGACTCCCACTTCTTGGGAAATGTCTAGCCTCACACAACCCATGTCATACATAAGACTTCCCACAACACTCGTATATAGTAATTTTTTCATGACCTTCATTTAAGCAAGAGATTTTGGAAAATCCTCTATAGAAATCTTTGTCCCCTACCATTCTGGAATAATTAATTGTCTACAAGATGCCATGTTGAACTTCTTCAAAAATGAGTTCACATATTTACCCTAGCTCAACCAAATATTTTTTCTATATCCATCTCTTCTAATCTCAATTCCAATAATATATCTCTCTACACCTAAATCCTTCATCTCAAGCTGTGATGATATCTCAAAGCTCAAAAATTAAATAATACTTATACCATTCCCAATGATAGTTTCGTAAATTGTATCTCCATACAATTTTGTTGTCACCTAGACGTCACCTTGCCATTCAATCTTTTAATGCCCAATGACTACTTTAATTCTACTCACACCTCCCATAGACCTGCACTTTCACTTTCTCTTATGTTTCTTTCTCAAATTTGATTCATGATTCTCAAGACCATGGTGCTAGGGCTCCCTAATCCTAGCTCAGGACCATGGAACCAAAGTGTCATGGTCCACTCAATTAGGACCTAAATTTGGTCCTCACAATAGTCACTTTAAGTGCATGAGAATTTAGATGATCCTATGTCTACCTGCTCTTGAAATTCAAATAGTTTTTGGATGGTTAAGTATAAAAGGAGACCTACCCATCTCATTCAAGGTCTACGATATATAAGAACCTCAATCAGTATTTTAAATTCAATTCAAATGAGTGAGCAATCAAGAAACAATTAAGCATTGAAGGAGAATTTTAATCAAGTTCAAGCATTCAAGATGACATCCATGATCAAACTTCTATGATGACATTCTCCATAGCATCCTAAAACCCTTGTGTGAGGATTCAAGAAACCTCCATGAAGATATACACTTTAATTACAAGCATTCAATTTTAGATCTCGCCTTTTCTTGAAAAATGAAAGTGTAACACCCTGCCTTATGTTTAGCTAATATAACACCAAATTGTTGCATACTTTTCTTCAATAGATGGTTTAATCGACCAAGGGATTATAACCAAGATGATTGTATGACAATATTATTGGTATTCCCTAGTAAACACAATGATAAATTGATAACAAAAAACATGAATTATTATTGAGGTCTAGCTATACTTGTGAATGTGTTTGCTATGTGTAGGAAAGTAAGGAAAACTATGAGAGAAATATTTATCTAAATCAATTTCCTCAGTAAAAATTTATGAGTTTAACTATTGTTGACTTAGAAGCAAATGAGATATTATTGATTGATATAGATGTGTTTATGAGGTTTATTAATGTGGGTCTTTAATGAGTTTTTTTAGTCAATTACCAAGTTTAAATTAGGAAAATAGACCCCAAGGTCTATTCCGTTGAGTTGGTGGCCTATTGGACATGTAATAAAGGCCCTAGGACTTGATTTCATTCTCTAAAAGTCTTCATTAAGATGAGTGACGAATTTAGAGGATAGATGACTGAGGGTGCTAATCCCACAACCCCCTCCCCACCATACCTCATTTATGAGGGAAGACTTGGAGAATGGAGTGTCCTAAATTTGTGTCCCCTCTTAAATGAGGAAAAGGTGTCATGGAGGAGAGGATGGAAAGATGACAAGTGTCACATCCACATTCAATTCTTCCAAGTTAATCTCCCTTGTGTTGAGTTTGTCAAGAGAGGATGGGTGGTTACCAACTTCTTCATTTTGGAGAATCCTTATATTTGAGTTGTAAAAAAATGAGAGATTGGAAATGAAGGAATATTGCTTACGGGGATGGAAATAACATTGCCTAGCTTTAGAGAGCTAATTCTTCCTTACTCCCACTACCTTTCTAGTATGTGTGTTGTAAGATCTAGATAGGTGGTTGAGTCTATTTCTTATTTTGGAAAGCATTAAATCAGTCATGCGATGTTGTGTGAGTGGTACTTTTAGCTTATTGAAAATCATGTAGTCATTATGTGAAATTTTTGAGGATATGTATTCTTGATCAGTTGTTTCATATGAAGAAACTCTATGAATTTTACTTGGTTCAGTATTAGTTTTCTTGCTTGGGGGTTTGGCTAGAGCCCATGAGCCTTCATGATGTCAATAAGGTAGGGTGGAGAGAAAGTATTATTTTAGTTCTTTCCCATTGACGTATATGATTATTTGAGATAGAAAATACAAGATTTTTTAATATATTTAGTAAAAGAGTGTCAAGGTGTGATGAAAAATCAATGTGTAAAATTCTCTTTTTTGTGCTATGAGAAAGCTACTTAAAAATTTACAGCGTGTTAAAAGCAAGTGTTTTACTTTTTCTTTTCCCCTTTAAGAAAGCCTCTATTGAGATTCATATGCTTATTTTGTGATGGTAGATTAAAAGTTAATTTAGAATGTGTCAGTTGATCGTTTCATTGAGTAATAAAAGAGCATGGTCTCACCCTGATATCTAATGCTTTCTAGGATTTGAATATTACTAATTAGACAATTTAACAACACCTAATAACCAGCCTCCTACTAGTAAGAAGTACCCCATTGGAGAATATGTTCATATTATCACATGCATTTGTATAGCTACGAGTTAATGAAATTAAAAAAAAAATATATTCATATTCAATTGAATGTTTTCTTTATTTGTTTTGTTATTTTCATAATGCTCTCTCAAAATAAAGTAAATGAATATGTTTATTCCTATTTTGTGTAAGATTCAATTACGAACATATTTACTTGAAATGAGGTAGAGTTCTCTACAATGTAACAATACACCATTTGATTATTTTAGTATCTATTTTGAATCTATCTATGCCCAACTTAACCACCAATTTATTTTTACAAAATCTATAGCGGCAGATAATCTGGATTTGTATTAACCTAGTTTGATAGACCAAGGAGATCTTGCATCCTATGGAATCATATACATATACCCAGACTTTCTTTCCATTTTATTTAAATAAGGCATCTTCTTGTGGGTATAGTTGTGCCTTGATGGTATTGTTAATGTAGGAATTGATTGCAATAAATTTTTGGAAGCATATACATATACCCAGACTTTCCTTCCATTTTATTTAAATAAGGCATCTTCTTGTGGGTATAGTTGTGCCTTGATGGTGTTGTCAATGTAGGAATTGATTGCAACAAATTTTTGGAAGCGTATACATATACCCAGACTTTCTTTCCATTTTATTTAAATAAGGCATCTTCTTCTGGGTATAGTTGTGCCTTGATGGTGTTGTCAATGTAGGAATTGCTTGCAATAAATTTTTGTCTAGATGCATTGTTTTGGTGTAATAAAAATATATATTTATGTTGTGTCAACCAGTTTTGCATTAAATCAATTCATGACATTTTTCAAGCATTGCACGCTTCCATTGATGAGACACATATCCCCACCCTTGCTCACCATAACCATATAAGTTTTGCTTTAATCACAAAAAGTCATGAAAAAGTTTGTCTATTTAAAACAAATTCTGAAATATTAAGGTTTTGAAGAGACATTAGCAGTTAAAGTATTAAATTTAGAAGGCTATACGTACGAATTCCAAATGCCCCCCTACATAGTCTACGCCTATCATCATTTAGAGTTAATTAAAATGGCCGAAGCTATTCTGGTTCCAAAACAGATCTTTCGTACAACGTGTTAGCAACAGGTTAGTCAATTGCAGCCGTTAATTACAAAATCCATGGTGTAAAACGTGCGACTAACACGTGTGTTAGTCACTCCATACTGCCGTTTTGGAGTCAGAATAGACACATCCAATTAAAATCGAGGTTCCCATTTACAATGAACTGAATTCTGTCGCTTCTCTGGTATGCCACCTGCAACAGATTCAACATTCAATATTTTATTTTTTTATATTTAATCAAGAAAAAGAATATAATACATAAAAAAAAAGAAGGCAACTATTATTTGCCAGGAATAAACTAGCAAGAATGATGGACAGCACTGTTCAAATAAACAGTAACAGTTATAAGTAAGCAACAAGCTTACAAAGATAAAAAAATTAATATTTAATATGCAGTCAAGATATAGAAAATATGTCAGACACAACTTTTATTCAAAGGAAACCAATAAGAAAAATGCAATCATTTAAAACAATAGTTTGCAGTTAAAAAGACAATCAAAGATTAAAATAATAAAAAAATAGAAAGTTAAATGATTTAATAGACAATATCGCCACTCTATTTCTGATGTAGTGGTTGCTTCAAGTGCTACGATCCATTTTCTTGACATATGTAGCTTCTCTACATTGAGATGATCTCTTGAAAGATGTCTAACAGAGATGTCTATACATGACAAATGTGACATAATCTTGACATAATATGTGGCTTGACCAAGAAAACATTTGCAAAAGAGCTTGCTTTTTAAGCTGCAACAAGAGCATAGATTTGGTGCGAAATAGATGAATCGATTACTGCCTTAAAGCTCACTAGATCATGGAAGAGAGATTGAGTCATGGAGTTGCAGTGCAAAGGAACTCTCATTTTTGTCCTTTACAGCGCCCCTTCCCCCTGCTGGGCTTATCCCCTCCTTCCAGACCAAACTTGCACCCTGCTAGACATCACCAGAGTGGGAATTTTTGGTGATCTTATGCATGACACTATAAAAAAAAGGAAATCTCTGAGAGGCCTCCCTCCCAGGGCTAACAAAAATTGGAAGTTCTCTTCTTCAAGGACTTCCTGGGGGCCCGAGTGGACAATTCTCTTGGCCTAACAAGGTGGCCACTGGAGCTAAAAAGATTCCTCTACAACAAAGCAACGACTTTTGGTTGAAAAAGACAGCATTGGGAGTTAAGAAGGTTCTATCAGCGACTAAGAAGCGTCCCTATAACTTTCAACACGAGTAGTTCTCTTTATAAGCTCAAAAATAGCTTCAAACGATTGCAAGACTGCACATCCTTTGAAATGAGTAGCTGGGGACAAGATTTTGTTGATGGAAAAGCTACTTTGGCCAAAACTAATCCATCTTTAGAAGGCACGGAAGGATTCAGAAAGAAGGAACTGAGCTTGGGATGGAAAAAACAGAGCACTTTTCTAGGCTCTTCCCAATCCAAGCATAAGTCAAATGTTTCCAAAATTTAACATCTCGCTTCCAAGCCGTTTCAGGGTGCTAAAAGTAGTGCTTCCTTTTCTTGCCCAAATGAGTCTGGGGAAGTGCCTCTGGCTACAAGATGGAAGAGGAAAGGACCTGGAAGCAAGTTCTTCGTTCTTCCTTCAGATGCTATCAACCCTATTATTGGTCATCTCAAGGAGAATGCTCTTTTTGCCAAATGGTGTGGCATTGGAGGTGATAAACAAGAAATAATAGATTGGTGTCTCCGATCCTTTTCAGGTATGGTTTTTGTTCGACCCTTGCAAAATGAATTTTTCTTCGTAGAATCCGTTGACTCCAGTTTAAAAAATAGCATTCAAGGAAGCCCAATCTTCTACCTTGGGTCAACGTTTCATTTAATTGATTGGAAGCCTAGTTTTGAAGATTGGAGATTCTCTAGGACATCTGATAGGTATAGAAGATGATTTCTTAAATGGAAAGCAAGAGGATGTTGATAACATTTATGTATAAATAGATCTGGATTTGGGGTTTTATGGGGAGCTGGAAATAGTCTCAAAGGTTGGTAGATGGAAACAAAAAGTAAAGAGGTTGATTGAGAGAAAGGCTATGAAAGGCTCTTTTGGTTCGTTGTTTCAACCAAAGGAATATCTTCCTCATTCAGTAGCAGATGTCACTACTTCTCAGAAAACTATTAAGGAAAAGTTGACCTAGAATGAGAAAGCTGCATTGATTTCTTCTCCTCAGAAGGCTCAGAATGCTTCTTTGTGTGAGAATGCTACTGCTACTCCAATAATTATTTCACCTATTATCAAGCCGTCTATTTGTGTTGGTTCTAGGAGGATCCATGGTTTCAAAAAGAAAACACTTATAAATAGGGGGGCGCTTAATAATTTCCCTGCTAAATCTAGAAAGATGACCAATAAAAGAAAATGAGTCAAAAGGATCAAGGTAGGAGGGAACAATGGACAAGAGGCTTTAAACAAGGATAAGAATAGAGTTCTAAATAATCTTCTTTCTGAACCAGAGATGCTTAAAGAAGACATCATTCAAGAACTCAATGCTTCTAAAGACTCTATTCATCATACTGTGGAGATTTTGAAAGCAGTCACCTCTTATAATCCCCTTTTGTCTCTAGGAAAATTGCAATTTGATTCAGAAGTTAAAGCTAATCCTGAGTGGGATCCCTGTAGGAACTCTCGGGCTAATATTGCTTCACCTCAAATAGAGACCCCTCCATAGGAAAAACATATTGATCTCTCTTCTGAATCTCCAATCCCCTTTGGTGATTCCCCAAATCTTCAAGTTTCTCTCTTTGATATGAATTTAGACTCCAATACTCAAAATTTTCTGAAGAATTACTTGGAAGAAGAGGATGACCCTAATTTAGTTATGGAGACCCCCCTTGCAAATATTTATTCAAAAGTTAAAGAAAAGAGGTAATTGGGAATCAAGCAAATGATTGCTTGTAAAAAAAATCCTAATTTTGGCCTTGTCTCTCCAAAGAGAGAGGAAATCGTTAAGTGAGCACTTAGCCCTAGAAGGTAATAATGATAGGCAAATCAAGATAATAAATATCTTGAAAGTAAGGAAGGGGTGCTCCCTTCCTGAACAAAAATGAAAATCCTAACGTGGAATATTAGGGGCCTTAATGCCCCTAACAAGAAACACTTGATCAAGAGAAGAATTCTTTTGATCAATGGAGAGATAAGAATGTTTCAAGAAACAAAACTTGATTTTTAGCAAGCAAAGTCTTTTGGAGTAGGGCTTGGAAATCAATACCATAGTAGTATGTAGAGGGTAATGTCTGCAATAGGTGCATCTGGGGGCTTGCTCATAGTTTAGAAACCTTCCTTGGTTCACATTGAGGGGGTTGCTTCTAACATGAATTGGTTGTTGGTAAAAGCTAAGCATTTATCTGCAAATTTACCTTTCTTGTTCATTAATGTTTATGGTCTAATATCCTCTACTTCAAAACATTCTCTTTGGTCAAACTTGGATGGAGTAATTTCCCTAAATCGGAATCAACATCTCTTCATTGAAGGGGATTTCAACGCCATAAGATGGAAGAAGGACAAAAGAGGAGGTATTACCAGACTTGGTAGATCTCAAGAAGACTTTAATGATAGAATTGAAAGAAATGGTTTGTTAAAAATTGAATCAGGGGACAATTCGTTCACCTAGAATAATCGGAGGCTAGGGTTCAATAACATAGCAAAGAAGATAGATAGATTTTTCTAGTTGGGGGATCTCTCATCTTTTCCTTTTTCCTTGGAACACAAAGTTTTACCCTTCTTAGGATCGGAACATTACCTGCTTCTTCTAAGCCTCCTGGGGGATACCAACTCTCTAAAATCACCCTTTATATTTCACAACATGTGGATGAAGGATCTAAACTTCCTAAATCTCATTGACCAATGGTAGAAAGAAGCAAGATTTGAAGGATCCAGATGTTTTTGGTTCGTATCCAAACTAAAATATGTTAAATGGAAGTTGTTGGAATAGAATGGTGTGCACTTTAAAAATATTTTTCTAGTTCAAAAGGATCTGGAATCTCAACTGGAAGAGATAAATAATTTTTTTATCAAAGATAGGATTTCACAAGAAGAATTTGTCAAGGAAATGCAACTATTGGCGATGTATGAGGATGTTCTCTCGAAAGAGGAAATCTTTTGGAAACAAAAATCTAGAGAGGGTTGGCTTCAAGTTGGTGACAAGAATACAAAGTTTTTCCACATTGCCACGAGGTTAAGGAGAAATTTAAATAGAATAACCAGATTAGAGGATCAGGGTAAGCGACCTATAGAGGATGCACATGCCATAAGAAATGAAATTGTTCAATTCTACACTAATATTCTTAATAATGTAGAAGGCTCTGACTTAAGGGAGAAAGGGAAGTTATTTTCAATGATCCCGAAAGTAATTTTAGATGTACAAAATAGAAAGCTCAATGAATGCATATCAACAGAGGAGGTGTCAATAGATCTAAATAAACTCCCCTCTTACAAGGCCCCTAGGCCAGATGGGTTTCCCAAGAGATTTTACAAAATATGCTAGGATATTATAGGGGCAAACTTAGTGGCAGCTCTAGAATCTTCAAGAAGGTCAGGCAATATACTCAAGGAAATCAACAATACTTTTATTTCCCTTATCCCAAAGAAAGAAAAAGCAGTTAATTTGAGAGATTTTAGACCAATTTCTCTTTGTAATACAATTTACAAAATTCTCTCCAAGGTAATGACGAATATGTTGAAACCCCTTATGGATAATGTAATATCAAAAGGACAAACTAGGTTTGTTCCAGGGAGATCAATTCTAGATGGGATAATTATATCCCAAGAGGCAATTCACACTCTTGAAAGCACTAACAGACAAAGGATGATATTGAAATTGGACATATCTAAAGCCTATGATAATGTGGATTGGCATTTTTTATGTAAGATCTTGCAAGCTTTTTATTTCAACAAGCAATGGATTAACTAGATCTTTGAATGCATCTATACTCCAAGATTCTCAATTATCGTTAATGGAAAACTAGAAGGTTTTTTTCCATCCTCTAAAGGGATCTATCAAAGAGATCCTATTTCTCCTTTCCTATTCATCATTATGGCAGAAGTGTTGGGAAGAGCCATTAAAGATAAATATTTCAAAAAGGAATTGGAAGGCATCAAGATTACTACAAACTTTGTTGCTACACATCAATAATTTGCTAATGAGAATCTTCTTTTCAGAGAAGCTAAATCTAGGGAGACAACCTAATTTTGAGAACTCTTGAATTCTTATGGTAAAGATTCAGAGTAGGTAATGAATAAGAAAAAATCAAAGATCTATTTTTTCACCACCCTATTGTCCAAATAAAATAGGGTTCCGAAAATCTTAAACTAGAAGAAGGGCACTTTGCCTTGCACATATTTGGGTATCCCTATTGATAGAGGTTTGAGTAATCTTTGGGATCCTTTGAAGATAAAAATAGAACGAGATGTCAATTCATGGAAATGAAAGTGGCTCTCATGGGCTAGTAGATTGATAATGTTTCAGACAATTATCTCAGCTCTTCCAATATACCTCATGTCATTCTTAGCTCTAATAGTAGGGATGAACTCATTTATCATTTAGAAAATGAGGAATTTTTTCTTGGAGAACATGGAGGAAAATCATAGAATTGTATTAATTGCTTGGCACAAAATTTGCAAGCCCAAGTCATCATGAGAGATAGGAATTCACAGCCAGAAGATCCAAAATCATGCCTTGGGGACTAAACTAGTCTGGAGAATGTTAATAGACCCCAAAGCCAGATGGGTAAGATTGATGCATACAAAATATATAGCAGCTAGGGAACCCCAAAACTTCTTGAGATTCAACAATCCTCCAAAAGGATCTAGAATTTGGAATTTTTTTCTAAGGTGTAGGAATTTAATAGCAGACTATGTCTCATGGGATGTTCATGATGGAATGTTAAGCTTGTTTTGGGAAGATTGCTAGGGAGGCTATTCAACTCTAGATAGTGTAATTTCAATTCAAACCACAAGGGACTAGCCGAGATAGCATTGGGGGATTTATGTACAGGACTATGTAGAACTCTCAAGGGAGAATATTTTACTTGAATGGAGCTGGAAGAAATTGGAAGGCCTCCCTCTTCCCCCCAATGAACTAAATCAACTTTTTGAAATAGTAAAAGATAGGAAGTTGTTTTTCAGAGAGGGAGAATATTCTCTTATATGGACCCCTTCAAAATCTAGTCAATACAAAGCTAAGAAAGGATATAATCTTCTCGCAAAACAAGGTGATTCAAATGATCAATATATTCCCCCAAAAAAAAATTGGAGCAGTAATGGCATCCCTAAAGCAGATATTTTTGTTGGCATATGAGCAGAGTTTGATGAC
Source organism: Cryptomeria japonica (assembly GCF_030272615.1). NCBI lineage: Eukaryota > Viridiplantae > Streptophyta > Pinopsida > Cupressales > Cupressaceae > Cryptomeria > Cryptomeria japonica. Next base: position 191,935,584 of record NC_081412.1, on the reverse strand, counting down.
ATGATAGGATTGTATGTTGTCATTGATGTCAATATGTTGAAGTATGAACCGGTATATTGAAGTAAGAAAACTGGCAAGACAACTAGTATGATGGTATAAAGTGAACCAGTATGATGATGTGAACCGGTATATGTGAAAAGGTGAACCTGTATATTGGAATGTGAGCTGGTATATACAAAGTTTGTATTGGGGTTTCATTTGTATGACTACTGGTTGGTAGTCTTGGTTTCAGGGTTTCCAGTTGATGCATTCCAAGTCTATGTGATTCGACCGAAGACATCCTGTGATGAGTTAGCATTGAAATAAAGATCAGATCGTGTTGCCATGTCAACCTTGTGCGCATGAAGAATCTCCTTGAGGATCTTGCATGAAGAAGATTGATTCTATCTACCTCAAGAATGTGCAAAATCTTAGTAAACAGTCAAGAGCGTCTGATGGGTTATCAGCTTCTAGAAGCGGTGAAGAATGAACAATGGAGAATGTCTTGAGATTTGTTCAAGATTGTTTTACCCCATGTAATATGATTAAACGGTCAGGATTGGACTGACTGTATTGTTAACCTATATGCTTAGGGTTTTAGGTTTTGGCTACTGACCTAATCGTTGTCTATAAGGTCGATGATAATTCTCATTTGAAGTTGTTGGCAAATGAATGTGTGTGAGTGAGTAGAGATCTGCAGAGTGTGATTGCAGATGTAAAGGAACTGAAGCTTATCTGCCTTGGAATTAAGTGTTGTTATCAAATCAGTGTATTACCTGTTGACTTCTAACCATTTCAGCAGATGGAAAATCCCTTTACTGGGTAGCTTTAATAGGCTTTTTGTTAATCCTTTAATAGGGTGACTCAAAATCATTGAGTTCTTTAAATCCTCTGACAAGGTAACCTTTAACAGGGTTTTAACCTCTAACCTGGTATTTAGCCATCACTTAACCAGGTGATCCCTAGCAGGATCGGTTCCTAGCAGAACCTATTGTAATGTCTTTAACCGAACTAGGCTCCTAACAGAGCGCACTTCAGAAGAGTTCAAGAACAACTTGTGGGTATTCATCCCCATCATTGTTTTTCCCAGTTGGGTTTCCACGTGAAAAATCAGTGTGTTATGTGTGATGCTTTTTCATGTGATGTTTTAGTGTTTCTTGTTAAGCGGTAATGCAAGTTGATCCAGTGGTCATTATATTTCTGATGTATTACTTGTTTAAGCATATGGGTGAAGTGGAAATGGTTTATATTATGTTTTGTGAAGATCTAAGTGTTACCGGTTTATGACTTTTACAATCACTGTGTTATACCGATATTGCCTTGATTTAGATCGGTGATGTTGTTTACTAGTTAGTGCAGTCTTTACAGTTTAAGTTGTTTAAGAAGTTTTTTGTGTGTATTGATTCACCCCCCCTCTCAGTACCTATTGGCCATTTACTGTTCATCATTATTCATCAATTGGTATCAGTGCGTCCTCTAGGTCCTCTGTGTTATAAGCTTAACCACTTGAGGAAAAGATCCTATTTTAATGATGAAGAGGGAAGGTCCTAAGTTCAACAGAGATAACTTTAAGATATTGAAGGACAGAATGAAGATATACATTAAAAGAATGGGTGTTCAACACTAGAACTATGTTGAAAATACTTATGTTGTCCCTACTGGTACTTTCACTGATGATCAAAGGAGAGAAATTTAGGAGAATGGGCAATTCATGGAAGCTCTTATCAGCAATCTATCTGATATTGAGTTTATAGATGTTTAGGATAAAGACAATCCCAAAGATGTATGGGATACTCTGGAGTCTATCTATGGCGATGATGAGCATGTGAAGCAAGCTAAGGAAGAAATCCTTAGAGGAAAATTTGAAGACATACAAATGGTTGAAGGAGACACCATTCAACAATATGGGATCAAAATTAAAACTGTTGTTGGAGACATCAAGAGTGCATGAGGTACAATGGATGATTCCACCATTGTTAGAAAAGTTTTGAGATCCTTATTACCGGTCTATGAAACAAGGGTTGCTATTATTCAGGAGTTGAGATCTATTAAGGTATCCCTAGATTCCATCATTACTAAGTTGACTGCATATGAGATAAACAATTATGATGGCAGTGTTCAAAAGACTGATTCAGCCTTTAGAGCATCTGTTGCACTGTCTAGAAAGGGTAAAGATGCTAGTACTAGTTGTGAACCTAGACAAAGTAGGGATATGGATGATGAGGAGATCCTGATGGAATTTGAACCTCTTCTTGCCAAGAGACTTCCTAAGGGAACTAGAAAATACAGAGGTAAGTGCCCTTTAAAATGCTTTTCTTGCAATAGGATAGGACACATTGCTATCAACTGTCCTAATAGTGATAATAAGGACAAACTAGAGAAGTTTAAAAACTTCAAAGGAGGAAATACGAGAAACTGTCTTGTTGCAGTCGATGAAGGTGTCACTGATGATGAACCAGAAGATGAAGAAAGCGAAGACATAGTATTTGTAGCTGTTAAGGAAGATGTGTCAGACAAGAAGGCTCATGTCTCCCGCTTTGATAATTATAATGAGTGGATTATTGATAGTGGATGTTCTCACCACATGACTAGTGACCGAAAAAAAATTTTGTCTCTGGAAGAGTATGATGGAGGTGCAGTCCGATTTGGTAATGATGCACCATGTATGGTAAAAGGCAAAGGGTCCATCTCTCTAAATGGAAAAAGTAGTGTTGATAATGTGTATTGGGTAGAAGGTCTCAGGGGTAACCTTTTGAGTGTTGCCTAGCTGAATGATAAAGGACTCACTCTGAAATTCAAAGATGGAGTGTGTAAAATAAAAGGAAAGAGTGGTGAACTGATGGCCATCGGTATGCAGACCAAAGGTAACTTATTTCAGTTAAATACAAATATTAGTCAATGTCCAATGGATAAGTTTGATGATAGTTGGATATGGAATAGGAGACTATGCAACGTAAATTTTGATAATATTGTGAAGGCCAGTAAGATCAAGGTAGTTAGAGGATTGCATGTGCTGAACAAACTGGAGAATCCTTTGTGCAAAGAATGTCAACTAGGGAAAATGTCTTCCTAAACCTACAAAGGTAAATCTTTCATAGCAGATAATTTACTTGATCTTGTAGATACTGATTTGTGTGGTCCTATGAAAACTAGGAGTGTTTAGGGAGATATGTACTTTATGATTCTTACTGATGATTGCTCAAGAATGACATGGGTCACATTCTTTAAAGACAAGTCTGAAGCTTTTGGAAAGTTCAAAGCTTTCAAAGAAATAGTTGAAAAGGAAAGTGGTAAGAGAATCAAATGCCTTAGAACTGACCAAGGAGGTGAGTTCACTTCTAGTGAGTTCAATAAGTACTATGAAGAGAATGAGATCAAAAGGCAACTGTCTACCCCCCGAACTCCACAACAGAATGGCCTAGCAAAAAGGAACAACCAGACTGTAGTTGAAAAAGCCAGAACAATGTTGATTCAAGGGAAGGTTGCTCACACATTTTGGAGAGAAGCGGTGATCACTGCAGTCTACACTATGAACTAGGTACTCATCAAGATAGGTAAGGATAAAAATCCTTATGAGTATTGGACCAACACGACTCCTATAGTAAGCTACTTTAGAGTGTTTGGTAGCAAGTGTTATATCAAGAGAAGTGAATGCTAGAGCAAGTTTGATGGAAAATGTGATGAGGGAATATTCCTAGGTTATTCCACCAAGAGCAAAGCTCTCAAGTGTTTTAACAATAGGAATTAGAGAATTGTTGAAAGTATCAATGTTAAAGTTGATAAAACATCTGAGAAACCTGAGGACATCGGCAACGAGTGAGCGGTAGATGAACCGGATGTAACCTTCTGGGAACCGGTTGCAAAACAACCAAGTACAAGTAATAGTGATCCTACACCAGTAGATGTCGATGAAGATGATGATGAAGAGGAAAAGCAAGAGGAATCAGTTAAGATCATTCCTAGGTATATAAAGTTGCATCATGATCCAAAGTAGATCATAGGGGATAAGGATGTTGGAATACTTACAAGAAGAAAGGTTAGATATTATTCTTGCATGATTTCTTAATTTGAGCCCAAAACATTTAAAGAGGCACACAAAGATGAAGATTGGATTAAGGCTATGGAAGACGAACTAGACCAGATAGAAAAGAATGGTACATGTTCTTTAGTACCTAGACCTGAGTGCAAAAATGTTATTGGCACCAAATGGGTTTTTAAAAACAAGTAGAATGAAGATGGCATAGTGGTAAGAAATAAAGCAAGATTGGTATGTAAGGGATATGCTCAAGAAGAAGGAGAAGACTATGGAGAAAACTTTGCTCCAATAGCTAGATTGGAAGGAGTTTGAATGCTACTTGCATATGCAGCCTTCAAGGGATTCAAAGTATATCAGATGGATGTGAAATATGCATTCCTGAATGGAATACTTGAAGAGGAAGTGTATATAGAGAAACCAGATGGGTTTTCCCTATCAAAAGACAGTGCTATGGTATGTAGGCTACATAATGCCTTGTACAGATTGAAGCAAGCACCTAGAGCATGGTATGCACGTTTAAACTCCCATCTTGTGAAGACTGGATTTGAAAGAACAAGTGAAGATAGCAATATCTATCTAAAGTCAGAAGGATATCAAATTCTGATCTATGAAGTGTTTGTTGATGACATAATTTTTGGTGGAGATGACAAGATGAGCCATGCATTTGCAGATGAAATGAAGAAGGAATTCAAGATGTCACTAATCAGAGAGATTAAGTTCTTCATTGGACTATAGATTCAACAGATGAAAGATGGTATCTTTATCACTCAGTCCAAGTATGTCAAAGAGGTGTTGAAGACCTTTGGCATGGAAGATAGCAAACCAGTTGGTACACCAATGATGACCAGTTGTAAATTCTCAAAAGAAGATGACTCAACATTGGTGAATGAGAAGGAATACCGGTCAATGATTGGTAAGTTGCACTATGTAGTACAAAGCAGACCGGACATTGCACATGCAGTGGGCATTGCTGCACATTTCCAAAAAAGTCCAAGAGAATCCCACTTGGTAGCAGTCAAGCAGATTCTTAGATATCTGAAGGGAACTACAGATTGTGGATTGTGGTACCATATAGTAATGATTTCAATCTAAAAGTATTTACAGATGCCGATTTGGTTGGTAATGTGGATGACCGAAAGAGCACAACCAGTGGTGCATTCTTTCTCAGTGGTAGACTACTCTCATGGATGAGCAAGAAGAAGAGTTGTATCTTTCAGTCTACAACAAAAGCAGACTATGTAGTAATATTTATGAATTGTACTCAGACAATTTGGATGAAGCGTGTATTAAGTGGTTTCAAAGTCCTTGTATCTGAACCGGTGAGTATATTTTGTCATAACACAAGTGCAATTAATATTTCCAAGAATCTGGTATTGCATGCTAGAACCAAGCACTTCGAGCTCAATTATCATTTCTTGAGGGAGAAAGTTCAGAACAAAGAGGTTGTATTGGAACATGTTTCCAGTAAGGAGCAGTTAACAAATATATTCACCAAGCCTCTACCGAAGGCTACATTTACCTATTTAAGAAGTGAATTAGGGGTTCTACCCCTTCAAGAGGTGAACTAAAGGTATGTGCTCCACATCAGTTAGGTATTGCATTGTGAAATCTTTTCAAGATTGGTGTGTTGAAGGATGCTACTCCTCAGGGGGAGCAGGATAATGGAACATGGATGTTTGTGCCTCCACTTTGGCATTGTTGTCAAAGGGGGAGAAGATGTGAACCAGAGAAGATATCTGGAGTATTGAAGACATATTATGGAAGAAGATGTAGAGATAGCTTTGTGTATTGCCATCAATGCCAAAGGGGGAGATTGTTTGCATATGAGTAGAGTTTGATGACATGATAGGATTATATGTTGTCATTGATGTCAATATGCTGAAGTATGAACCAGTATATTGAAGTAAGCAAATTGGCAAGAGAACCGGTATGATGGTATGAAGTGAACCAGTATGATGATGCGAACCAATATATGCAAAAAGGTGAACTGGTATGTTGGAATGTGAACCGGTATATGCAAAGTTTGTATCGGGGTTTCATTTAATATGACTATTGGTTGGTAGTCTCAACTTTAGGGTTTATGGTTGATGCATTCCAAGTCTGTGTGATTTGATCGACGACATCCTATGATGAGTTAGCATTGAAATGAAGATCAGATCATGTTGCCACATCAGCTTTGTGTGCGTGAAGAATCTCCTTGAGGATCTTGGATGAAGAAGATTGATTCTATCTACCTCGAGAATGTGCAAAATCTTAGTAAACGGTGGAGAGCACGTGATGGGTTATCAAGTTCCAGAAGCGGTGAAGAAAGGATGATGGAGAATGTCTTGAGATTTGTTCAAGATTGCTTTACCCCATGTAATGTGATTAAATGGTCAGGATTGGACCGACTGTATTATTAACCTAGATGCTTAGGGTTTTAGGTTTTGGCTACTGACCTAATCGTTGTCTATAAGGTCGATGATGATTCTCATTTAAAGTTGTTGGCAAATGAATGTGTGTGAAGTGATTCTTGCCATACCGGAGCAATGAGTATAGATCTGCGGAGTCTGATTGTAGATGTAAAGGAACTAAAGCGGATTTGCCTTCACTTTAAGTGTTGTTATCAAATCAGTGTATTACCTATTGACTTCTAACCATTTCAATAGATGGAAAATCCCTTTATTGGGTAGCCTTAATAGGCTTTTTGTAAATCCTTTAATAGGGTGACTCAAAATCATTGATTTCTTTAAATCCTCTAACAAGGTAACCTCTAATGGGGTTTTAACCTCTAACTGGGTATTTAGCCATCCCTTAACCAGGTGATCCCTAGCAGGATCGGTTCCTAGATAAACATGTTGTAAAGTCTTTAACTAGACTAGGCTTCTAACAGAGTGAACTTCAGAAGAGTTCAAGAACAACTTGTAGGTATTCATCCCCACCGTGGTTTTTCCTAGTTGGGTTTCCACATGAAAAATCAGTGTGTTATGTGTGATGCTTTTTTACGTGGTGTTTTAGTGTTTCCTGTTAAGTGGTAATGCAAGCTAATCCAATGCTCATTATATTTCTGATGTATTACTTGTTTAAGCATATGGGTGAAGTGGAAATTTTTTATATTAGGTTTTGTGAAGATCTAAGTGTTACCGGTTTATGACTTTTACAGTCACTGTGTTTTACCAATATTGCCTTGATTTAGATCGGTGATGTTGTTTACCAGTTAGTGCAGTTTAAGTTGTTTGAGTTGTTTAAGAAGTTTTTTGTGTGTACCGATTCACCCCCCTCTCTCAGTACCTGTTGGGTATTTATTGTTCATGATTATTCATCAATTTTTGCATGGTTGGCCACCAAAAAGAAAATCCTCATAGTGGAGAGATTCATAAATATGGGATATGAAGGCCTCTCTAGATGTGTTATATGCAAAGCCCAAGAGGAATCAGTCAATTACCTACTTCTAAATTGCCCTTTTCAGCAAAGTGTTGGACATGGCTATGTGCTAAACGTGGCAAGATAAAAACCCTTCCCAATGACATAGTTTCACTCTTTCAAGGGTGGCCAATAAGACCCAAAGATGGTATTCTTAGTCCCCTATGGGAAATCTCTCCCTCTTGTCTTTTTTGGGAGATTTGGAAAGAGCAAACCAAGAGACTTTTTAATAACAGAGCAAGGAAATTAGAGTCAATCCTCTCCTCATTTAAATCTTCAATTGTTGAGAATATAAATTGAAAACTACTTCTCAATTAAAATTTGAAGAAAGATTTTATGGATTGGGATGGTAGAGTTAGGTTTAGATGGAATGGTATAATATTAATCCCACCATTCATAGGGAAAAAGGTCAATCAAAGAGAAAGAGCAGTTTGAATTCCTCCCAAAGATGGTTGGCTAAAATGAAATTTTGATGGAGCATCTAAAAGGAACTCAGACATGCTTCTAGAATTGGATGTGTAGTTAGAGACCATAGAGGAGGATTTAAAGGTAAATTAGTTGCTCCAATTCCTCCGAATACCAACAACCTTTGTAGAATTTAAATCTTTTCTACTAGGTCTCATGGAATGTCAAAAAAAAAGAATCAAGAATCTATAAATTGAAGGGGATTCTACAATTACTATAAATGTAGTAAGATCAACAAACTAAACTAATTAGAGATTAAAAGCTCTACTTGAAAAAATATTAGCAATTTTGTCCAGGTTTGATCATTTTTCTTCTAAGCATATCTATAGGGAAGCTAACACAGATGTAGATGCTCTTTGCAAGGCAACATCAGATGGGATTGTCCTCGGTTGGTGGGATGAAGATTAGGTGCACGACACCTAACACTCCAAGCATGCAATTTTGTTTCTTTCAAAGTTTTGTGTTTTGTCTCTATGATGTAATAATGGACTAACCATTTGGGACTCAGTTGAGCCATGGTCAAGTTGTCCAAGTTTTGGTTTGAGTCATTTGTGTTCAGGATGTTTTCAACCTGAGAAGTGAAATGCTAAGGTAGATCACAGGAGTAGTACTCCAGATGAATGTTATCATGTAATAGGAGTCTATTGTCTTATGTTTAGGTCTTCTAGGATATTTGAGGATCTTTAGGAGTCTTGACATGCATTATAATGCAAAGTTTCATCTTAGGAGTCAAAAGATGTAAAAAGTTGTTGAGCACCATTTTGCAATTTTTGCAAAAGTTGCATTTTTGGTAGATGGCGTTGAAAAGTTGGTTGAAAAAACTAAACCAATAGCATAAAAGTAAAAATTCACTTCATTTTACGGGTTGGACAATTGGGAATGCAAGAACAAGTTTTTGGTTTTTAAAGCAATCTTGTCTTTCACCATTTTTGATAGTTTCTTCTTGTCTTCATTGCTTGGTATGGTCCAGTACAAACTTAATCATACTATCTCATTGCAGGGCATGAGTTTTCATTGAATTTACTTTTCAATAAGTTTTATTTTCATGACAAATAGTCTATAGTTGCAAAGATTTCATCCATTCTTTGCAACTAGGTCTAAAACCCTTACACGTAGGGTTTAAGAGCAAAAATGGCTCTAACCTAAGCATTCATTGATGGAACCTATTGAAATAAAGAGGAATGATAGGTTAGGGTATTTACATAGGTTTAGGATAGGTTTTTTTGTTTTGCAGGTCCTTGTGGAGGAGAAACAATGAAGCCCTAGGCTCACCACTAGGAGTAGGTGAGTTAGGACATCAGAAGAAGTGTGTTTTTAGGAGCACAAGAGGATTGGTAAAAGAAAAATTTTCATATGGTTGGAAATCCTTGAGTATGCCCTTGAATAATCCCTAATTTTTTTGAGTGTATTTTTTGACTGGTGAAGGGTTTGAAACACATCTTTCTAAGTCACCCGATGAGGCCTAAACCCTTCAAAATAGTGTAGTATTGGAACCCTTATTTGTACGGATATCCCAGATGCCATTTTCCAGTATTGTCTGTAACTCCAAAAAGAGTACTCAAATATATAATTTATTTCTATCCTTGTTTGGGAAGTTTGCAAACTAATTTCCTAAAACTGCCAAGGGAGGGTTAATTCAATTAGGGCCTATTTGAGCCCGATAGAGACCTCGAAAGGTTAGGAAAACATAGCGATGGGTTTAGTGATGTAAAAGCCTCAAAATAATTCAAAGACACTATGTAGATGCATTTTTCAGTCCTTTGAAAAAGGTTGAGTGTTGTGATCCTTGCAGGAGTTGTTGGAGCCTTGGAGTGGTGTCAGGAGATTGAGGTGGCAACCTCAATAGATGGAGTTGATTGTCTTAGACCAATGGATATACCTTGGAGGAAAGCCAAAGTGGTTTAGAACTTGAATGTATCAATATAAAAAACCCCTACTAAGTGCCATTGGATGGGCTTGAGTAGTTGAAGGTTAAGTGAGACAAGTCAATCAAGAAGGTGGATTGGATCAAGCTCCAAGACTCTCTGCATCAAGATTTAAATGTTTAATGGCTTCAAAGAGTCAATCGGATTGCAATTCTAGTTTAATGTTCTTTCATAACATGAACCACTTGGCATGAATATCTCCCCAATTTCAAAGCATATGTCTGGATATGATTAGACAGGCATTTATGTTGGCCATTAATCCTACCTTTGGTTCTGGGTTTCTTTCTCAAGGAAAGATTTTTGAATTTGAATTTTGAACAAAGAGACCCAATAAATGTCTCAATTATAAAAAGACTACATAAATAAGCCACCTGCTCAACAATACAACAGTTTAGTCGGAGTAGCTAAGCTGGAGCCTAATGCCACTTTTTGTCAACTGGCAGCTTTCTTAATTGATAGTTCTAGCCAAATTTGATGAGATGTCGGCTAAATTTTTTAAGGAACTTTAGCAAAATGAAGGATACTAGATCGTTGGGTAGTTAATTTTATCAGAAATCATTAATGGGTCTAGGAGTGGCATGTTTCAAGGAGGTTGACGAGGTCATCGCAATCTATTGAATATTCTTGAAAGATGGAAAGGACATGGTTCTAAATGTTTGAGGAGCTCAGGCTCGTGTCATAGTACGGTGCTGAACCCTGAGGTCTTTTCATAAAATTAAATCTTGGGAATATGAATAAGCACCACCCTTTCTCCTGTGACTAGTTAATCAAGGAATTTTTCAAAAAGGATGGTAGGAAAGAGAAAGAATGTAGGATTCAATTATTTATGAAATGTTTCCTTTCAATGATATCATTTTGAACCTGGTATTTATATTGTTATTTACTCTTACCCGACCTGTGCTTCCATTTTTTAGCCATTGTTACCCTATGAGTGAGCATATTGTCCTCCACCTCTCTATTTTCATGTTCAATCCCTTTGGTTGTGTAGTAAGCGTATTTCCAGACCCAATATCGTGTTTTGGAGTGGACAGTCCCGTATCCCTCACTTACTCAAGCTACCAAGTCTCTTTCAGAGAAATTTTTGATCAAAGGCTAAAAAGACTTCTCCATAACATAGAATCGATGGTCATTTTGGTAGTAAAATTAATCTTAGGCCATAGTCACCTGCAGAGGAGGGAATATCCAAGAGATAACTCTTGCATCTCTTACTCTTTGTGTCTTTGTTGCTTGATAGCTATGCTCCCAAGGTAGAGGTAAAGGCATTGGCCTCCCATTTATTCTATGAAGAAATGCTTGTAGGCTTGGATTCAGTCCTTCAATATACCCTTCACGGGGCTAGATTACCGTGGCCTAGAGATATGATTCTTCTTTCTGTCCCTGGAGAAACTATTAATTTATATCCCTTTCTTCTTGACCTTAAAGGCCCAACTCTTATGTGACATAGGGCCTTTGCAGCAATGGCATACAGGTATCTAAAATGGAAATTTCTGGTAGATGGACCTGAAAACCAAGATAGGGAGGACAAATTTAGAGATTTTTCAGAATGAATGGTTTCCTCAAACCAAAATTTGAGGATGGTGGTCCAACTAAAAGTGGAGATGAACAGGATTCTCAACAAGAGAGTCATGTCTGAGAGCATATTGGTGGCGACAGATTCAGTGGCAGAGGTAGGGGTAGTGCTCGAAGTTGAGGTCAGCGATGCTCTAATTTGGGCTTCTGTATTTAATTGGAACTGGGAAAATGAATTTTTCAATCTTAAGTTTCATACATTGCCATGAAAATTTTGTTTCAATTCCTATGATGTATGTAGAAACTTATATGTAGTTTTTGTGATAAGTGTCCTATTGGCCTTTTGGTTTATTGCCTTTAAGAACTACTTAGCACTAGATTTGTTGAAGCTTTCAAATTTTTCACTTTCAGCAAGTCTGATTTAAAACTCTATAGGCGAAAAAGAGTCTGCTATTTTTTGTAATCTTCTTTTACTTTTACTTAATACTAATCCTCCAACAACAACAAAAAAAGGAAATTTAATTTTCCAAATAGAAACTTGCTCTTGGTTTACTATTTTTTTTTTTAATTCTCTTGTTTCTCTTAAATTAATAGTATTAGTAGATCAAAGAGATACTATTTATAATGATTTTAGTGGTGATAAAAATTTCACAAAGTTTTTATTAATATATTAATAAGATATTATCCTTGACAATAATTACACAAGGATTTAATGGTTATTTTTTTGTGTATTTAAGAAATGTTAGATTTTGGAAGTAATGTCAAGAGTAAGAGGCAAGAATAATATTAGTATCTTATAATGTAATTTATACTATGATCGATAATAAGTTCACTTTTTAGATTAACATTAACACTGGGTAAATGTCAATATTAGCATTAATACTATCAATACCACTATTACGATTAATGCAAAGTTATTTACTTAAACTAATCATGTGAGGAATAATAATTGAGAGTTAGTACTAATTCATAATTGGTGAAAGAGGAGTTGGATTAGAATACGTGTATGAATAATTATTTTAACATAATACTAATCTCCAAAATAAAATTAATATTTCTTCCATGATGATGAGCAAATATAAAAACAATGACATTGTAAAATAATGCTTTTAAATTATTTTCTACCAATTCAACAAGTGTAATTTATGGTAGTAGGATCATAAAGGCAACATGAACAGTTATTTGTCATCCTCATGGCCAAAGGTTCAACATCAATTCTCATATTCTAATTCTCCAACATGTCAAGAATAAGGTGTCATATGAAAGTATCAAAGTAAGAGATTTATTGTATCATATATCATTAAATATTCTATGGAATTAATGAATCATTTATGTTTCTCAAATTGATTGAATCTTTAAATTTTCTTAAATCATTAAGTGTGAAGGATGAGGTAAGGAAGAAAATAAATAATGGCCAAACAATAATCAATTTTGTCTCTTATATTCGATATAAAAACAAATTGAATAGTTATTAGGGAATGTTTATTAAGCATTGGACAAATTATAGTAGTATAGTTGTTATTTTGAATGGTAATGGTTTTAGTTAGTCATATGTAGATCTTATTTTTAGTGTATATTGTCACATCAATTGGTATCATGTTTGAGACTTCAAGTTAGCCCAACCTAGTAGAGCTACAAGTAATTGTTGAAGAATTCTTAAACTCAAGTTTACATCTCGGATTTTACATTGTTGAATATGAAAAAAAAATTATTTAGGTTTTATGGTTTTCAAATTTTGGGCATGATAGAGAGCATCTTGTTGCAATTCAATTCCATTTCCTTTACAATTTTTATTTCAATTTCAAGGTTAATTCCTAAACAGATATTTTATCCACAAAAACCCTTATCCACAACTCTCTCTCTCTCTCTCTCTCTCTCTAGAGGAAAGTGATTCAAGAGATGTGATCAAAGATTTCCATACAGTTGATGGTGATAAATAGGTTCATATTTCAAAGGAGTAAAAAGTGGAGGACTAGGGTGACCTACCACCATGGTTCTGAGAATTTTGCTCAATCTTTTGATTATGAATCCAGTACATCTGCTTGATCCAAAAAAGGTCCTACTTGCATGTCAGAGAGTTACAGGACCAGGGTGACCTACCACCACAATTCCAATGATTTTACCCAAATTTCTAACAATAGTTTTTGATCCTTTTCTTCTACTTGGATTCTTATTTGTGACTCTATCTAAAATCTATAGAATTCTGACTTTAGTATTTCACTTTAGTAATCTATTTCTTTTCTATAAACTTCACAATTTGCATCCAATTTCAACTCAAAAAGGGGGAGGCAAACAAATAAGTAAATCTTATCAACATCTCAGGCCCATTCCTAATTGAATTGTGGCTAACAAACAAGTAAATCTAATCAACATCTCAACCCCATTCCTAATTGAATTGTGACTAGATCTATTGGATTAACCCCTCCTTTTACTATGTTGGTTAATTAAGTAAAATTAGTGGTTTTATTATCTTAATTGGTAAAACCCTAATTTCCCCTACCTCACATTTCGGTGAACCTAAATTATTTCATGCTTATTTTTATTTATTATCTCAAATTTGATTTGTATACACTTTAACATTAATATTCACACTCATAAATCATATTTGTAATTGAGTTGCAAAAAAAATTAGAGGTATAATTTTAGTTTGCATAAAACATTATGTTTAAATTGTATAAATCATAAAACATTAATTGTAGTTTGCATATTTTTTTAGATCTGATTGTTATTTTATGTTTAAATTTAGAGGTATCTAATATACCATATAATAATTCACATTATTTAATTCATTAGTTAATCAATCATTTTATAAAAGAATTACATTGTTTAATTATTGTTTCAAATCTTTGCATTCAATTTTCCCTCTTTTTGTGCATGATTTTTGTTACCCTTAGTCCTACATACAATATTCCAATGAGAAGAAGTTATAGAATTAGGGCTTCCCAAGGTTTAAAATTTTAGGATAACCGGTGAACAACTAAGAGGATGGGGGGGTGAATCACTTGTTAATAGATTATAAATTTTAATCCACAATACAACATTAAACAAATCAAGTAGCGGTAATGTAAATACAAATGTCAGTAGGAACAGATGTCGATAAACAATACAACTTAACAATTAATCTAGATAATCAATGCAAATAAACCATACCACATAACACCATGATTTGTACGTGGAAAACCCGAAAAGGGAAAAACCACAATGGGAAGCGTACCCACAATCAAATGATACTTCTACAGAAAGTATGTGTTACAAGAGGGGTCTACACTTGTAGGAAGGCACACTTCCTAGAGTGTACCACTCATTACAAAAGAGTCTCACTGACTACAGAGAGGCTACAACCTTCTTAAGATGAATGGACAACAATCCAATAGAGTGAACTGCTGGAAATAGCATCTACTATGCATGATTGCAGTCCTAGTTAAGCTCAATGTCAGAGGACTAAATCCTCTTCAGAATCCAATTCAATCACCAATGATCAACCAACTCCTCTATCTTAATGATATTGCAATATTCACACATTATTATCCTTGGCCATAACCTTTCCAATAACCATGATACTTTTACAAAGAGTTTCTACCTCTTATTTATACAAACCCTAAGGCCTAAACCAATTAGGTCAGCCACCTAAAAGATATTACAATAAGATCATTACATAATTCTATTTACAATGATACGCCATGTCGTCTTAAGACCAAAACAATAATAAAAAAGCCATACAACATCTCGAATCATCCAGGTAATGTGTAGAGTACACGCTAGCATGATACCGATCCATAACCTAGATAAGTACCAGAGATGAAGGAATTAGGCTTCATGCATAAGTAGAGTGCACTTATGAAGCCTTCCTGTGCATGAAGCCTAATTCAAGCTGCCATGATGCACTTATGTACAGAGACTTGTGAATTAGGCTTCATGCACAGGTTCAATCAATTGCATAGTCATACGATGGTCTTATCCATCAGATGAAATAAAATTATTCTTCGTTAAGGCGATGACTCGCATGGGAATGGTGGGCTGACTGGAATCCTACATTTCGCTAAGACCACCTAGTAGTCACCAACCGATCCACTTGGGATGACATGTCACGTGGGAGAAAGGGTCCCACATTTTCACTAAGAGAATGCTTTTCAACAAAGTCGAAAAGCACATTGATCTTCTTTGAAACTTGGTCAAAAACAACCCCTCCCTATCTCGTAGGCTAGGTCCCACCATCACATGTCGCATTGTCATGTGAAAATGGAAAATTAGAATGAGGAACAAAAAGTTGGAAACTCCTAACTGCACGATATGCGATAAGAGAACTCCTGCCAGCCACTAAAAATAAAAGGGGAATTGCCTGCCAATGATCCCGCCGACCTCGAGCCAGTAAGCCTAAGTGAAAGTGACCGCCCTGACCGCTCAGCTCAAAAATAGATTGTAGGAGCCACAAAAAGGTGAAAAGACCCTAACTGCCTAATACCAACATAGTTCGCATAAAATGAAGGTTATGCAAAACAAAAGGATCTTAGATTGGTTATCTTCCTAGAAAGGGTTGACATAAAAGGGTCAACATTAATCTCATTCTACTAGCCAAGTTAACCATTCCATTTGTATGCCTACATTTGCATCTTCTATCATGACTACTTACACACAAAATGCTAATCCTACACATGTTAGTCATGAGAGAAATCCTACTAATCAATATGTTAGGACAACCAGTGGACAACTGAGAGGAGGCAGGTGAATCAATTGTCAAAAAATTATAAAAATTTAAGCACACAAAACCTTTTACTGGAATTCATAAACCAAATACTAGAATAGAAGATATAATAATTAAACATAAACATAAATCATAGAACAATTATCAACCATCCATAACACTTCACACCAGGATTTGTACGTGGAAAACTTGGTAAAGAGAAAAACCATGGTGGGAAGCCTACCCACAGTTAGATAATACTTCTGTAGAAAGTATGTAATTACAATAAGAGGGTCTTGCACATGCAGGAAGGCCAATAGCCTAGAGCGCACTGCTCATCATAAAAGGAGCCTCACTGACTACAAAGAAATCCAGACTACAATTCGTAAAGATGAATGAACTAAAAGAATAGCATCTCCTATGCTTGAATACAGTTCCAGTTAAGCTCAATACTAGAGGTCTTAAACCTCTTACACAAACCCAATTCTATAACCTATGATCAACCAAAACCTCTACATATGATTACAACTTTATTCACACACAGATAATCCCATAACCTTAATCCCATACCATGATCTACAAATAGATCTTACATCATATTTATATCAACCCAGGACCTAAACAATTAGGTCAGACACCTAAAAGATAATACAATAGATTCATTCCATAATCCCACAAACCAAAGATAAGCCAAGTCGGCCTAAGACTGAAACAACATAAACCAAACAATAATTCCAATCGGTGATGTATCGGGAGCATTAACCAACACATTACATAAACCAGTCCATAACCTAGCAGAATAACACCAAGATAGGTCAAGTGCTAACTACAACACCACCAATCAACTGGAACATGAACATGATAACCATCAACATCTTGATAACCTTCTAGAAGCCACACCAACACCACTTATTGGATTCAACGAAAGATCTTCATCAAAGTGTTGTCGGTAAAACCCTTATCGGTAACCAAAAGGCTTACTAGAACAAATGATAGCATCTGAATCATCAAATCCCAAAATAAATAAGTATGATATGCATCAGGAACACATGAATATCCAATCCAAACCAATTCCAATAGCCAGATCAACATCAAAGACCAACCACTCTACCAGAAGTCGGTAGACAACAAAACAACTAGTGTTGACATCAATGACAAACATCAATGCAACACAATCAATTCTTCCAAATTGCCAACAATATCCCTCTTTGGCATTGATGTCAACACTTGATGTGAAAAACATCCAAGTGCCAAACAAATCTCCCTCAAAGGAAGACATCCAAGAAACTCTCCAAGATGATATGATAATGAAGCTCTGAACCAATAGACCAAACTTCCCCTGTGAATGATATCCTTGTTAAGTTTTATTTTTTACATAAATATCTCTCCCCCTTTGACATCAATGCCATAAATCTGACATAAACATCAAAGAAAAATCATAAAACCTCTAAACCACACTATTGACTACTCCCCCTGAGTAGCAGTACCAACACATAAATCCAGAATGAATGATAGTTCTAATAATGCATGTTGGACTAATGCTAGTTAGCATCACTCAAGTCTCTATCGGAGGGGCAGAAACTCCCAATCTATGTACTCAAATGATTCCTTAGGCAAAGGTTTAGTGAAGATATCTGCAATTTGCTCTTTAGAGTTCACATAAACTAGTTTGACTTCATTTTCTTCCACCTTCTCCTTTGGAAAATTATACTTGATAGAATTAGAATGAAATACCAGATTCTTTGATATGTTAATAGTAGCTAAATTATCACAATGAATAACTACCAGTTCACTGCAATCTACCCTTATATCCTTCAACATTTTCTTTATCCATAGAACTTGTGTATAGTTAGTAGCAGCAACAACATACTTAACTTCAACAGTAGATAAAGAAGTACGTGATTGTTTTTTGTTGATACACGAAACAAGTTTCTTTCCAAGAAAGAAAGCTCCATCAGATGTGCCCTTTTGTTCATCAACATCTCCAGCCTAGTTAGTATCTGTACATGCACATAGTGTACAGTCATCATTTTTAGTATACCACAAACCATACTCAGTTGTTCCTTGCAAATACCTAAAAATCCTTTTTACCACACTCTTATGATTCTCTCTAGGATCACTTTGACATCTTGATACAATACAAATTGCATTCATTATATTCAGTCTAGTTTGAGTCAGATATAACAAACCTCCAATCCTAGATTTATACCTTGTAGGATTTATCAGAGCTAATACATCATTCTTTGTCAATTTCTCACTTGTAACCATAGGAGTACCAACCGGTTTGGAATTTTACATACCAAATTTCTTCAACAACTATCTACCATACTTAGTTTAATATATGAAAATATCTTTATCATTTTGAGTAATCTGCAAACCTAAGAAGAATCCCATCTCCCCAATCATAGACATCTCAAATTCATTCTTCATATTTTTAAAGAATTCTATACATAACTTATCCTCACCTCCAAAAATGATATCATCAACAAAGACTTCAAAAAATCAATATGTCATTATTAGTGATCTTATAATATAAGTTATTGTAAGCATTACCTTTAGTGAAACCAAATTTCAAAAGATATTTGTCCAATCTAGCATACCAAGCTCTAGGGGCTTGTTTCAATTCATATAAAGTTTTCCTAAACTTGCAAACCATATTTTTGTCATCTGAAAGTGAAAATCCATCAGGTTGCTCAATGTAAACTTCCTCTTCAAGATCTTCATTCAAAAATGCACACTTAACATCCATCTAATAAACCTTTTATTTCTTATGGGCAACATAAGAAAGAAATAATCTCATAGCTTCAATCCTAACTACTGGAGAAAAAGTCTCATCATAATCAATTCCTTCCTTTTGATAATACCATTTTCATACCATTCTGGCCTTATTTCTCACAACTTGTCCATCCTCATTCAATTTATTCCTAAAAACCCATTTAGTTCCAATAACACTCTTATTTTTAGGCCTGGGAACTAAAGTCCATGTGTTGTTCTTTTCAATCTGATCTAATTCCTCTTCCATATATTTCATCCAACATTCATCTTTACAAGCTTCAATAATTGATGCTGATTCAACTTGAGAAATTAAACATACCTCGTCAACTGCCAACCTTCTTCTTGTCATTACTTCTTTGTTCTTGTCTCCAATGATCTAATCTTCTGAATGATTTAACCTTACATACCTAGGAGTCTTTTGATTTTCTGTTTCTTTGCTCTGATCTATAGTTGCTGTTGAATTTTCTGATATTGCTGGGGTAACTGGTTCAACATTTATTCTGGTATAGGTGCTACCAGTTCAGCTATGATCATCTCCACTTCTAGTTCTCTCTCATATGTTCTGATTTAAACTTTGTACAACTCATCCACGTTGACATTTGCACTCTCTATAATTCTCTTCAATATTTTGTTATAACATCTATATGATTTTCTTTCATTAGAATAACCAAGAAAAATCCCTTCATCACATCTAGCTTTAAAATTTCCAATTGAATCATCTCTTTTGATATAGCATTTACTACCAAAGATTTTGAAATACTTAATTGTAGGTGTTATGACCAAACCATAACTCATAAGGTGTCTTATCGACGTCTCTTTTGATATGAACTCTATTGAATGGGTATACCACCATGTTCACAACTTCTCTCCAATAGATATGAGGCAGATTAGCTTCCATCATCATAGTTTGTGCTGCATCCAAGATAGTTATGTTATTTCTTTGCACAACACCATTCAATTGAGGTGTTTGGGGTGCAAACAACTATATCCTTATCACATGCTTCTCACAATAACTGTTAAATTCACTGAATGTGAATTCACCACCCTGATATAACCTTAAGCATTTAATATTCAACCCTATCTCTATCTGAACTTTATCTTTAAAGATCTTAAACTTTTCAAAAGCTTCAGATTTCTCCCTTAGAAAAGTAACCCACATCATTCTATAATAGTGATCAATGATTAGCATAAAACATCTATCACCCTGAAAACTTTTTATTCTAGCAGGAGCACACAAATCAGTATGAATAAGATCAAGAACATCATTAGATTTTTCTTGTATACTCTTAAAAAGAAGTTATGACTTTCTTTCCCATTTGACATTCCTTACATATCGGATTATAGGGCTTCACAATCTTAGGTAAATCTCTAACAACCTTCATTTAACTAATCTTTACAATGCAATCAAAATTCAAATGACACAACCTCTTATGCCATAGCCAACTCTCATCAACTTGTGCAATCAAACATGTCTTCTCACTGAAGTTCAAATGAAAGATGTTACCTTTAGTCTGTGTACTGATTGCAATCTCCAAACCAGAACTATTGATGATTTTGTATTTTCCATCCTTGAACTATAATTGAAATCCCTTATCCACCAACTGTACTACACTCCAAATATTATGCCTTAAACCTTCAAAATAATAGACATTATTAGTGTTATTCTTACCATCTAATGATATACTTCCTCTTCCTCTGATCATACATGCTTTGTCATCTCTAAATCTAACCAGAACACCATCAAATTCTTTCAAATATAGAAACTTCCTTTTATCTCGAGTCATATGATACAAACATCCACTGTCTATCACCCATTCATCCTTGTCTTCAATTTTAGCAGCAAGGCCCTTTTCCTCATTTTGAATAACAAGTGCCAAGGCATCTTCCTTGATAGCCAAAAATTCCCATTCCTTTCCATTGTCGGATCCACTAGCTAAATCTTATGTTAGTTCATCATCACAATTAGTCACACCTTCCTCATCCACATAGTAACGTGATTTATTTGTGTTCCTCTTGTACTTATTCTTGTTCTGATAATCATGGTTAGGCTTAAAAGATCTTCTATCTTTCTCGTCAAATCTTGAATTCCTTTTAGGACATCTAGATGCAAAATGATATATCTTATTACATGCAATGTAGGTCCCGGAGACAACTGAGAGAGGGGGGTGAATCAGTTGTCTAATAAATTCAAATCAAAAACTTATTAACTAACTTAATGCTTAATACTGGTAAATCAGTTAAGTATGCCGGTAAACAGTGTTAATGGGAAATTACTATACCGGTAAGAATTAATGCATGAAACATAAGCACAAAGTCATCCACAACACATGACACCAATATTTGTACGTGGAAACCCTGTAAGGGGAAAAACCACGGTGGGAAACCTTACCCACAATCAGATGATACTACTACAGATAGTAAGTGTACAAGAGGGGTCTACACATGCAAAAAGGCCAACAGCCTAGAGCTTACTGCTCAATCACAGATGGGAGTCACACTAACTACAGTTGGATGGTTAAATCCAATAAGAATGTACTGCACTAAATAACATCTTCATATGCTGGATTCAGTACTGGTGTAATGCTGATATGCTTCTACAAAAACCTAACTTCACCTTCAAATGATGTCTTCGTGTATACCTTTGCTTGATCTCGCATATACCTTCACACAATTCTTTTTCGCATTCCACACTTGATCTTACATTTATACCATACCCTAAGACCAATTTTAGTAGGTCGGCTCTACAAGAAAAAACATTTTACAAACAATACAATATCCGATGCAATAACCGATTGAATATGTCGGCTTAATGCATTTACAACAATAATAAATCATCTTCATAGCATGCCATGCTGATCTGGAAAAGATAAACCTGCCGGTGTAACCCTAGATAACCTGGACCTATTTGCCAGTAAAAGCAAATATGCAAATAAGAATATACCAATGATTATTACTTCAAAATAAAGTGTCCACATGATGTCTTCGACATTACCAAGTGTCTTCCTTGTCATTCCAGGTACCGATGAACATTATATCCTCTCGGTTAACCATATACCAGTAACTGTTGCACAGTTTACTATTTACCGGTGAATGTTGTTGGATCTCTAAAGTAGGTGTATTTAGTAGGTGTTGACATCAATGACAAAACCATACCAAAATACCAACATGAAAAATATTTAAAAGGTGATTTTCCTTCATACTTACTTCATGTTGGACCTTTAGGTACTCTTCTAGCAAATAGGGCTTCAAGTTTCTTAATCTCATCATCTTCTTTCCTCGTTCCCTCTAGTTCCTTCGCATATAAAGCTTTGAAATCACTCTTGCTGGTTGATGATGCAAATGTATGAAAATTAGATTTAGTCTTTGTAGTTCATTGAGGATCAAAATCTTCAAGCTCAAAGATAGATAACTTTCCAACCAAAGTATCCCTATTAACAGAAGTGTTAGCCATTGTTCTCATCTTATTAATTGCAGTAGCCTTAATCTTGTAAGCCAGTGGAAAAGCTCTCAATACTTTAGAAACAATCTCATCTTCGCTCAGAGATCCACCATAGCACTGAATTCCCATAATAATTTCATTAAATCTTTCCATAAAAGCAGTAATCTTTTCATCTTCTTCAATCTTCAGATTCTCATACCTCACTCGGTAACCATCAAGTTTAGCAATTTTAATAGTAGGGTCACCTTCATTCAGAGCCTCCGACTTATCCCATATAGTCTTCATAGATGCTTGGTCAGTTAATCCCATAATTAACTGATTAGAAAGTGCACTCAAGAGTGCTTCTATAGCTCTAAAGTTATTTTCAATGTTCGTATCCAAGGTTGTCAGAGGAGGATTTCCAGATGCCGAATTATGAGGTGTATATATAGCTTTTCTCTATGATCTCCCAGATCTCTTTCCCAATACATCTCAAATGAGTCTCCATCTGAATCTTCCATACCCTGTAATTTGTTGAATCAAGCTTAGGGGTTTCTCTCCAGAAAATAGATGAATTTGACCTATTAGTTGCCATAGGATCTTCCTCAAGTAGTTAAGCTTCCGCAGAGAGGACCAAGCTCTAATACTAATTGTTAGGATAACCGATGGACAACTAAGAGGGGGGGTGGGTGAATTAATTGTCAATAGATTATAAAACTTTAATCACACAAAACCTTTTACTGGAATGCATAAACCAAATATCGGAATAGAAGATATAACAATTAAGAAATAACATAAATCATAGAACAATTACCAACCATCTATAACACATAACACCAGGATTTGTATGTGGAAAACCCGGTAAAGGGAAAAACCATGGTGGGAAGCCTACCCACAGTCAGATAATACTTTTGCAGAAACTATGTGATTACAATAAGAGGGGCCTGAACATGCAGGAAGGCCAATAGCCTAGAGCGTTCTACTCATCACAAAAGGAGTTGCACTAATTACAAATAAATCCATACTACAATCTGGAAAGATGAATGAACTGAAAGAATAGCATCTTCTATGCCCGAATATAGTTCTGGTTAAGCTCAATACCGGAGGTCTTAAACCTCTTACACAAACTCAATTTGACCACCTATGATCAACCAAAACCACTTGATATGATTACAACTTTATTCACACATAGAGAATCCCATACCACGATCTACAAAGAGATCTTACATCATATTTATACCAACTCAAGACCTAAACAATTAGTTTGACCACCTAAAAGATAATACAATAGATCTGTTACATAATCCTACAAACCAATCATAAATCAAGTCATCCTAAGACCGAAACAACATAAACCAATTCGGCCTAAGAGAAAAATAACATAAACCAAACAATAATTCCAACTTGTGATGCATCGGGAGCATCAACCAGCACGTTACATAAACTGGTCCATAACCTAGAAAAATAACACCAAGATAAGTCTGGTACTAAGTGCAACACCACCGATCAACTAGAACATGAACATGATAACCATCAGCATCCTGGTAACCTTCTAGAAGCCACACCAACACCATTTATTAGATTTAGCAAAAGATCTTCATCAAAGTGTTGTCAGTACAACCCTTACTGGCAACAATAAGGCTTACTAGAATAAATGATATCATATGGGTCATCAAATCCCAATTCAACTAAATATGATATGCATTAGGACACACTTGACTAACCAATCCAAACCAATTCCAACAGATGGACCAAAACTACAGACAAATCTGCAGACCAACATCAAAGACTAACAACTCTACCGGAAGCTGGTAGACAACAAAACAGCTAGTGTTGACATCATTGACAAACATCAATGCAAAAAATAATCAGTTCCTCCAAATTTTCAACACAATATTTTTATAAACTACCTTCTGTGAATCTTCCATTTATTTCACAACCAACATACCATAATGTTCCCCTTTTTTCTATCAACCTCCAATTACAACAAAATTACTCCATCACAATCCAATATGTCCAATTCTAATCCATCCACTGAAGTAACTATCAATAACCTATCTCAAACTATTTCATCCTTACAACACCAATTGGATTCTCTAACTCAATCCAAGTTCAATGTTCCCACATTTAGTGTATTGAGCCTACTATCTAATGAGATTGTTTGTATGGTTCCTCCTAAGCATGTTAAAATTATGCAATTGGAGTGATACAATCGAAAATGTGACCCCTCAACTCATGTGAAGACTTTTGAAACCTCGTGTAGTGATTTCTCTCATGATCAAAGAATCGTGGAAAAATTGTTTACTTGAACCTTCAGAGATAAAACCTTGCAATGGTACCCTTCTTTGTCTCCTTAGTCTACATCTTCTTTTCAACAATTGGTTAATGCTTTCATTCATCAATTTCAAAATAAATTTGTTCCTCATATTACTTTAACTGATTTGTTTCATTGTAAGCAAGGAGTTAAAGAAAAAGTGACTAATTTCATTGGTAAATATAAACATTTGGATTCGTAAATTTTTTATCATGTGCCTGATCATGATGTTCAAAGAATTTTTATTACTAATTTACAAAAGGATATTAGATATAAGCTTCTATTTTTTGAGTTTACTTATTTTATACAATTGTGTGCATTTCTTCATAATTATCATCTTCAAGCACGAGTTAATTTGAATCATCATCTTGAATGGCTCTTGTTCATAAGAATGAGAGTGATCAACAATAATTTATGGATTTCAAACCCAACAAATGTTTCATCAAGATAAATGAAAACATCAACACTCAAGTGGCAACCACAACACCAGGTGTGGCCCCTTTATCTAAATAATTTAGAAAATAATTAAGTCCTCTCTTTGAGTCTTTATATAATAGAATGTTGAGGTTGATGAATGTTAATGTGTTGCAACTTCCTCCCATCAAACTAATTGACCATTCTAAACCATTTCCATCTTCATATGGTCCTAAAGAATTTTGTCTTGATACCATCATCAACTAGGTCATGACATTGAGAAATACTATCAGTTGAGAAATGAGATTCAAGACTATTGATAACAATATTATATTTGTAGTTGCTTTGAATGACAGAGGAAATAAGTTTGTAGCTACTCCTAAACAAAACATCCAAATCTTCACCAATTTGTTGTCTTCTCATTCTAGCAATGTTGTTGAGTTCAATCCTCTTTGTTTCTCTCCCAATGTCTTGGTTTAAAATATAATAATGTTGTGAACCTTGTTTACAAACCTAAATGTACAAAATACTTATGCATTACCTTCGATCCTAGTGAGACTATTGTTACACCTGATGATCCACTATATATTACTATGAAGATCAAAGGAAAACTCTCATGAGTAGTGGTCATTGATCTAGTATATATGGTGAATGTGATTACTAAAGAACCTATTTTCATCGAATAATTACATTACGTAACATATGCTAAATCTCATGTTATGGTTAAGGTGTATGATGGTGTTTCTTGCCCTACTATTGGTTCTATTAATCTTCCCATTGAGGTTGGTACTATTATAAGGTAGATCAAAATGAGCTATTGATGTATTGTCATTGATGTCAGCATGGTTGTGTTGTCATTAGTGCCTAGTTGGTATAAGTGATGTTGATTTTTCTATGTAGTTGTGCTAAGAGATTTTCTCTGCATATCTTCTATATTGTACATCTATTAAGGAAATTTGTATATGTCAGTAAACAGTGTCAAGATATGTTATATTCTAGATTTGGTGCTTTGAATTGTTGTGTTAAGGAAGTTGTGTTTTCCAGTATGTTTGACAATGCTTTCATATGAAATGCATACCCCACATTTCTTCACATTATGGTTTCTAGAGTTGCAGTTTTGCAGTTAAGTTGATAATGTCCTTAAATTTATTCTATTTAGTTAGCATGTGTTCTTGGGAATCAGAAGTGTGGTTTCAAAGTTTGATGGTGTTTACTATAGGTTTGTCTGACCTCAAGTGTTTATACTTTATATTATTACTCTGATTATTATGGATCATTGTTTAATGTTTTTCAGTGTTTATTTTGGTCTCGATTAAGATGTGTTGTGGTCCACTGTATATTTTTTCCACCATGAGATTTTTTAGTGCCAACCTAATTTAAATTATGTTCAATTAAGATGCTTAGCCAACCTTAGGAGATTTTTCCATATGTGAGGATGATATAAATAAAGGATAATTTGATGAGGATGAGATATAGATGTGTGTATCTATGTGTATGCATTGAGAGAAAGTGGAATGTGATGCAAGTGTGTGAAAGAGAATCTATCTCCCTAATTATTTGATGAGTGTTGTTTAAGCTAGTTAAAAGTGTTGAGTAGTGTGGACTTTCATGTGTTAGCTACTAGAAGTAGTGAGACAAAGGTATCTATAGACCTTATGATTATAGAGGTGCATCAGTGGTGGATTCTTTCTCTTTTGTTCTTCTTAATTTGGCTAATGAGCCCTTCGACAGTGAGACTTTCATTATTTATTTCCCTCAAGTAGTGAGCCTCTTGGGAGTGAACCCCTTAGTAGTAAGCCTCTAGTAGTGAGCCTTTCATTGTTAATATCACCTTATCTATTCTCACCCTGATAGGTGTTCATGTATTGAGAATAGATTCTTCATGGTTTTTTCCCTAATAGGGTTTTCCACGTAAAATTTGGTGTGTCATTATGTGTGGTATTTTATATTTTCCATGTCATTTCATGCTCATATCTTTCTATGGATTAAGTATTAAAGTTATGATGGTGCATATTTGAATTAAAGGAAATGATTTTAAGATTTGTGAGTACAACTAATTCACCCTCCCCCCCTCTCACTTATCTTATGTGTTAGAACATTCAACAATTGATATCAGAGCTTTGCTTCCTTGAAGAAGATATTAACCACTTGAGGAGATCATAATGGTGCACAAACTAATAATCCCTATGTTTGATGGATCTGCCTATGCCTTCTGAAAAATCAAGATGCAAGGTTATCTCCTTTATCTTGGTTATGATGTATGGAAGTTTGTTACACAAAATTACACTAAATAGTAGGCGGGTATGAACACTTAGGATGAGATAAAGGAATTTGAAGACAATGAAAATGAAAGGTTTTCTATCTTTAGTGATCTTTCTAAGACTAAAATAACAAAATTTGCATCTTTGGAACTTTCTTATGAGGTTTGGGACAAATCAGAAAATGCTTATGAAGGAGATGATATCGTTAAACAAGCTAAGTCGCAAAATGCTAAAACTAAATATGAATGCTTGTGGATGGATGAAGAAGACAATATAACTAGCTACCTATAGAAAATAGATGATGTAAGTAAATGAAATCAGAGGTTTTGGAGGTAACTTGCCAGAAGGTAAAGTTTTGAAAAAGGTACTCAAAACTCTTACTAAACCCTATATTTCTAAGGTTTCAATAAGAAAAGAATCATAAAATCAAAATAAGTATACTAGAGAATATTTGTATGTCTCATTACTTGCTTTTGAGATGAGAGACTTTGGTACTACTAGAACAAGAACAGAAACTACTTTTAAGGCTAATAAATCAATGCAATATAAGAAATATAATCTGAAGATAACTTTGATGAGAATGCTTAAGGTGAAATTTGTGAGGAGGATGAAGAAAGGAACAAGAAAGTACAAAGGTAAATCTCCCTTTAAATGTCTTGATAGAATTGAAAATCAAAAGAATAAGGAATTCAAAAAATGTTCAATAGGAAGGCTTATTATGTTAAAGAAGATGAAAATTTATTTCTAATGATGAATCTGATTATGAAGAAGAAAGTGAAATTTTGTTCTTGGTAATGAAGGAGGAATCTTGTTCTACTAACCTTGGCGAAATTGTGAAAGAAAAAGCTCTTGATAATGTTGTTAAAATATAAGGTACTATTGTATATGCTTTTCGTGCTAGAAGAGATAAAGATAAATATATTATTGATGGTAGATGTTCAAATCATATTAATCGTAACAAGAGTAAGTTTGTGAAACTTTAAAAAATTGGTGGAGTTTTTATTAGATTTGGAGATGATTAGATGACTAATATAGTTGGAATTGGTTATATCAATTTTGATAGCATACATAAAGTTGACAATGTTTTCTATGTTAAAGGCTTTAACCATAATCACTTGAGTATTGGTCAAATGTGTGGAAATGGATATAATCTTTTTTTTTTAGGATGATAGATGTGAGATCTAGAAATATTTCTAGGATTATGATTGCAACAAGAAAAAGGACAGATGGAAATGTTTACCAGTTGAGGAGAGTTCGTGGATACTGCTTGATGGCACAAATTAATGAGATTTGGTTGTGACATCAAAAGATGTGTCACATTAATTTTGATAATCTGGTGAGGATTAGTTCAATTCAAGTTATGAGAGATTTGCCAAATATTACAAAGCCTGTTATTTCTATTTGCAAATAATGTCAAGTTAGAAAACAAACAAGGAGAACTTTCAAATTTTAAAAAAAATCTTAGACTACTACACTATTAGAATTAGTGAACGCTAATCTTTGTGGCTCAACCAGAACAAGAATTCAACAAGATGATAAGTATTTCATGTTCTTAATTGATGATTACTCTAGAATGACTTGGGTTACTTTCTTAAGAGAAAAATCTAAATCTCTAAAAAACTTCAAGAAATTGAAGGTTATGGTTGGAAATGAGATAGATAGAAGAATCAAATGCTTGAGGTCTAATAGAGGTGAAGAGTTTACCCCTAATGAATTCAATATTTTTTGTGAGAATCATGAAATAAGAAGACATTTGTCTACTCCTAGGATACCACAATGCAATGGTATAGTTGAAATTATGAATAGAACAATTCATGAGTCTACTAAAACAATGATGAATGAAGCAAGTCTACTGGAAATATACTAGAAATAAGAAATACGTATTGTTGTTCACACACTTAATAAAGTATAGATTAGAAGAAATCATAGGAAGACATCTTATGAACTTTGGTATGGAAGGACTCTATTTGTGAAATATTTCAGAATATTTGGAAGTAAATGCTCTATCAGAATAGATGGAGAAAATTTGGGAGAGTTTGATACAAGAGATAATGAAGGTATATCACTTGGCTGCTCTACTAAAAGAAAAAGCTTATAACAAGAGACTAAGAAGAATTGTTGAAAGATCAAATGTGAAGGTTGATGAAGACACCTCAAAGAGAATAGTTGTAGAGATAAGATATGAATTTGATGAGTCTACCAGTAAACTAGAAGAAGAAAAGGATGAAGAAATACAAGTATAGAATGATAAGGAAGATGCTCCAAAAATTGCTCCTATGACTCTGAGATATGTTTAGAATATTCATTCAGGGAAAAAATTATTGGAGACAAGAACAAAGGTGTTATCATAAGAAGTAAAGATACAGAAGAATAGGTGAACATATTCTTAATTTTAGAGACAGAGCTGAAAATAGTAAAATATTCTTGTAGTGATCAATATTGGATGAAAGATATGAAAGAAGAATTGGAACAGATTGAGAAGAACCATACTTGGTAAATTTTACCTAGACCAACTGACAAGAATGTGATAGGAACTAAATGGGTATTTCAAAATAAATTGGATGATGATGTACACATAGTAATAAATAATGCAAGACTTGTATGTAAAGACTACTCATAGGTAGAAATAATAGATTTTGAGGAAACTTATCCTATTGTGGCAAGAATGGAAGCTATCAGAATCTTTCTAGCTTTTGCAAGACACAAGGATTTCAAGGTCTATTAGATGGATGTGAATTTTGCATTCCTAAATGGAGAATTGAAAAAGGAATTGGATACAGAACAACCAGAAGGATTCAATCTATCAGATACTCCTTATATGGTTTGCAAATTGAACAAGGCACTGTATAGACTAAATAAAACTCCTAGTGCTTGGTATGCAAGGCTTAACAAGCATTTGTTGAGACAAGGATTTCAAAAAGGTACTACTTATAATAATATCTATTTTAAGGTTGTGGAAAATGATATCTTAATTGTAGTTGTTTATGTGGACAATATAATCTTTGGAGGAAATGATGGTATGTGAAAGAATTTTTCTAATGAGATGCAATAAGATTTTAAAATTTCTATGATTGGGAAAATAAATTTCTAAATCTTGGCTTACAAATTAGTTAGAAAGATGATGGTATATTTTTTTAACTATCTATGTATGTTAAAGAGATACTAAAGAAGTTTGGAATAGAAAATGCTAAACTTGTAGGTACTCCTATGGCTACCAGTTGTAATTTGAGAAAAAGATGGTGAATCTCTAAAGTTTATGAGAGAATATACAGATCAATGATTGGAGGATTATTGTACCTAAATACTACTAGATTGGATATCATGCATGATGTTTTTCTTGTATCTAGATTCCAACAAGATCCCAGAGAGACAAATGTTGTTCTTGTGAAAAGAATTTTTATATACTTAAAAGGAACAAAAGACTATGTTCTATGGTATCCCATAAGATCTAATTTCACTCGTATTTCCTATACCAATGTAAATTGGGCTGGTTGTGTGCATGATAGGAAAAGTACAAGTGGGGGTGCATTTTTCCTTGGACCCCAGTTGGTTGCTTGGTCCAATAAGAAATGGGATTCGATATCTCTATCTACTACTAAAGATAAATATATTGTTGTTGCTACTTGTTGTACATAGGTATTATGGATGAAACAAACTTTGAAGGACTTTGGAATATTAGTTGACAAACTTATTTCTATCTATTGTGACAATACTAGCTCAATAAATATTTCAAGAATAAAGTACTACATTCAAGAATGAAACATATTTCCTTTCAGTACCACTTCTTGAGGAAGAAAGTCTTGGAGAATGAGGTGAAACTTGATTTTGTACCTACAAAGGAACATAATACTGATATCTTTACTAAATCACTCTCTAAAGATACTTTTGAATATCTCCCAGAGAAATTGGGGTTGATTGCCCCTCCTTTTCTGAACTAAATGTATAAAAAGGTGCATTAGTCTAATGAACTTTATGAATACTATTATTCTATACTAATGATTTTGGGCTACCTCTTAGGGGGAGCTAATTGCAGTTGAATTTTGGAAGAGATGAACAAAATGAGCTAACATTTTTATATCCGAACCTTCGTCATTGATGGTAAAGGAGGAGAGAACATTAAGTGGATTGATAAATGAAGTATTTGGTAAAGGGGGAGAATTTTGGCATGAGAGTTGTTGATAATGTTATTACCGTTGACATGTTTCTTGTTGGAAGTATGTGTTGTTGTGGTTCTCATTGATGTCAAACGTCTTTTTCTAGATATATGTTAGTCCAAAAGTCTATGGTGCAGAGATATCTTGTTGTATTAGTGTTGCAGTTAGTCCATTTGATGAATCAAAAGTGTTCAGGTTCAAATATTGTTATTGTTGTTGTTTGGTGTTGTTATCTTCATTGACTATGTTTTGGTATTATAGATATGTTCTTTTTGTGCTCTAGAAATATATTATGATCTCTATGTTAGGTCCCAAAGACAACTGAGAAGGGGGGTGAATCAGTTGTCAAATAAATTGAAACCATAAACAACTTAACCAACTTATTGCTTAATACCGATAAACTAGTCTTTTATATCGATGGATAGTTTTATCAGTTAATTACAATACTGGTAAAGATTAATGCATGAAACAAAAGGACAAAGTCATCCACAACACATAACACCAATATTTGTACATGGAAACCATGTAAGGGGAAAAACCATGGTGGGAAACCTTACCCACAATCAGATGATACTACTGCAGATAGTAAGTGTATACAAATGGGCTCTGCACATGCAGAAAGGCCAAGTGCCTAGAGCTCACTACTCAAACACAAAATAGGTGTCACACTAAATACAATTGGATGGTTAAATCTGATAAGAATGTACTGCTTGAATTAGCATCTTCTATGCTAGATTCAGTACCGGTGTAGTTTTGATTATCTTCACAAAAACCCTCCTTCAACCTTCAAATGATGTTTGCATGTATTTCTCTGCTTATTCTCGCATATACTTTCACACAATCTTTTTCCGCATTCCATATCCAATCTTACAAATAAGATCTTACATTTATATCATAACCTAGGACCAATTTTAGTAGGTCGGCTCTAAAGGATATTACAATAAAATCAATTTACAAATAAATTAATGCCCAGTGCAATAACCGATTCATCATGTTAGCTTAATGTATTTACAACAATAATAAATCATCTCCATAGCATGCCATGTTGATCTAGAAAAGATAAGCCTACCAGTGTATAACTTGGAGCTATTTGCCGTAACAACAAATATGCTAATACAAATATGCCAATAAACAAATCTTCAAGACAAAGTGTCCAAATGATGTCTTCGACATAACCAAGTGTTTTCCATGCCATTCCAAGTGTCGGTGATCATTATATCCTGTCGATGTACCAGATATCGGTGACTGTGCATGAGTCATTTGCTTGCCGGTGAATGTTGTTGATTCTCCAAAGTGCTAGAGTTGATAAGTGTTAGTAGGTGTTGACATCAATGACAAAACCATACCAAAATACCAACACTCTAGATGTTGTGGTATGTTTCATAACCGCATGTGATATTTTGTGTTGATCCTACCTTTTGGTTTAGATATGAATTGTGTAAGGTAATTCAATATGTTATGGGTCTTACCGTAGCATGTGGAGAATATGTTTTGTCTTGTTGATTGTCTATGTGGACACGTTATGTTGTGGTTAATGTTCTAGTATTTGCATATCGATTGATTGGACTTAGGAAGATGTGTTTTGGTCCCCTCTTTCTCTTGGAGTGGATCAACATATGTTTTTTGGGTTTGGAAGGTTTATTTTTTCTTTTGGTTGACTTGGTTCAAGCCTTATGATCTATCTTGTATATAAAGAATGTGTGATTGAGTTGAATGAAATGAGAGACACACTGTGTGATGTGGATATAGACAATAAAATTTAGTGAAGAATAGAGAGGAAAAGTTGTGCTCAAGTGATATGAAAGCTATTTGAGACTATGGAAAAAATATGAGGTAATGTGTTGACAAATAAGATCTGAATTTTGTGTGTTGATGTTAGTCGCTTGATGCTAAGTTCAAGGACATCTTCATGATTAGGAGATCCTTATTTTAAAATCAATCTATTGTATCTTTCCCTATTGTAGTTAGCATCAGGTTTACAAGTCATTTTGTTTATCTTGCCCCAAGAGAAATTAGCCTTGGTCAACAAGTCCAAGAAATGAGCTCTTTCATTGTAATTTGATATACATAATGGATATATTTTGTGAGCAGGTGCTCATTGTGGCTTTTCACTATTTGGGCTTTCTAGGTACAAAATTTTAGCATTGATGTGTTGATTATATGTTGTAATTTAATTGGTTGTGTTGTGAGTTACTACATTAATTTTTTATTTAAGACTGATTCACCCTCCTCTCAGTCCTATCTTGAGTCTAATAATTGGTATTTGAGCAAGGTTCCTCTTGAGTAAGTTGAATTGCTTGAGATAGATCCAATATGGCATAGGACTTGAATTTCAAAGCTCCAGTATTATATGGCACAAACTATCCTTACTAGATGGAGAGAATAAAAGCATATTTGAAGACATCACAAAATGGAAAATGGGACATCATCTGAACTAGATATTCACCCCCATAGGGTGGTCCTCAAACTCTAGATGAAATAAAGTTAGATTTGACTAATGCAAAAGCTAGAGATATAATTTTTAGTTGTTTAAGTTATTCAATGTTTCGTAGGGTAAGAGGATTAAAAAAAGACAAAGCTATATGGAATAAACTATGTTTAACATTTGAAGGAGATCCGAAGACAAAATAGGGTACGCTAATGAATCTAAAGAAAAAGTGTGAATATATGAGAATGCTTGAAGATGAAGGTTTGGACAACTATATACATAGAGTGACTGAACTTTATTATGGTATTAGATTGTCGATGGAAAATTGGAAGAGTTGGACATTGTGAGGCCTCACCTCAACTCAGTCAGACATTCAGTGGATTTTATATTTAGACTATTATGGATACTTTATTTTGATGCATTTTGAGACTTAGAACTTACATGATTTCAGGATTTGGATAACATTGCTATGATTTGATGATTTTACTTATATGCTTCTGTGATAGAACACTACATGATTGTTAGATAAGATGATATTGCAATGATAGATGTCGTTATTTAAATTGCGGGACTTTTCTATGATAATAGAACTATGATGTATGGTTAGGTTTATGTGAATTGGGATGAAATTGTTTATGAGAACTTTGCTTGATAAAAGATGTATTTAATCTGTGCTGATGAAAATTGTATGCAAGTGATGATGTGTATTGTTATTCCTTTGAATTATATTTTATGTGGATATTTGGAAGTACTAATGTGTTAAATGAGATGCGCAGGAAATTTACCATCTGACCATGGAAATTACGGAGAACCAAACCTAGACTTATGTATGTTCGTAAGCCAGGGTTTGTCTATTTGGAGAGACAACACCCCGTTTGTGTTGTATTTTATTCGTAATAGTATATGCTACATGAGTGTTAAGTGTTATTTAAATTTATTGTGTAAAAACCACAAGAGACAATTTCATGTTTTATTTTTGTAAAAGTGTTTTATTTGTGTCACTTGACATGTGTGGATTTAAATTTAAATGTTTTATTTTGTCTCTTGGTGGGAAAGTGCTTAAATTATAGTTCTTCTTAAATAAAATAATGTGTTGTCATAAATACTTTGGGAATATAATATTTGGGGTGGTCAACTTATGTTTGACCCGAAAATAAACTTCAGAGGGGTTTAAAATGGGTTAAATGAACACCTAGGGATAGTTTAATAGGGTTTCCTAAAGCCCATAAGGTATACCTAGGGGTTAGGGGTAATTTTAGGCAAGTTTCTACTTTATAATGATCTTTTTAACGCTTTAAAAATTGGTTTTTTTGAGTTGTGCGAAAATTGAAAATTAGAAGTTTAAATCTAATTTAGATTTTTCTTATTCGAATGGGAGTCTTTTTGCATTTTTGCTTTCTTTCCCTTTTGGTTTTTGGAAACTTGTGAGAACTCAGAGAATGAGCTTCTTAAGCAAGATTTTTGAGAATTGAAGGGTAATCACCCACTCTCCATTTTTGGAGATAAGAGAAATTTTGAAAAGAAAATAATGTTATGAAATAGAAAAATTGATTAAGGGTAGAAGGAAAAAGATTCGTGGATTGGGCAGCTCTTCATCAAATATCATAATACCTTTGGGCAGATTAAGGTTGGTTTCAGTTATTCATTATAATGTCTTCTTCTTGCTTATGTCTGGAAGTTTGTTGGTGTAAGAAATCTGTGTTTCTTGAATGTATTTGTTAAAAAGTCTTTTGGTATTTTTGCATTATGATTTGTGTTGTGTTTTGGGAGTTTCCTCAAGACCTCTTTCTCTTGGGAGAGAAGAGGATCTTGTGGGTGGTAGCAGTGACAACCCTCGAGTGAGAGACTCTGTTTTGAGAGCGATCACAAGGGATCTTTGTGTGACCCTTGCAGCATGGCCTGTTTGTGCAATGGAGGTCATAAGGAGGGATATAAGGCTAGAATGCCTTTGGGGGGCATAAGGAATAAGGGGTTGAGATTCTTGATATATTTATTGTGCCATGAGGTGGCTTCTTGTTTATTTCATACTTGCAGTTCTCCTCAGGGTATTGGTCCACTACCACCCTTTGAAAAGATCATCACCAAAGTGTGGTGATGTGAAGCCAAGTTGGGAGTGTGTCTGATTATCTGTATGCATTGCCTTCTATGTGTTTACCTGTATGTTACCCGTCTAGGAATTGGTTCTCCGAGCTCGGGGGTGGCTACCAGTTAGCCTAGGCTGGGAAGTGAGCACTCTGTGGTCATATTTGTGTTTTCTATTATGCAGGAAAGTCAGGAGAAAGAGAATAGGAACCATGGAAAGACACAGAAGATTATTGTTGAAGATACTTAAATCCAATTGCAAATATTTGTTTTAATTTGATTCAGAAGTATGCTCTCATTCATAGAAATGAGAGGCAAGTTGTAATTCTTGAAAATAGACTTGAGTTTTATTGTTGTAGCTAAGCAAGGAAACATCCTGTAAATATGCAGAATATCTTAGAGTTGTAAAAGCTTGTTTTATTTCTACTTTTGTTTGCATTTCAGAAAAAGAAAAGCCTCTTTGAGTTGCATGTAAAAGCTTCTTTTGTATTATGGAAAAATTAGTTTCAAATAAATTTTATCTATATTCTACTTATTGAAAAGTATGAGTTATTTTGCTAAAGAATTCTAAGTATTAAAAAAAAAAAAGAGTGTTTTAAGTAATTGTTTTATTAGTGGAAAAATCAATGAATGTGTTTTATTCAGAATAGGATGATGTATTTTTAAAAAAATGTGTTAGAAAAAAAGTTTAGCAAAAGATCTACTTCTATTTCTTTTATCAGCAATTAGAATAAATAAATAAAAGAGCCTAAGTTATATATCAATTATTTATATATATATATATATATATATATATATATATACTTAAATGTTTATTTGTGCACATGTAATTTTGGATTTACATAATGTGTTTCCCATTGTTATTCTGTTTAAAATTTTGTATGTAAATCTTATTAAAAAATATATATATATTTTTATATATATTCACCCTTAAAACTTTTATATACATAAATTTATATAAATATAAATATATATATATATATAAATATATATACATATATATATATAATATATTTAAAAAAAAAAAAAAATTAAAAAAAAAAGGAGATTTGGGTTCCACGCGGGCCGCACTGTGTGTACGCACAGTGAGGGCCGCGCGGCACCCACTGTGTGAACACACAGTGCGGGCCGCTCGGCTCCCACTGTGTGGACACACAGTGGACGGCTGCGGCTGCCACTGTGTGGCCACACAGTGGTGTGAGCCGCTAGCGGCGCCCACTGTGTGGACACACAGTGGTGCCGCGGTGCCCACTGTGCGCCCACACAGTGGCGCCTCGGCCCTCCCTGTCACCTTCTTCGAACCTACAATGAAAATGGCCGTCACCTTGGGGTTTCGGCCCTGTCAAAAACACTCAGTGGTAAACAAAAAAAAAATGGATTAAGCCCTAGCTCGGGTAGGGCTAGGGTAAATGAATTAAATTTTACATGATAGTTTAGAGTTGATAATATATTATAAAAAAAAATAGAACCCTAATTAGGGTTGGGAAAATATTGTTTATTATTTTGGAAAGTTATTTTAGAAGAATTAAGATATATAAATATATGTAAATATATATATCTATATATGTAAATATATATATCTATATATATATATATATGAATATATATATATATATATATATATATATATATATATATAATTCTGGTTATATTTGGAGTAAGTAATTAATAGTGATTTAAATATTTAAATACCTCTGAATTGGTTTCTAATAGGTAGTAAAAGAAAAAAAAAAGAATATACAAATTTATGAATAAAGCCTGGTCCTATAAAATTCAAATGTATTTAGCGAGTTAAATGCTTAATATTGCCCTAGTTAATTTAATTAGAGCATTAAAATTTTAAAATGGTTGTTTAGACTATATGGTCATATTGGAGATTGAATTAATTTTCCTCTCCTATTTCTTTAGCGTGATTGTTTTAATAAACCTAATGACTAGGTATCTCGTGGAGATAAATTTAAACCAGTCAGTTTTCCGCAATTAGAATTAAACAAATTATCGATGCTTGGTTCGTTTCAGAATTAGCTCGAATATAATTATGGGAATTTCATTAACGCTTGCCATGTGAGCGAACTTGTTAATTAATTAGTATTTTATAAAAAAAAAATCGTTTCGTTTTTGCCCTAAATTTTGGGCATGACACTTTGGTATTAGAGCGAGGTTTCCACACTAGGAACCTTACTCACTTACGTTTCGCCTTAGAATATTTAAAATTATTTTGTTAAATTGATTTTTGAATTTAATTGAATTTATTCTAAAAGAAATAAATTAATTTTTTTTCCTTATTTTCCTCTTAGGATGCCTCCGACGACGCGACAAGCTCGCAAGTGCGGACGGGGTCCTGGACGTGTGCGCATAGCATGCGATGAGGTAGAGAGGGAGGCATCGGTTCTAGAGGAGAACCCAGAAGCACCTCCCGAACAGCCAAATGAACCTAACCGAGACCTCTTAGTAGCCATTCAGAATCTTATTGGCATAGTTCAGGAAAGGATCCTAGCAGAGAACCCTCAGGTTAGGAGTCATGACTCATGGAGTCATAGATCTGTTGATAGAGAACGAAGTAGGAGCCCAGCTCCAATTCCTGTAGAGAGTCAGGGTGGTAATGAGTCAGATTCAGTGCATATGCCAGGACCACCTCCAGCGGTGGAACCAGTTTATTTTGAGAGAGGTCGTCGAGATCCAGGGGATCTCATCAGGGAGGTCATGCGCCTCCAACCACCATCCTTCGGAGGTTCTACAGATGGAGTAGAGGCCGAGGCATGGCTTCTGAGTCTTGAGAGGTGCTTTGCATTGCGTTCTTATGAGAGCAACTTGAAAGCCCGTGTTGCAATTCATCTTCTGAGAGGGACAGCCTCCACTTGGTGGAGACAGAAAGAGTACAAATGTGGATTAGTTCCTAATACTCTCACTTGGGAGATATTCACAGAGAGGTTCCATGAGAGGTACCTATCAGAACACTTCAGGCAGCATCGTATAGATGAATTTCATGATCTCCAACAAAAAGGCTTGTCAGTAACCCAGTATGAGAGTAAATTTTTTGAGTTGTTGCCATATGTAGATTATCTTAAGGATGAGAAACTTCTTGCAAACCACTTCATCAGGGGATTAAATGCTGGTATAGCCAGGCCTGTTAGGATGTCCGCCCCAGAGAGCCTTCGGGTTGCTGTAGAAAAGGCACTGATTGTCGAGGAAATTCAGGTTAGACCATAGGACAATAGGGATCAGTTTCATAACCGAAATCCCGCACCTCAGACTTATGGATTCCAGAAACCACATTGGAAAGGGAACAACCAAAATTCTCAGGGGTTCTCCAAACCCCCTCCTCCACAACAGACACCACAGAAATAGAGGCAGAAGCCTCCACAGTATCAGCAGGGCTCCAAGCCCAAATAGTGGCAGACTCAGGGACAGAAATGAGATCAGAGAGCATAGGGGGCAGTACACACAGCCGACGGGGACTCAGCAGTCCTCTAGGGGTGGGTACAGTGGATCCAGTAGGAGAGGAGGTCAGGCATTCTCTAGGCCTCAGGGTGCCCAGTTCCAGGCATGAGGTGCTTGCTTTACGTGTGGAGCCATGGGGCATATGGTGAGGGATTGCCCTCAGGGACAGGTAGCAGGGAGTCAGCGGATGGCTGCTTCAGAGCTGACAGTTGGTGATATGGGCAGGTCCCATAGAGTATTCACAGCGGTTGACAACCGCCAGGCTGAGCATCAGGCCACGGTTATCGAATCTACAGGTATAATCAAAGGTAACAATGTATCTATTTTGTTTGATTCAGGAGCTATTGACTCCTTTATATCTCCATTGGTTGTGGAGCGTTGCGGGCTAGTGACAACTAGACAGGGTGTCAGTTGGGAAGTGGAATTAGCTTCAGGGGCTAGAGTGTCAGTGGAATCAGAGGTTAGGGCATGTCAGCTGCAGATTGGCAAGTCCACCACTTTAGTAGACCTTAGAGTGACTCCGCTTGGATCTTACGGAATCGTACTTGGCATGGATTGGCTTTATGCTCACAGGGCCAAGATGGATTGCCGCCTGAAAAGGATCGAGTGTGAGGATGATCATGGTTCGCCCATAGTTATTACCAGAATTCAGAGGCCCATGTCTCTTCGCATGATTTCCGCAATGCAGCTTAAGCGGAGCATGCGGAAGGGATGTCAGTTTTTTGCTATCACTATCAGTGACAAAGGAGAAGAAGAGGAAAAAGAAACATCGCTCGATGACCATCCTATCTTTAAGGGATATTCAGATGTATTTCCTTCAGAGTTACCAGGAATGCCTCCCCGCAAAGAGATTGATTTTCATATAGACCTAGTACCAGGAGCCGAGCCAGTTTCCAGAGCACCTTATAGAATGACCACAAATGAGCTTAATGAACTTAAAATTCAACTCGAGGAACTTCTTGAGAAGGGTCATATCCATCCTAGCGTATCCCCATGGGGTGCACTAGTCATCTTCATTAAGAAGAAGGATGGATCTCTCTGATTGTTTATGGATTATCAGCAGCTAAATAAAGTAACCATCAAGAACCAATATCCTTTGCCCAGAATTGATGATTTATTCGACCAGCTTCAGGGTGCCAAAGTCTTTTCCAAAATAGATCTGAAGTCAGGATACCATCAGTTGAGAATAGTGGAAAGTGATATCCACAAGACCACATTTCGCACTAGATATGGTCACTATGAGTTTACCGTAGTCCCCTTCAGACTTATGAATGCCCCAGCAGTTTTTATGAGCCTCATGAATGGGGTGTTCCGTACCTTTCTGGACCGTTTTGTTATTGTGTTCCTTGATGATATACTGATATATTCTTGGAATGAGAAGGAGCATGAGGAGCACTTAAAATAGGTATTGCAGTGTTTGCGGGATAACCAGTTGTTTGGTAGCCTATCGAAGTGTGCTTTCTTTCGGTCTGAGGTCAAGTACCTTGGGTACATTATTTTCGGTGATGGGATCTCAATTGACCCATCAAAGATTAGGGCTATTATGGATTGGCTAGCGCCTACCAGTGTGACAGAGGTCAGGAGTTTCATGGGTTTAGCAGGGTATTACCGACATTTTGTCGAGGGTTTCTCCAGAGTCGCACACCCTATTACTTCTCTTCAGCGTAAAGGGAAGAAATTTGAGTGGACAGAGAAGTGCGAGAAGGCCTTTCAGGAACTCAAGAAGGCACTTACTAGCGCTCCTATCCTTGTTGTACCAGATCCTTCAGCCGACTTCATGGTTTGTACAGATTCTTCCCTAGAGGGTTTAGGGGCAGTTCTTATGCAGGATGGTAGGGCCATAGCTTTCGAGTCTAGGAAACTTAAGACTCATGAACTTAATTATCCCACTCACGACCTTGAGCTCGCAGCAGTAGTGCATGCACTTGTGAGGTGGAGACACTTCCTTTTAGGACATCACTTCGAGTTACATTCAGATCATCAGAGTCTTCAGTACATCTTTACTCAGCCGAACCTTAATGCACGTCAGAGGAGATGGATGGAGTTCTTGTCCGAATATGATTTTGACGTTCACTACATCAAAGGAAAGGAAAATGTAGTTGTAAATGCCTTGAGTAGGAGACGTCACGAAGTTTACACCATATCCATGGGCACGGATTTGAGAGACCGTATACTCCAGCACTTGCCAGAGGATGGATGGTATGCAGAGGTTGGTCAGGTAATACAATCTCAGGTTACACTAGAAGGGAAATATGTGGATTATTCTTTGGAGTCCGATGGACTGTTACACCACAGAGGGCGCATTTATGTACCTTCCTCCGGGGGATTGCGAGAGTTCATTTTCATGGAAGCTCATAGAGCTTCTTATGTAGCGCATCCCGGGGTTAAGAAGTTGCATGTTGACTTGAGGCAGTTGTATCATTGGCCGGGAATGCGGCAGCTCATTGCTGAAATAGTAGCTCAATGTCTTGAGTGTCAGAGGGTAAAGGTGGAGCACCGCCATCCAGGTGGGTTGCTTCAGTCTCATGCTATACCAGAGTGGAAGTGGGATACTATATCCATGGATTTCATCATTGGTCTCCCTATGTCTTCTCATCGCCATGATGCTATCTTGGTGACAATTGACAAGTTGACCAAAGTAGCTCACTTTTCACCAGTTCGTACCACATTCACAGCTCCAGCAATAGCACAGGTGTTCTTGCGAGACATTGTTAGACTTCATGGCGTGCCCCGCAAGATTATATCTGACAAGGATTCTCTTTTCACTTCTTCCTTGTGGAAGTCATTACAGGCAGCTATGGGTACTAAGCTCAATTTCAGTACAGCCTATCACCCGGAGACAGATGGTCAGACAGAGAGGGTCAATCAGGTGTTAGAGGATATGCTTCGCATGTACGTCATGGATCATCAGACCCGATGGGAGGAGTATCTTCCCTTAGTGGAGTTTGCCTATAATAATGGGCATCACACTTCTTTGGGGCCACCCTATCAGGCACTATACGGCAGGCCTTGCAGGACGCCCTTGAGTTGGGATCGCATAGAGGATAGAGTTGCTATTGGTCCTGAGTTAGTTCAGGATATGGAACAGCAGGTGGATCTGATTAGGCAATGTCTCAGAGAGGCTCAGGATAGACAGAAGAAATATGCCGATGCAAAGAGGATAGATCGTAGCTACTTGGTTGGAGACAAATTTTTCTTGAGAGTGCGACCGCATAAGAGTCCAATCCGTTACGGAAAGGGTTCTAAGCTCGTACCTCGCTTTGTAGGACCTTTTGAGATTCTGGAGAGGATAGGACCAGTTGCCTATCGTTTAGCATTGCCACCTAGCCTGTCACGCATCCACGATGTGTTTCATGTTTCAGTTTTGAAAAAGTATATCTATGATGAGTCTCACATTTTAGATTGGGATGCCTTGCAGGTGGAGCCGGATGGGCAGCTAGCTTTGGAGCCCATTCGCATTTTGGCACGCCGGACATTGGCCCTTCGAGGTTGAGAGCTTGACCAGGTTAGGGTCCAGTCGGATTGTTATGATGAGGTTATGGCTTCATGGGAGGACGCAGCACGTATGAGATCAGAGTACCCCCACCTCTTTGATGAACTCCAGGAGGAAGTTCATGCCTAGAGGGGGAGGATGTGAGGCCTCACCTCAACATTCAGTGGATTTTATATTTAGACTATTATGGATACTTTATTTTGATGCATTTTGAGACTTAGAACTTACATGATTTCAGGATTTGGATAACATTGCTATGATTTGATGATTTTACTTATATGCTTTTGTGATAGAACACTACATGATTGTTAGATAAGATGATATTGCAATGATAGATGTCATTATTTAAATTGCAGGACTTTTCTATGATAATAGAACTATGATGTATGGTTAAGTTTATGTGAATTGGGATGAAATTGTTTATGAGAACTTTGCTTGATAAAAGATGTATTTAATCTGTGCTGATGAAAATTGTATGCAAGTGATGATGTGTATTGTTATTCCTTTGAATTATATTTTATGTGGATATTTGGAAGTACTAATGTGTTAAATGAGATGCGCAGGAAATTTACCATGTGACCATGGAAATTACGGAGAACCAAACCTAGACTTATGTATGTTCGTAAGCCAAGGTTTGTCTATTTGGAGAGACAACACCCCGTTTGTGTTGTATTTTATTCATAACAGTATATGTTGCATGAGTGTTAAGTGTTATTTAAATTTATTGTGTAAAAACCACAAGAGACAATTTCATGTTTTATTTTTGTAAAAGTGTTTTATTTGTGTCACTTGACACATGTGTGGATTTAAATTTAAATGTTTTATTTTGTCTCTTGGTGGGAAAGTGTTTAAATTATAGTTCTTCTTAAATAAAATAATGTGTTGTCATAAATACTTTGGGAATATAATATTTGGGGTGGTCAACTTATGTTTGACCCGAAAATAAACTTCAGAGGGGTTT
The DNA here is from genome assembly GCF_030272615.1 of Cryptomeria japonica. Lineage (NCBI taxonomy): Eukaryota > Viridiplantae > Streptophyta > Pinopsida > Cupressales > Cupressaceae > Cryptomeria > Cryptomeria japonica. The sequence goes on along the minus strand of NC_081412.1, from coordinate 191,891,846 downwards.
AAAATGGGTTAAATGAACACCTAGGGGTAGTTTAATAGGGTTTCCTAAAGCCCATAAGGTATACCTAGGGGTTAGGGGTAATTTTAGGCAAGTTTCTACTTTATAATGATCTTTTTAACGCTTTAAAAATTGGTTTTTTTGAGTTGTGCGAAAATTGAAAATTAGAAGTTTAAATCTAATTTAGATTTTTCTTATTCGAATGGGAGTCTTTTTGCATTTTTGCTTTCTTTCCCTTTTGGTTTTTGGAAACTTGTGAGAACTCAGAGAATGAGCTTCTTAAGCAAGATTTTTGAGAATTGAAGGGTAATCACCCACTCTCCATTTTTGGAGACAAGAGAAATTTTGAAAAGAAAATAATGTTATGGAATAGAAAAATTGATTAAGGGTAGAAGGAAAAAGATTCGTGGATTGGGCAGCTCTTCATCAAATATCATAATACCTTTGGGTAGATTAAGGTTCATTTCAGTTATTCATTATAATGTCTTCTTCTTGCTTATGTCTGGAAGTTTGTTGGTGTAAGAAATCTGTGTTTCTTGAATGTATTTGTTAAAAAATCTTTTGGTATTTTTGCATTATGATTTGTGTTGTGTTTTGGGAGTTTCCTCAAGACCTCTTTCTCTTGGGAGAGAAGAGGATCTTGTGGGTGGTAGCAGTGACAACCCTCGAGTGAGAGACTCTGTTTTGAGAGCGATCACAAGGGATCTTTGTGTGACCCTTGCAGCATGGCCTGTTTGTGCAATGGGGGTCATAAGGAGGGATATAAGGCTAGAATGCCTTTGGGGAGCATAAGGAATAAGGGGTTGAGATTCTTGATATATTTATTGCGCCATGAGGTGGCTTCTTGTTTATTTCATACTTGCAGTTCTCCTCAGGGTATTGGTCCACTACCACCCTTTGAAAAGATCATCACCAAAGTGTGGTGCTGTGAAGCCAAGTTGGGAGTGTGTCTGATTATCTGTATGCATTGCCTTCTATGTGTTTGCCTGTATGTTACCTGTCTAGGAATTGGTTCTCCGAGCTCGGGGGTGGCTCCCAGTTAGCCTAGGCTGGGAGGTGAGCACTTCGTGGTCATATTTGTGTTTTCTATTATGCAGGAAAGTTAGGAGAAAGAGAATAGGAACCATGAAAAGACACAGAAGATTATTGTTGAAGATACTTAAATCCAGTTGCAAATATTTGTTTTAATTTGATTCAGAAGTATGCCCTCATTCATAGAAATAAGAGGCCAGTTGTAATTCTTGAAAATAGACTTGAGTTTTATTGTTGTAGCTAAGCAAGGAAACACCTTGTAAATATGCAAAATATCTTAGAGTTGTAAAAGCTTGTTTTATTTCTACTTTTGTTTGGGTTTCAGAAAAAGAAAAGCCTCTTTGAGTTGCATGTAAAAGCTTCTTTTGTATTATGGAAAAATTAGTTTCAAATAAATTTTATCTATATTCTACTTGTTGAAAAGTATGAGTTATTTTGCTGAAGAATTCTAAGTATTAAAAAAAAAATTAGAGTGTTTTAAGTAATTGTTTTATTAGTGGAAAAATCAATGAATGTGTTTTATTCAGAATAGTATGATGTATTTTTAAAAAAAAGTGTTAGAATAAAAGTTTAGCAAAAGATCTACTTCTATTTCTTTTATCAGCAATTAGAATAAATAAATAAAAGAGCCTAAGTTATATATCAATTATTTATATATATATATATATATATACTTAAATGTTTATTTGTGGACATGTAATTTTGGATTTACATAATGTGTTTCCCATTGTTATTCTATTTAAAATTTTGTATGTAAATCTTATTAAAAAATATATATATATATTTTTATATATATTCACCCTTAAAACTTTTACATACATAAATTTATATAAATATAAATATATATATATGTATATAAATATATATATATATATATAAATATATATACATATATATATATATATTTATATATAATATATTTTTAAAAAATATATAAATTAAAAAAAAAAAAGGAGATTTGGGTTCCACGCGGGCCGCACTGTGTGTATGGACAGTGAGGGCCACGCGGTGCCCATTGTGTGAACACACAATGCAGGCAGCCGCCACTGTGTGGCCACACAGTAGTGTGAGCCGCTAGCGGCGCCCACTGTGTGGACACATAGTGGTGCCGCAGCGCCCACTGTGCACCCACACAGTGGCGCCTCGGCCCTCCCTGTCGCCTTCTTCAAACCTGCAATGAAAATGGCCACCGCCTTGGGGTTTTGGCCCTATCAAAAACACTCAGTGGTAAGCAAAAAAAAAATGGATTAAGCCCTAGCCCGGGTAGGGCTAGGGTAAATGAATTAAATTTTACATGATAGTTTAGAGTTGATAATATATTATAAAAAAAAATAGAACCCTAATTAGGGTTGGGAAAATATTATTTATTATTTTGGAAAGTTATTTTAGAAGAATTAAGATATATAAATATATGTAAATATATATATCTATATATGTAAATATATATATCTATATATATATATATATATATAATTCTGGTTATATTTGGAGTAAGTAATTAATAGAGATTTAAATATTTAAATACCTCTGAATTGGTTTCTAATAGGTAGTAAAAGAAAAAAAAAAGAATATACAAATTTATGAATAAAGCCTGGTCTTATAAAATTCAAATGTATTTAGAGAGTTAAATGCTTAATATTGCCCTAGTTAATTTAATTAGAGCATTAAAATTTTAAAATGGTTGTTTAGACTATATGGTCATATTGGAGATTGAATTAATTTTCCTCTCCTATTTCTTTAGCGTGATTGTTTTAATAAACCTAATGACTAGGTATCTCGTGGAGATAAATTTAAACCAGTTAGTTTTCCGCAATTAGAATTAAACAAATTATCGATGCTTGGTTCGTTTCAGAATTAGCTCGAATATAATTATGGGAATTTCATTAACGCTTGTCGTGTGAGCGAACTTGTTAATTAATTAGTATTTTATAAAAAAAAAATCGTTCCGTTTTTGCCCTAAATTTTGGGCATGACAGACATTGTTGCTGCTAGGATATGTTGTTGTCATTGATGTCAACATATTCCTACCCCAGTGGTTATAGATTGGTTTATTGGGATCGTAGTTTGGTGTATGGAGTAATTCTAGTATCACTATATTCTTCAATATTAGTTTTGGTGTTCTGGGAAGCTTAATTGGTCATATCATATGATCTAGTTTTGTAGTTTGTTTTTCTGATCAGTGCTTTGCAGTGTTCGATATTTCCTCCAATGTGTTCTGTTGTGATCAGATCTTGAGTTGAGTCTTTGGGAGATAGTATGGGATGGTCTTGTGTATCTTCATTTCATATGGTTCATGATTTGGTGCTTCACAAGTTATCTTTCTTCGTGACAGTTGTTTTCATTTGAGTGTTCTTGAGTTTCAGATGTTGATCAATGAAGATTTGATAAGTGGTATTGGTGCAGGTATTTCTCATGATTCTAACATGCTTTTTGGTGTTTCCTAATTGTGTCCTATTTGTCCTAATGATCCACATTGATCATTGTACAAGATTTTGATGATTTTTCTGAACTGGAGATGCTCTTCATGTTATGTGGTTTTCTAGGTGGTGTAGTGTGTTGCGACTCATCTTGGCATGATTTTTGGTGGTGTTGCATGTTTGGAGATTTGAATTAGGTCCATGTTATGTCATGCATATCATTCTATTGGTCTGGTGATCAATTTTTGTATCGTGTGATGTAATTTTATAATTGTGAGTTGAGGGTTTAGCTGACCTTGTTTTCAAGGTTGATGAATTGTATAAATAGGTGATATTGTCATGTAATTTAGGTGTCATGGTTGTGTTTTGATTATCAAATAGTGTTGTATGTGAAAATGAGTGATTCATCCTTCGATATTGTGATTGAGTAGAGATTGGTGTTGCAGGGCAGACAATTGTACTTAACCATAACTGTCATCAAGCATTTGGAGATGTTATTATTGAAATCCATTCCTTCTTGATTGTAGTCTAAATTTTGTTGTAAGTTAGTGACACTTCCCTGAGGCTTGTAGCCTTCTAGGTCATTATCTTCTGAGTAGTGAGCTCTAGGCAGTGTGCCTGAATGCATGTGCATTCCCCATTGTAATATTTACACATACTATTGTAGAGTATTATGTTATTGTGTGTAGGTTCCCATAGTGGTTTTTCCCTTAACCAGTTTTTCCATGTCAAAATCTTGGTTTTGTGTGTTGTGCTATCTATTTGCTTATCTTTTTTATTGCTATAGTTTATCATATATGTATTTGTGGTTAAGTTTTTCTTCATTATTGTTGCCAACAATTGGTATCAGAGCTAGATCCTCTAGAAGAAGCTTCATCACTTGAGGAGATCTGGGATGGAAATTGGTGTTATCTTTACGAAGGAAAGTCTGAGATTTGATGGAAGTAACTATGCTATATGGAAGTGCACTTGAGATGTCTTGGAGAAGATTACTGGAAGATTATAAAGAATACCTATTCTACTCCTCTGAATGGACTGGTTACTACTGATGAGATCAAGGAAGCTTAACATAACATTAGAGAAAAGGAAGCATTGTTGAGTGCTCTAACTAATTCAGAGATGATAAATGTACTACGACTTTAAACCACACATGAGATCTAGGAGAAGCTTGAAACCTTGTATGAAGGAGATAAACAAGTGAAATTTGTAGAGGTTGAATAGAAAATATGAGATGTTAAATATGGGAGAAGATGAGAGCATAAATACCTTTATGGCTAAGGTGAATGACCTTATCCTAGGTATCATATGTGTTGGTGGAACCCTTGAAGAATATGAAATTGTTGCTAAGGTGCTAAGATATTTGCCTCCTTATAAACATAAGGTAGCTTCTATTGATGAGATCCAGAGTGTGATTACTATGACAAGAGATATGTTGGTTGGAAATATTGTTGCTTTTGAGCTGGGCGAATTTGGTGAGTCGCATGGAAAGTATGAGACAATATTTAGAGAATCTATATCCAGAAAGAATAAGTATGAACCTGAAGAATGCAGAATATCCAGATATGAAAGAGAAAGAAGAGAGATGGAAGAGAAAGAAAGAGAACTAGATGAGCTTGAAGCATTGATTTCCTGGAGATTACCTGAGGGATCCAGTAAGTATGATGGAAAATTGCACTTGAAATGTTTCTCTTGCAATAAGGTAGGATATTTTTTTTCCAGGTGCCCGAAGAAAATGGCTAAGTATGATAGGCATGATAAATTTGATAAGCATGACAAAAAAGATAGATATGACAAGCATGAGAAGTATGATAAGCCTTGCAAGTCTAACCGAAAGTATAAAAATCAAAAGAATTTCTATTATGTTGCTAATGAAGGTGTTACTGATGAACAATCAGAAGGACATGAAGTTGTGTTTCTTTCCATTAAAGAAGATGGACTGGTACCTGTTGATTCCACTAGCTGCACTATTGAGGAGAAAGCTTTAGTTGCTAATGTTGAAGAAAAAGATGAATTGGTGATTGACAATGGTTGTTCACATCATATGCTTGGTGATAAAATAAAATTTGTGAGTATCAAAAGGCATGATGGTGGAATAGTGAGATTTGGAGATGACATAGCCCATGTGATCCGTGGTAGAGGTTCTATATGTTGAAGGTTAAAAGCATAATATTTTGACGGTTAAAAGCATAATATTTTGAGTGTTGGATAGATGGTAGAAAAATCATATGATTTACACTTCAAGAATGGTAAATGCAAAATCCTAAATGCCTCTAGTATAGAGATTGCATTTGGAACTAAGACTGAAGGTATTATTTTTCATTTAAATGCTAGTGAGAAAAGTTGTTGGATTGCTCATATTGATGAAATTTGGTTGTGACATAGGAGAATATGTCATGTTAACTTTGATTCAATGATTATGATCAGTTCTACACAAGTTGTTACATATCTACATAAGATTGTTAAGCCTGCTAATCCGATATGTAAGGAATGTCAATTGGGTAAGAAAACAAGGATTTATTTCAAGAGAAAACAATATACATCTGATGGATTGCTAGATCTTGTGCATACTGACCTATGTGGACCTACAAATGGTAGAAGTGTGCAGGGAGACATATATTTTATGTTACTAATTGATGATTATTCCAAGATGATGTTGGTTGTTTTTATGAAGGAGAAATCTGAAGCATTAGACAAATTCAAGATATTCAAGCAAAGGTTGAGATTGAGCTGGGATTGAAGGTGAAATGTCTGAGATCTAATAGAGGTGGAGAATTATGTTTTGGTGTGTTTAATTCATTCCACATGGCAAGCATGGGATTAGAAGACAATTATCTACTCTGAGAACCCCTGAACATAATGGAGTTGTTGAAAGGAAGAATAGGAAAGTCTTGGATGTTGCAAGGACTATGCTGATTGAAAGAAGTGTTCTGAAGATATATTGGAGAGAAACTATTAGAACTACTATTTACACATTCAATCAAGTTCAAATTAAAGGTGATACTGGTAAGACTCCTTATGAGCTATGGTTTGGTCATGTTCCTACTGTGAGATATTTTAGAATATTTGGTAGCAAATGTTATATCAAGAGAGATGATGACATAGGAAAGTTTAATGCAAGAAGTGATGAAGGAATTTTCTTGGGTTATTCTACAAAGAGAAAAGCCTACAGGTGCTATAATAAGAAACTGAGAAAGATAGTGGAAACTGCAAATGTGAAGGTGGATGAGCACCTTAGAAAAGAAATCTGAGCTTGTAGATATGATGATGGTCAACACATTGTTCTGAATCCTATTTAGACTAAAGAATTGAAGAAGAATGATCTGATAGAGAGAGTTAATCCAGACATTCTTGTTGTTGGTGGAGAGGTGCAGGAACCTAGAAATAAAAATAATCAGAAAACTTTGAGGTATGTAAGATTGAATAATTTAGAAAATTAGATTATTGGTGACAAAAATAAAGGTGTGATGACTAGAAGAAGGCTAGTTGTTGAAGAGGTATTTATGATTTCTAAAGTTGAACTTAAAGATTTTGATGAAACTTGCAAAGATGAAAATTGGATGAGAGCTATGGAAGAATAATTACATCAGATTGAGAAGAATAATACATGGGGGCTTGTGCCTAGACCTAAAGATAAGAATGTGATTAGTACTAAATAGGTATTCAGGAATAAATTGAATGAAGTTGGTGAAGTTGTTAGAAATCAAGAAAGAGTAGTATGCAAAGGATATTCACAGAAAGAAGGAATTGATTATGACGAGACTTTTGCTCTAGTGGCTAGACTTGAAGCTTTTAGACTATTGCATGCATACACTGCCTATAAAGATTTCAAGGTATATCAGATGCATGTCAAGTCAGATTTTCTGAATGGTGATCTTGAGGAATAAGTATACATTGAGCAAATTGATAGATTTTCATTATTAGATGATGGAGACATGGTATGTAAACTGAAGAAAGCTCTTTATGGATTGAAAGAAGCCCTTAGAGCATGGTATGCTAGATTGGGTAAATATTTGTTGAAATTGGGATTTAACAAAGGAAATACTAATAGTAATTTGTACTTTAAGATTGAGAATGATAACATATTAATTGTTGAAATCTCCGTTGATGATATTATCATTGGAGGTGATGATAACTTGAGCATGAAATTTGTCGGTGATATGCAAAAAGAATTTGAGATGTCTATGAAAGGTGAGATGAAATTTTTATTAGGTTTGGAGATTTAACAAACTGGAAAAGGTATCTTTATATCTCAAACTAAATATGTGAATGAATTGCTAAATAATTTTGGGTTAGATGAATCCAAACTTGTTGGAACTCCTATGGTGACTCGTTGCAAATTATCTAAGAATGATGATTCTCCAAAAGCTAATCAGAGTGTGTAAATATCTATGGTTGGTGGACTGCTATATCTTACTCAAACTAGACCAAACATTATGTATGTTGTGTGTATGTCACCTAGATATCAAGTTGATCCAAAAGAGAGTCATGTAACTTCTGTGAAGAAGATATTCAAATACTTGAAGGGAACTGTGGATTATGGTTTGTGGTATCCGAGGAATCATGATTTCATGTTATGTACTTACACTGATGTTGATTGGGTTGGTGATGTTGATGATCAGAAGAGTACATCTAGTGGTGCTTTCTTTGTGGGTAATAAATTAGTTTCATGGGCTAGTAATAAACAAGATTCGGTGTCCTTATGTACTATTCAAGTTGTGTACATTCTTTCTATTGGTAGTTGCACTCAAGTGGTTGGGATGATGCAAATGTTGAAGGATATTAGAGTTATCTATGATGAGCCTACTGACATATATTGTGATAGTTCCAGTGCTATTCACATGTCAAAGAATCCGATTCAACATTCAAAGGCAAAACATGTGTTAATCAAATATCATTACTTGAGAGAAAAATTCAATGGAGAGGAAGTTCAGTTGGAATTTGTGTCCAGAAAGGAATAGATTGCTAATATTTTTACTGAGCCTTTGCCTACAAATACATTTGTCTATTTGAGAGACAAGTTAGGGGTATCCACCCCTCCTGATGAGAACTAAATGAATTGTGTTGCATCAATCTGATGGATCTCAGAGCCTTATCTTTCTATACAGATTGATGAGATGGTGTTGCTCCTCTAGTGGAGTACTTTTTGTTAGAGTAATTAGGTCTTTACTTGATTAATTAAACGACATTTGTTTAACTAATTAAGTTCCCCTTTATCTATTTTACACTTAATCTAACATTAGGTGCATAATAATTAATTATTTTATTAATTATTATGTGCAAGCCTAGTGTTTTCCCTTTTAGGGTTTTTTGACTTGTTAGAGGTTGAATTCTTTCTTTTGTATCATCATGCTCTTACACATTTTTGTGAATACAAAGCTCTCATATTCTTGAGCATTTCTTGTGTTTATGTTTTTCTATGTTGCTTCCTTTCTTCTCCTTGTAATAGGTTTATTCAACTTGCAAAGATCATTTGGGCTCCTCTGGTGTTGTATTTATCAACTCACATGGTATCAGAGCTTCAGATCTGGAGCTACCTATTCTTGTTTTGAGTTTTTTTGCATTGGAAGCAGATTTGGGGGTTCAAAAGTTTTTTTTGTGTACCTAGGGATAGGCCTTTTTCTGAGCACTTTGGGCCTAAACGGACCTCACCATTGTGCTCAAAAGGCCCAAAAACCCCTATGGTCATATAAAGCTTGATCACTTTTGACACCTAAACCTCTAGGGGTATTTTTTGTTTTGTACCAGGTTGTACAACCCTGGAACGCAGTTCAAGAAATATTTTTAAAAAATCTATTTTTGCCTTTTTACGGCACGCAGGCTGATTTTTTTTTTTTTTAAAACAAATAAAAACATCATTCAAAAATCATTGGAAATTTTTTTTTTTTTTTTTAAATAACAAATTTTTTTCAGGTTTAACCCATAGTACACAGGGTACCGTGGGCCCCCTAGCCTGCAGCAGGCCCGTACTACGGCTACCAACCCTGACAAGTGGGCCCCACCACCGCCATCCTCCACGCCCCTACCAACCGATTCTTCCCCATCAGTCGCTTCCAGACCTCGTTGGCCTCTAGTCGCCACCACCCGCTCCGCCACCAGAGTGCCACCCTCGGGCCACCTCCACCTGGCCCTACCACCAGACAACCTCTATCTTGCCTTTGTAGGGGGGGTTGGTGTTTTCTTCATATCTTGAGCATACGGAGTCGTTCTTTCGAAATAGAATAGGCACTAGAAAGCTAGTTTTGAGATGGACCTCATGCTATTGGAATTTTTTTCCAATTTGTCTATTTGACTGTACTTTTTCCCAGTCAAAGTGGAGTCACTTTTCTGCACTTTCAGAGCCATAGAATGAGCATCTGAGCTCCAATTTTTCAAAAACTTTATATTGTTGGAAAGCTTGTTCTGTTTGCTTTCCAGTCATATGAGTTTTCTTTCCAGATTCTTCTCCAAGTATATTTTATTTAGTTTTTTGCTTTTCAGCACTCTGGTGAATATCTTGGATGTTTCAGGTCCTGGGATCTCCTTCTCTGAGTAGGATGTCTCATTTTTTGTTGTTCTTTCTGTTTCCAATCTTCTTATCATTGTAGCATTTTATTTATGCAAACGCACTGAGATAAAGTGCCATCATGCATTGTATACTTGGGATCTTGCACATCTTGTGCCTTACTATACATGCACTACTTATAAAGTGCCAAGGGGGGTTGATGTTTGCCTTTGTTTGCCATCTACCTTTGTCACGTGAGTGTTCCTTCCATGACATTTTCCTCATGATTAGTGTCAAGTGAGTGTTCCTTCCACGACACTATATAATTTCTCTGCACCTTTGATGTTCCTAGTTCTTCATCATGCAATTCTTGTTGATTGTCATTTTCAGTGTACCTATCCCTCTCCCTTTTTCAGCATTATGGGGAGGTTTGTCTTGTTGGTTCTAATGCTTCCTTGGTTTGATTGATCAACTCTTTAGGCTTTGGTGATTCATGTCATTTGTATCTTTGAGTTTAGCTGTTTGCCTTTGTTTTCCATCTGATTCGAGTAGTGTCATTTGAGGGCACTCATGTAGATTACAGTCTTCTCTACCTAGTCATGTTCTATTTCAGTGGAGGTTCTTCAGATCAGTAGTTACTCCTTAACAATGTTTGCAGCTATTTCATGCTTTAGTGGTGTTCTTCTTTCTCTTCCTTTGTTCCTATCTTCTGGAACACTCTTGTTTGGGGGCTTCTTAATCCTTCACTTGTTCTTTTATCTCTTTTTGGAGAGGAGTTTTTTCCCACTAGGTTTTCTCCTTTTTCTTTGTTTCATAGAGATTTCCTTGTATTTGGGTACCTGATCAGGCCTTGTTCCCGGGACCCATCTTTCCTTCTTTTAGTAGATGTTCTAGGTTTTAGCTTCTCCCTAAGTCTAGCTTAAGGGGGGGTGTTAGAGGAATCGGGTCTTTACTTGATTAATTAAATGACATTTGCTTAATTAATTAAGTTCCCCTTTATCTCTTTTACACTTAAGCTAACATTAGGTGCATAATAATTAATTCTATTATTAAATATTATGTGCAAGCCTAGGGTTTTCCCTTTTAGGATTTTTTGACCTATTAGAGGTTGAATTCTTTCTTTTGTATCATCATGATATTACACATTTTTGTGAATACAGAGCTCTCATATTCTTGAGCATTTCCTGTGTTTATGTTTTTCTCTATTACTTCCTTGCTTCTCCTTGTAACAAATTTATTTAGCTTGCAAAGATCATTTGGGCTCCTGTGGTGTTGTATTTATCAACTCTCATAGTCTAGTAATGTGTTTTATGGGAAAGATTCATGATTTATATTCTAAGAGAGTTTGGTTTTCTGTTTTGAGATCTTTGGTATTGTTTTCAAAGGGTGAGAGAAGCATGTGAAAAATAGTTTTATCTACTTGATCTTAGAGGGAGTTTTTTGGAGTTAATTTATTTCTTTGCATTGATTATTTTTCACATTCATATGTTGCCAACAATACCAAAGGGGGAGATTATTGGACATTGTTGTTGCTAGGATATTTTATTGCCATTGATGTCAAAATATTCCTTCTTTAGTGATTACAGATTGGTTTATTGGGATCATGGTTTGGTGTATGGAGTATTTCTAGTATCACTATATTCTTCTATATTGGTCTTGGTGTTTTGGGAACCTTAATTGATCATATCATATGATCTAGTTTTGCAGTTTATTTTTGTGATCAGTGCTTTGTAGAGTTCAGTATTTCCTCTGGTATATTATGGTGTGATCAAATCTTGAGTTGATTGTTTGGGAGATAGTTTGGGATGGTCTTATGTATCTTAATTTCAAATGGTTCATGATTCAGTGCTCCACAAATTATCTTTCTTCATGACAATTGTTGTTGTTTGAGTGTTTTCGAGTTTGAAATTTTGATCGATGAATATTTAATAAGTGGTGGTGCTGCAGCTATTTCTGATGATTCTAATGTGCTTTCTAGTGTTTCCTAATTCTGTCCTATTTGTCTTGATGATCCACATTGATTGTTGTATGATTTTTTGGTGATTTGGTTGAACTGGTGATATTATATGTGTTATGTGGATTTGTTGGTGGTGTAGCGTGTTGTGGTTGATCTTGGCGTGATTTATGGTGGTGTTTCATGTTTGGAGATTTGAATTAGGTCCATGTTATATCATGTATATCATTATATTTGTTCAGTGGTTGATCTTTGCATCGTGTGATGTAATTTTGTAATTGTGAGTTGAGGATTTAACTGACCTTGTTGTCAAGGTTGATGAATTATATAAATAGGTGATATTTTCATGTACTTTAGCTATTGTGGTTGTGTCTGCATTATTAGAGAGTGTTGTATGTGTGAACAAGTGATTCATCCTTATGCATTGTGATTGAGCAAAGATTGGGGTTGCAGGGCAAACAATTATGCTTAATCAAAATTGTCATCGGGCATTTAGAGATGTTATTATTGGAGTTCATTCCTTTTGGATTGTAGTTTGAATATTGTTGTAAGTCAATGAGACTTTCCTAAGGGTTGTAGCCTTCTGGGTCATTATCTTTTGATGAGTGAGCTCTAGGGAGTGTGCCTGAATGCATGTGCATTTCCCATTATAATATTTACACATACTACTGTAGAGCATCATCTTATTGTGGGTATGTTCCCACCATGGTTTTTCCCTCAACAGGGTTTTCCATGTCAAAATCTTGGTGTTGTGTGTTGTGATTTCTATTTTCTTATCTTTATTATTATTGCAATTTATCAGATCTTCTATTCACGCCCCCCCCCTCAGTTTTCCTTCATTGTTCTTACCAACGAGAAGAAGGTGATATTTTTCAAAAGATCATGTTGACCTTGCCGAAATCCTATATAACACCCGACTATGAGGCCTAGAGGATAAAGCAAAATAAACATCAATAAAATGTGATTTTTTTTTAAATGATTAAATTTCCCATGCATAGGGATACATACAACAAGATGAATGATGATACACATATAAAAACTACAAACCATCCTCAAGGCCCCATAACAATGAAACATAAGGTTGAACATCATCCAAAAACTCAACAAAGAACTGCTATACAAATTACAACATTATACAATACATGGGTACAAGATACATATTACATTGTTGAAGAATATACATATGAACATCAAGTACATTATAATCGATCCTCAAGATACAAATCACCAAGAGTCCCATGATGGGATGAATACATGAATTTGGTACAATAATAATGGTCTTCAATCTTCTCATGAGCCTCCTCGATCCTGAAGCAAGACGAGCCAAACCCAATGGGTGGGAATAGAACTCGACCCAACCATGTGGTACCATAAGGTCCCCCCCCCCATTCTAAGAGGTATTACCTAGACCCACAAGGTGGAAGAAAAATATACAAGGGTACCACCATGACTTACAAAAGAATCAACAAAGCTATACTCCCAAGAGACTCACAAAAGAATCCACAATACAAAATACACATGAGGCTCACAAAAGACTCAACAAGACAAATTACACATGAGGCTCACAATAGTAAAATCATAGGAGACACGAACACTAAACCACCAGCTTCCAAAGGTTCAAACAATCCACAAGAGAAGACATAATATAAGTTACCACTAGGAAACAATAGGGAAGAGTCTCATCACTAGGTTGTCATGAGTTACCCTCGTAGGTCTTCACTAGGTCTCGACCCCATCCTGGGTTACCCTAGTGACCTCTCTTGACCCTCGGCCCCCATACTTACACTAGTGGACCACACCAACCTTTCATAGAAACAATATTGGTGGAAGCCATTCCAGGCCCTTCTCTACTTACCCCAAACCTATACAAGCATTTGTGGGCAAAAGAGGCAAGTTAAAAATTATCTTGATTAATGTGAACTAACTACCCAACCAAGTTCATTAATTAGGTTTTCACTTGATTAAAAACTCTCATTGAGTTCCCTTGGAAACCATTTTGGGTCCTAGCCCCTAATGAAAGCCACTCCCCCTTGACTTGGTCCTAGGATTCAAAATAAAACACAAATCCAGGACACCCAAAACACAAAGTTACAAGGTTCCATCCATAGCAAGGCTTATCCCACTTGATAAAAAATGGTAACTATTTAGTTGGCTCAAAACAAAAAAGAACAAAGAACCCATGCAAGACACTATTCTCATATCATTCAGAGACAATGATAAACATGTGCAAAAAGGAACTCTAACACTATCTTAGCCTCTAGAGTTAAAAAGGTGTTTAAACGACTTAATCAGGAAACCCACAAAATAGACAAAAATCAAGTGAATCAAGATCTCAGGAATCCAAGCAAAAAAGAATATAATCTTAATTAATATACAAAGAGAACTTAATCTTGTCTATAAAATGATTACTTCGTCATTATTAATTTCAATAACACAAATTATAAACCATCATACCTCATTTCATTCCTACTAATAACACAATAAACTAACATTCCATTATTCAAATATTTAAATTATCATTATACACTATTATCATCAGCTATCATGATTAGATCATCAACGTATTACAAGAAGAAATCCAGGAATCAAATGACAAAGTATAAGTATTATTTAGTCCTAATCAAAGCTTAACCACATGATGAGTAACATATGTGCAAGAATAAATACATGTACTTTTCTCAAGATATAACTAATTTTCAAATAAATTAACGTTTAATAAAATATATATATATATATATATATATATATATGTATATATATATATATATATATATATATATATATATATATATATATCGTACTACACATCTCCATAGTCATTAATCTCAATACTTCTAATTTATTCCTTATATCTATCTGGCTATATTTAACCAAAATATAACCTTTTTATCACTTAATTTAAAAATAAACTCTATTTTCCAATTTAGATATATATACATTTATCTACTATATTTCCCAACATCAATACCCAAATACAAAGTTATTAAAATTAGCATGATGATAAATAATAGAAAATAAGCTCTCTCTCTCTCTCTCTCTCTCTCTCTCTCTATATATATATATATATATATATATATATATATATCAAAATGAATATTAAAAAGAAAACTAAAAGAAAACATAGAGCCGAGGGTGCAAGGTTCCACCATGGACCCCCAAGGTGGTGGTGGGGTTCCCACCACCATGGCCTAGCCCATGGTGGGTGGGCTACCCACCACCATGGGAAATCCCACGATGGGTGGGGCTCCCCACCACAGTGGAAGCCCACAGTGGGTGGGTTTCCACCATCATGGGAGCCCACAGTGGGTGGATTCCCACCATACTGGGTAAGCCCACAGTGGTGGTTCCCCACCATCGTGGGTATCCCATGGAACCTCTCCCAAAAACACAGGACAAAAAACAAAAAATATGTAGGATTCAAAAAAGAAAAATTGCCAAAAACAAAGATTATCAAGATCGAAAAAATAATAATGTGTGTGTGTGTGTGTGTGTGTGTGTGTGTGTGTGTGTGTGTGTGTGTGAGAGAGAGAGAGAGAGAGAGAGAGAGAGAGAGAGAGAGAGAGAGATCAACACCGAGAAGACAAGATTCAAAGAACTGCTCAAGAATTAACCCAACATAATCATAATGCCCAAAATCACTGATTTAATTAAATTCAAATAAACTTCCAGTTTTTAAAACAAGAAAAAAA
The DNA here is from genome assembly GCF_030272615.1 of Cryptomeria japonica. Classification (NCBI taxonomy): domain Eukaryota; kingdom Viridiplantae; phylum Streptophyta; class Pinopsida; order Cupressales; family Cupressaceae; genus Cryptomeria; species Cryptomeria japonica. The sequence goes on along the minus strand of NC_081412.1, from coordinate 191,876,276 downwards.
AAATAGATCTAATTTAATCCCATTTTCCCTTAAATCTAAACCCATTATCAGATAATCTTTAATTTATTTTTCTCTTTTCAATAAACACGAACAAATTGATTTACTTTCAAAACAAGGATAAATTTTAACATGGAAAAGAAAGAACCAAAACCCCTACCTTATTATGATATCTAGAAAGGAGAACAAAGACAGATGCGGTAATCACAGGGGACTAATCCAAGGGGCTCCAATCCATAATTTTCAAATAAATCTTACAAATTCATTTTTCCCCAAGGTTAGAAATTTCCCCAATTTCTTCTATAAAAAATCCCATAACCAGGAGAGAAAACATATGCAGAGAAAGAGAACCAAAACTTCATGGGAAAAACTCCCAAAGTTTCTCCAAAAAGAAGAATATAATAAATCCCCAAATGCATGCAAGAAAAACCAAATTAAGTTCATTAATTTCTTTGAAACTCCCATCATGCATGTAAAATAATTAAATGCCCATTAATTTATTTATTAATTATTTTTTTTGTAACTCCCCACGCGCATATATAATTTGAAAATAATTAAATAGAAATTACTTTTTAATAGATTATTTTATGAGCACAAATAAAATACCAAATAAGTATTTAACTCCCTTAAAATAATCTTTCTTGAAATAATTTAAACCTTTTAGTTCAACGGACTAAATAATATATTGATGCAACATTTTTAAATTTTATTTATTAATTAATCCTTAATATTTGATTACCCTATTTAATTAATCCTTTACAACGAGGATAAAATAAATTTAATTAATTTACCACTAACATTAGTTTAATTTAATTTTGCACAATTTTAATTTTTACTAATTAATTAATCATTAATATAAAAATACCACTAATATATATATAATACTAATATGTGTCATGTACTAAAATATAGTAGTTAGATTAAACACAGGATCAATGAAATGTGACAAACCAAAACACAAAGACCAACACAAAAGGTTAATAGGGCAATAACTGACATGACTAACCACAAAACATTGGGATACCTGGCAAACATCTTGTTCTCACAAGAACGAAGGTCACAACAAGGGTCTGACTAATAACTCCAAATTTCCACATTACCATTGGGTCAAAGAGCATGCTCATACCTGAAGATTCTGGTCGATTCAATGCTTGATACCTGCAATCCTCCATCACTGAGAAAACATACATACTTACATCTATCATATATAGGCACACCGATGGAAGAGATTCATGATAGTACATGTCCCTCTAAAGCAGGTGATAGAAGATCATCCCCTCACACCCCATAGAGACTCATACACATATGAGTAGATGAACACAAGAAATATCTCATACATAAAGAAGATATGTCAGTCCAAGGTCAGTATATTCACATATAATCTAACATCTAACCATCCTTCAAGATAAAATGCATAACCAACATAATAAAAGCCATCGCATAAGAGAGTATCATCCAATCACATAAACTACCGAAGAAATCAACCAAAGTCAAACTAAGTTAAACAAAGTATGATCAAGGGAGGGGTATTACATCCTACAAAGCAATGAGGTGTGCTATACAGGAAAGTAATGATTTAAGCAAGTATACCATTGATCAACATACTAGTACCTTGATAGATTTTGAGATTTTAGAGATGGAAGAAGATAAAAGAGAAAAGAAAGAGGTAGCATTTAATGTTTCAAGACATTATGATCTAGAATGTAGTGGAGAGTTGGATGGAGTTAAGGCAAACTTTGTGAGAAGATTGGAGTGAGGCACTCGAAGATATAAAGGTAAGCTACCTCTGAAACATTTTTTTGTGGTAGAATTGGACATTATGCTTTGCATTGCACCTACAAAGAGGACTATAAGAAACCAAATGATAATGAGAAGAAAAATAAACCTAGAAGATGCAACTTGAATAAAAGAGAGAAAAAGGACTAGAAGGGATTTTTTGGATAGATTGGACTTAGAAAGAAAAGTGATGAAAATGACTTAGCAATTTGGTTTGATTAGGATTAGATTGAAAATGATCTGATGGTCCTTGGATTAGGATGGGATTGATTGCATAATATCTTAGCCCTTGGAATAGGACATAGATGGGGAGGGCCACAAAGTGAGGTAACAACCAAGCTAGGCCAAACTCAGACCTTAGATTAATTTAGATCAACCCATCTTCTACTTAGGATAGAATTTGTTCCTAAGAAAAATTGGGTAATGGATTAAGGGTTTTGATGAGCCCAAATGATTGGGATCAATTAAAAAATATACTTGAGGTGGATTTTGTCTCAAGAAAAAAATCAATTGTGGATTTGATTAATGATAAAAGGTCTAAGTCAGACTTTTTCAAAGTGTTGTCCTTGGATTGAGAGATTGATTGATTGATTTATTGATCAATTAGATTGAGGATTGGTGATTGATTTGTGTTGTCCTTAGAGATGAAATATGAAAATGATTATGGAAATAGAGGGTGACAATAATTATGGAATAAAAAGATAGATTGAAAGAAAATAAATGAGAATAAATGAAGGTTACCTGAGATGGACAAATAACTCAATAAGTGATTTCAAGATAGGACAAATTGGACAAAGGGATGTGACCCCTCCTATTGATTCTTTGCGATAAACTTGATCTATCATGGAAAGCACAGGTTCTCAAACGTTCCTTATCAAACTCATTGGTGTAACCATGTAGGTAGTCATGGAAGCGATGTAAGAAGGTTGAGTGTTTCAATAAGAGTTTGTGGTTCATGTACAAAAATTTGTGACACTTGAGGATTTGTTTATAGATAGGCTTCTTCTTCTTGACTTGTGATAAATGGACCTTTTCGGATGTTTGAGGGATTTTTTTTTATGGTGCATGAGTGAAACCGGTCAAATGTGATTTAAGGATGGAATGTGTCTAGTCTTAGAAAGAAAAATTAAATAATGACAAGCACATTGGCCAAGGGTAATGCTTTATAACAAGCATGAAAGTGAGGTGGGCCTAGATTAGCCCAATAAAAAAATTATTGTCTTGCACAATGAAAACACAAAAAAAAACATACAGCTTAAGTAGGAAATTGGAAACCATTCATGGGGCCCCTCGGTATATAGCAATGCCTCAAACAAGTGAATAGATAGATATTTTGGTAGCACTGGCTCCACTCCATGACACTCACTTCTTAGGAATACCAGATTCTCTTACCCCAAAGATATAAAGATCTTTTAACTGATAAATTCCTATATAATCTTGAGTGGGTATATGAGAGTTGTCTATAGGGTACAATTTGCACTCCTTGAATCATCAAATGTGGGATTTTGGAATACTAAAACAAGGTTCTTAGTAATTTTTTGATAGATTGAGTCCAATAATGAATCCATGAAGAAAGACACTCAAGGATCTAACTGAGCTTATTGATGCAAATAATACCTCCACATACGTTGAATTCACTCTGTAGTCTGGTCGTTTGACCAACTTTTTTATATAGTAGCTCGAAAGACATCGCTTGAGATCATGTCAGGAGAGACAATATCCCCAAAACTTCCCAATTCAAGATACCCTTGTGGTGTGATGAAGTCCCCAATCAAAGATACCCCTCAAATACTAAAAGAAAAGGTGGGTGTTGTCAATCACCTTTCTCTTCACTCAATTTCCATGAAGGTGAGGGGAAAAGATAATTGATGTGACGATAGGTCTGTTAGCAGCAACCAAGAAGGAAGACTGAGAGGGGGGAATGAATCAGTCTTCACCAGAATAACAAACTTAATCACAAAACACAAATTTGATATACTGCAGTAATAAGACAGATAAGCAAATTAATAGCACAACACACAACACCAATATTTTGATGTGGAAAACCTAGTTAAGGGAAAAACCATGGTGGGAACATACCCACAATAAGATGATACTCTACAGTATTATGTGAAAATATTATAATGGGGAATGCACATGCATTGTGACACACTGCTTAGAGCTCACTGCTCAAATATAATGTCCTAGAAGGATACAACCCTCAAGAAAGTCTCACTGACTTATAATAAGATTTAGACTACAATCCAGAAGAAATGAACTAAAAGAATAACATCTCCAAATGCCTGATTACAGTTCCGATTAAGAATAGATGTATGCTCTGCAACAACAATCTCACCTCAAACTCAACACCAAAGGATAAATCACTTTTTCACACACAAACCTCTCTTTGATAATGCAGACACAACATCAACACCTAAATTACATAACTATATCACTTATATATACAATTCATCAACTATGACAACAAAGTCGACTAAACCCTCAACCCTCATTTATAAAATTACATCACATGATACAAAGATCGACCACCAAACCAATATAATGGTTTACATAGAATAACATGGTCCTAATTCAAATTTCCAAATGCTCAACTAGACTGGAAATCATGCAAAGATCAACCGCAACATGCTACATTACCAAGAAAACTGCATAATACACAAATCATCACCGGTTGATGTAAACCACCAAAAAAATTGAATAATGATCAATGTGGATCACCAAAACAAATAGTACATGACCAAGAAACACCAGCAAGAATGTTAGAATCATCTGGAACAACTGCACCAACACCACTTTTCAAATCTTCATCGATCAACATCTGAAAGCTCAAGAACATAACCAATCAACAACTATCATGAAGAAAGATAACTTGTAGAGCACCAAATAAAAATCCATATGAAATGAAGATACACAAGATCATCCAAAACAATATCCCAAAATCTCAACACAAGATCTGATCATAGCAGTATACACCGGAGGATATACCAAACTCTGTAAAACAGTGATCAACAAACCAACACTACAAACTAAATTATAAAATCTTCCCAATATGCAATCACTAGAGAAAATCACAGGAATATGTTGAAATCAATGACAATGACATATCCTAGTAGTAGCAATGACCAACAATATCCAACAAGGTCCACGGGTTACAAATGTGCAACTACACACAAAACATGGAAAACTCTTGTTCCTTTTAGTCCCACATATAAATGTTATCTAATCTAAATGCAAAAAACAAACTAAGCTAGTGGGAAACAATAATAGTTAACAAATGTTCTACAAAGAACAAATTTGGTAATTTGGTAAGATTCTGGGACAATTGAATGAACAAGCTACAAAAATAAAATTTGATATGAATAGAAAAATTTTGCTACTTCAGTGCAAACGTTAAAGTATAGGAACATACACTGATTTAAGGCCTGAACACAAAACACAGAGGCAAAATGTGGGAAAAAATTAAAATTTTAAATTTGGAAACAACTAGGAAAGATATACATGTGGGGATGTCAAAGGGTCTCTATGCAGACATTAATGTCTGTGCAAACACCAAAGTAGGTGCCTGTGAAAAGTTGTTAGCTAGGAAAAATTCAAAGTTTAAATTTTAGATACAAAGTGGGAGAATAGAGTGGTAGAGATGTCATTCCGTAACACAAACTTCAATGTCTGTGCAGATGCTAAAGAACTAATTCCTGAAAGAGATTTACTAATTAACCTAAAAATCAAGAATTGCTGCAAAAAATATAAATGCAATGTAAAGAAAAACCACTAATTTATTTGTTTTTGTAATTTTAAACATAATATTTTGTTTTTTTTAAATTTTTAATGTTTAATAAATGAAATAAACTATAGAAAATTATTAAAAATACTAAGAAAGTGGAGACAACTTTTAGCAAAATCCAAACGCTAGTCGGTAAACCTAAAAAAAATGATCAACATGAAAAAATTAAGTTTGAATGGAGATGTCGATTAATCTCAATGCAAACATCAAAACCACCTGTTCAGATACCAAAGTGTATTTTGAGACGTCAATCTGCTAAACCTATGAGAAAAATTCTTTAAAATAACAAATAAGATTAGCTAAAATGGATGTGGGTCCCTTAAGGCATGCAAAAATGGAGACAAGAAATAAGGTTAGAGTGTTCAAATGCACACAACAATCAAGAAATAAAAATAAAATATAAAATATGCAATTAAAAACTCTTATACCTTCTCTTCTCCTTCAGATGGAACCTTTGATGAAGCAAGGAATGCACCCCTTTCTCACTTGACTGGATTGGTTGTTTGGGAAGGATGTGGATTTCTCTCCACTACTCAACAATAAGATGGTTTTATGGGGATGATAGATGAAAATTGTCTAAGTGTGGAGATTTGGGCATAAGAAGGGTGCTATGGATGATTTCTAAGGCTTACTTGGACAATATAAACTTTCATAAAGGATGTGATGAATTATAAAGGGAGGAGATTCCAATTTATAGATTGGAGGAGGTTCAAATGAAGGCCCAATATTGATTTGAAATGGAGTGTATATTCAAAGAAAGTGGGAGAGGATTGAGAGGACAAGGTGTGGGGATCAATAGATTTTTCATAAAGGCATTTATTGTCTCCACATCCTTCAAGGTACATGGGGAAGATATCCCCAAGTTCATTGGGAAGGGAAAAGGAATATAAGATTCCTTGGAGAATGAGGAGAGGAATTAAAATTTTCAATAATAAGGGATGTGTGGGAAGAATAAAGGAAAAATGAATTAATAATTCCTTGGGAAGAGAGGGCATGGGGATGTGCAAAGGATTTAAAATCCTTTGACATGACCAAAGTGGGTGCATTTAAGGTTTGGAAGGTGAGAGGGAAAATCCATTTATGGTAAAGGGTTGACTTTCTCTTAATCTTGGGGATTGAGAATTGGCAAATGATTAATGGGGGTGATAATGTGGATTAATAGAGGATTAGAGTGCAAGTGAGAAAGTTAGGAGGATGTGCCATGAGGAGAGAGAAAGAGAGGAGGAATATTAAATTGAGGGCTAATGATAATTATGGTTATAAAGGAATTAATTAGGCTAAATGAATAATAGAGAAAATGATTTGTAGGAATAACTTTTGGTTCACTTAATTAATTAAGATTAATTAACTAAGTGAAAATTAGAAGAAATAGCGATTTAAAGGACCTTAGAGGAATGGGGAAATAATTTATTAATAAATTAACTATTGAGCTATCGTGATAAAATTAATTAAATTAAATTTAATTAATTTTAAGAAGAACAAGGGTAAACATTTAATTAAATTAATTAATTATATAGAAAGCCACAAGTTAATTAAATATATAATTAATTTTAGATGTCTACAAGGATTGTCTGCTTATTTGTCAAATGTATGCTTTAAATGGTGTTGGAGTTTTTAACTTTTAAGGTATACCCACGTTAGTTTGGTAGAGATACAAGTGCAAAAAGAATTTAACCTTTGGTTAATTCTTGTTTGTTGACCTCTGAGTCTAGTTGTTTGTGGATAGGAGATGGTAAATACTTAAGATTTTATATTACATCAATTGGATTAACCAACATAGAGGACCAACATTATGTAGCATTCCAAGTTGTGGATGAAGTAGTTGATGACTCTCCACCAGCTCATTCCAACTCTATATTCCAATATATGTCTTTAGTGGTACAAATCATGTTGAATTGAAAATAATGGAAAGTGAGTGGAGGCATGAGTTGGATGAAATTTTAGATTCCATTTATGAAATGTAAATAAAATTGTTAAACCTTTGGTAGAGATTGATGGTAAGGATATGTTTAAAGCTTGTTGAGTTAGTCAATTGAATACAAATCCAACGTTATCCAAAGATAGATTGACTAAAGTGAGGAATGAGGTCTACTTTAGGTGAGATGAGAGGGGCCCACAAAAGGGTGTCTCAATTATCTTTAATTGGATCAGATTGTGGGTTTTTATTTGACAACAATTCAATAACTCTCACTTAGCATACTAAAAGAAAATGTGTTTCTTGAAGAACAAGACAAGGTGTTTCTTTTGGAGCCTAGTACATTGGAAGGCTTCAAAGAATACAAAGGATGGTAATAGGGTGTTGATTACCATAATGACATTGACTTTTTGGATAGGCAAAAATGCATTGAGCTTCAATTATGTTGGTACAATAGAATAAAGGGGTAACACATGTACAAGCATGATTTGACAGTCTGTTGGAATCAAGGAACATTGAGAGAGGGGGTGAATCAATGCTCTACAAACTTTAACATTAATATGATCTTTCAACCACTTATTGCATTTAATTAAAAGAAAGATGCAAGAATAGAAAAAAAAAAAACACAACACCATAACACCAATATTTTTTATAAATGGAAACCCTATTAAGGGAAAAACCATAGTGGGGATGAAACCCACAAGATGAGTATACTCAATTTTATTTTTACAATGAGAATGCACATGCATTCAGGAACACTGCCTAGAGCTCACTGCTCAAAACCAAGAGGGACTACAATATGGGGAAGGCTCACTACCTCACAAATGAATTACAACAGATCACTAAAGCACTAAAGTGAAAGAACTAAAAATAGCATCTACAAATGCCAAATAATAGTTTCGTTTAAGCACAATAAGAACACTTTTCATACTCTACCTTATACTACTCTATTTCATTTTCTCTTATGAATCTAAAGCATAGATATCCATCCTACGCATGTGGAACTATGCACAACCAATCACCAACACCTTTCACACACCGAAAATGATCAAATACATCTGTATTATATAGTTGCAACATGAAATCATATCCATTGCTAGTCAGCTCAAGAACACTTAGAATATTATTGAAACATGTTCACCTTGTCAGCTGAATTCAAAATCCAATGCTTATGTGCACAAAAATAATTGCTCACATGCTACCACATATGTCAGCTACACATCCTCAATCATGAAAATGATCACTAAAACTACTCCATCAATTTCACACAATCATCAACTACTCAAGTCGGCTTTATACACACTAACAGACCAAAAATGAGTACTTAGAAGCTTGTAACTTGCACACCAATTATCACTGGATACCAAAACTCTAGAATAAGGGTAGTCTAGACATCCAACTACCTTCCCTTAGATCTGCAATACATATTATATAATAGAAATGAAGTGCTAACCAAAATACTAAAACTCTATCAAATAATTTGTTCTAGCTTGCCAGACTCAACCAAATCACCAATCTAACTTCCATATAAGTAGATAAATAAATTCAAATAGGATCACTAACTTGGGTTGCCATAAATCACAACACTTGACTAGTTGTGCAGTATCTCTTGCCAACAAGATCATGCTTTTGTGGAGCTTGATTCTCTCATAGCAACAACCAACTTATCTTACAATACTAGGAATGTTACATACGAATTAGAAGAAAGAGATCACAATTCTTTTCATATTTTATTAAAAACTTGAACAAGGTGTATTTTCAAAACATTCTACTTTATTCTTCCTTATATATTCCCATATATTATATTGTTTTAAAATATTTTTTTATCAAATCTAATATTGGTTTTATACTTTTTGGCTTCAAGATCAATGAATAGTCTAGATGGTGAATGTTTGAGATAACGCAACCTATTTGTTGCTACCTACTTCTTGGTATAAATTTCTTTCACTAGCCATTCATATTTTGTAGTGAAATGAAATTGGAGAAAAAAAGATAAAATATTTTCTAAATGAAATTTCAATACAAATTTGGGTCTCACATGGTGATCCAAATGTGTAAGGAAAAGTCATATGTCATTCATGATGTCAACGGGGATTTCAAGTCACATTTAAAGATACTAGAAGGTCATCAATCAAATAGCTTGGCACCATGGAAGATGGACAACTTTCCCACAACTTTCCTTTCTCAATACTATTGTTGATGTTGCACTAATTTCAATGGTCCATACTCTATACAAATCTACATTCTTTATATTTGCATGTATTTAAAATCAGGGCAATTCCCTCTATAAACTTGAATAAGACCAATTAGGTTGTCCCATTACAAGTTGATTGTTGGTGTTAACTATTGAAGGTAGATGTGAGTTTGTCTAGCCCTTTGTTGCACCATTAATTTGTATCCTATTTCAAATTTTCACAATAATAAAGGAATTGATAACTTGCAGAAGCTTCCTTATGGATTTGTTATCATTACTTTTTTCTCTCATCTAAAATGGTTGTTTCATATATAAAGGAAATATTACTCATCTTGAATTATAGCCATTCTTCTTGGTTCAATTTCATTCAATCACCAATTAGGACTGATATCTAAGGTAATTCTACTCCTACGACATGAAAATTAAAAGAATTTGAGCATTTTGATCTTGAAATTAACTGGGAAAATGCAAAACTGGTGCCTACTCCTTAGGGTAATAGTGTTGGCAACAACAATGAAGAAAGATTGAGATGGGGGGTGAATTAGTCTTCACTGGATCTACAAACTTAACTATAAATACAAATATGATAAACTACTACAATAACAAGGATAAGAAAATTGAAAGCACAACACACAACACCAACATTTTGATGTGAAAAACCTCGTTAAACGAAAAACCACAATGGGAACCTACCCACAGTAAGATGATACTCTATAGTAGTATGTGAAAATATTACAATGGGGAATACACATGCATTTAGGCACAAAGCCTAGAGCTCACTTCTCAAAAGATAGCAACCCTGAAGGCTACAACCCTCAAGGAAGTCTCACTGACTTACAAAAAGATTTAAACTACAATCCAGAAAGAACAAACTGAAAGAAAAGCATCTCCAAATGCCTGATTACAGTTCTGTTTAAGCTCAGATGTTTGATCTGGAACACCAATATCTTCTCAATCATAATGACAAAGAATGAATCATTGTTCACACATACACCACTCTCTGATTATGCAAACACAGCCTCTACCACCAAATTATGACAATATCACTTATATATGCAAATCATCAACCTTGATAGCAAGGTCGGCTAAACCCTCAACTCATAATTACAAAATTACATTACACGATACAAAGATCGATCACCAGACCAATATAATGGTTTACATAACATAGCGTGGACCCAATTCAATTCCCAAACACTCAAATCCATCGGAAATCACATCCAGATCAACCACAACATGATACACCACTAGAAATACTGCATAACATGAAAATCATTATCGGTTCATGAAAACCACTAATAACTCACACAATTGATCATTGTAGATAATAAAAAAAATATGACATGATTTGGAAACACCAAAAAGCATGTTAGAATCATCAGTAACATATACACCAACACCACTTATAAAATCTTCATATGTCAAAGTCTGAAACTCAAGAACATAGCCAGTCAACAAATGTCATGAAGAAGGATAGCTTGCAGAGAATCAAATCACAATCCATCTAAAATGAAGATACACAAGACCATCCCAAACAATATCCCAGAATATTAGCTCAATATCTGATCACATCAGAATATACTAGAGGACATATCGAACTCTGCAAAGCACCAATACAACAAAATAAAACTGCAAATTGGATCATAAGATCTTCTCAATTAGCAATCATCGAAGCAAATCACAGTTTTATATTGGCATCAATGACAACAACATATCCTAGCAACAACAATGTCCAACTATCTCCAAGAATCTCCCTATTTGGCATTGATGGCAACATATGAATTTGAAAAACAATCAATGCAAAGAAAGGAGATATCTCCAACAAAATCCCCCCTAAGATCAAGATAGATAAAGTATTTTTCCACATGATCTCTCTCCCCCTTTGACAGTAATGCCAAATATCTCAAAACAGAAAACCAAACTTACTCTCCCTAAAAATAGATACATGAATTTTAAGAATCTCTCCCCCTAAAACATAGACTACTCCACCAGAGGAGCAACACCAACTCATCAATTTGGATAGAAAGATAAGGCTCTCAGATCTACCAAATTGATGCAACTTAATGCATCTAGTTTTCAGTAGGAGGGATGGATACCCCTAATTTGTCTCTCAAATAGACAAATGTATCTACAGGCAAAGGCTTAGTGAAAATATCAGCAATTTGTTCCTTTGTAGATACATACTCCAGCTTCACTTTCTCTTCACTGACTTGTTCTCTCAAGTAATGATATTTGATTGACACATGTTTATTCTTTGAATGTTGTAGCGGATTCTTTGACATGTTAATAGCATTGGGATTATCACAGTATATCATAGTAGGCTCATCATAGATAACTCTGATATTCTTCAACATTTTCTTCATCCAAACTAATTGAGTGCAATTACTAGAAGCAATAGTGTACTCCACTTCAGTAGTAGATAAGGATACTGAATCTTTTTTTTTACTAGCCCATGAAACCAATTTCTTACCCAAAAATAATGCTCCACTGGTAGTTATCTTATGGTCATCTACATCACCAACCCAATTAGTGTCAGTGTAAGCATATAGCATCAAATCATCATTCCTCAGATACCACAAACCATAGTCCATAGTTTCCTTCAAGTATTTGAATATCCTCTTAACATCAATGACATAACTCTCTTTTAGATCAGTTTGATAGCTAGTAGCCATGCACATGGTATGCATAATATATGTCCTAGTCTGAGTAAGATATAGTAGTCCACCAACCATAGATCTATACAAACTTTGATTAGCTTTCAAAGATTCATCATTCTTAGACAATTTACACCTAATGACCATAGGAGTTCCAATAGGTTTGGAGTCATCTAACCCAAACTTCTTTAGCAATTTCTTCACATATTTAATTTGAGATATGAATATACCTTTTCCAATCTGTGAAATCTACAAACCTAAGAAAAATTTCATCTTACCTGTCGTAGACATCTCAAATTCCTTATGTATATCACCAAAAAAATTCATGCTCAATCTATCATCACCTCCAAAGATAATATCATCAACAAAGACTTCAACAATTAAGATGCTATCATTTTCAATCTTGAAGCACAAATTGCTATCAATAGTCCCTTTATTAAATCCTAATTTCAACAAGTACTTATCCAATCTAGCATACCAACTCTAGGGGCTTGTTTCAATCCGTAAAGAGATTTTTTCAATTTACATACCATGTCTCCATCATTTGATAATGAAAATCCATTAGCTTGATCAATGTAGACTTCTTCCTCGATATCACCATTCAAAAAGGTAGATTTGACATCCATCTGATACACTTTGAAATATTTATAAGCAACATAAGCAAGAAACAGTCTAACAGCTTCAAGTTTGGCCACCAAAGAAAAAGTCTCCTCATAATAAATTCCTTCTTTTTGAGAATATCCTTTGCATACTAGTCTTGCTTTATTTATGACAACTTCACCGGCTTCATTCAATTTGTTCCTGAACACCCATTTAGTACCTATAGCATTCTTATCTTTAGGTCTAGGCACAAGCTCTCAAGTGTTATTCTTTTCAATCTGATTTAATTATTCTTCCATATCTCTCATCCAATTTTCATCTTTGCAAGCTTCAACAACATCTTTAGGTTTTATTTTAGAAATCAAACATGCCTCTTGATCAACTAGCCTTCTTCTAGTCATCACGCCTTTATTTTTATCTCCAATAAGCTTATTTTCTGAATGATTCAATCTTACATACCTCGGGGTCTTCTGATTGTTTTGATTCTCAGGTTCTTGCACATCTTCATCGGCAGTAGCAACATCTAGGTTAACAGTCTCCATTGTATCATTCTGTCGCGTTTCTTCTTTCTGAATAGGGGCTAGAGCAATATGTTGACCATCATAATATCTGCATGCTCTAATATCTTTTCCAAGGTTCTCATCCACTTTCATATTTGCACTTTTCACTATCTTTCTCATTCCCTTATTGTAGCAATAGTAGGCTTTTCTCTTTCTTGAATATCTCAAGAAAATTCCTTCATCACTTCTAGCATCAAACTTTCCTATATCCTCATCTCTCTTGATATAACATTTGCTACCAAATACTCTATAAGAACATGACCAAAGCATAACTCATAATGAGTCTTACCGATATTACCTTTGATATTAACTCTATTGAATGTGTAAACAACAGTGCTAATAGCTTCTCTCCAGCAGATTTTCAGAACATTTCCTTCAATCAGCATAGTCCTTGCAACATCTATAACAATTTTGTTCTTCCTTTCAACAACTCCATTTTGCTTAGGGGTTCTAGGAGCAGATAATTGTCTTCTAATCCCATGCTTCTCCTTGAATGAATTAAATTCATCAGAACATAATTTTCCACCTCTATTAGATCTCAAACACTTCACCTTCAATCCAAACTCAGTCTCCACCTTTGCTTTGAATATTTTGAATTTGTCCAATGCTTTTTATCTCTCTTTTAAAAAGACAATCCACATCATCCTAGAATAATCATCAATTAACAACATGAAATATATGTTACCCTGTAGAATTCTAACATTTGTAGGTCCACATAGGTCAGTATGCACAAGATCTAACAATCCATCAAATGTATACCATTTTCTCTTCAAAGAAATCCTTGTTTTCTTACCCAGCTAACATTCTTTACATACCAGATTAGCAGGCTTAACCATCTTAAGAAGATCTCTACTAGCTTGTGTAGAACTGATCTTAGTCATTGAATCAAAGTTAACATGACACAATATCCCATGCCACAACCAACTTTCATCAATCTGAGCAATCAAACAACTTTTCTCATCGACATTCAAATGAAAAATGTTACCTTTAGTCTTAATTCCAGATGCAATCTCTATACCAAAGGCATTTAGGATCTTGCATTTTCTGTTCTTGAATTTTACATCATAACCTTTATCAATCATCTATCCAACACTCAAAATATTATGCTTTAAACCTTCAACATATAGAACATCATCAGTATTATGCTTACCATCAAAAGAAATAGAATATCTACCACAGATCACATAGGCTTTATCATCTCCAAATCTTACTATTCCACCATCATATTTTTCCATACTTAAAAATTTGGTTTTATCACCAATCATATGATGTGAACAACCATTGTCTATTACCCATCCTTATTTCTCTTTAACCTTAGCAGCTAAAGATTTCTCCTCAACAGCACAACTAGAAGAATCAACAGGTACAGGTACATCTTCCTTAATGGCAAGAAATACAACTTCATCCCCTTTGGCTTCATCATCTGTAACACCTTCATCAACATCATAATAATGTTGGCATATGGACACTCCAATGAGACATTGTGTGTGATTGAAGGTTTTGTCATTGATGGCAACCTTGCAATCCTATGGCACCGGCAGGACATTCTACCGGCAAAGCATTATTCAAGAAAGACAATGCACCGGCACCGGCACCGGCACAAAAGAAAAAATGTATACCAGCACAAAGGCTGATAGGATTTTTGATATGTAATATTTTGATTATTATTGTAAGCCGACTTGGCAAATTGTAAAATGACTCTTGTAAATAAAGGAGATCATTATAAACATTTGAAGGGATAGGTAAGTGAGCATAAAGAAAATTATTAGATAGACCTAATGTGCAAATTATAGGTCAAGGGTATATGTAAAGAACAGAGCAAGAACCAATACTAAATCTGGCATTGAAGATGCTATTATAAAGCAGTACAGAATATTGGATTAGCATAGTCCTCATTGTAAGTCAGTGTGACTTCTCACTGAGCAGTGTGCTCTAGGCAATTGGCCTACTTGCATGTGCAAACCCCTATTGTAAGTAATATTCTCTTATTGGCCAGTGAGTGAATATTGTGGGTGACAAATCCCACCGAGGTTTTTTCCACACTGGGTTTCCTTGTTAAACATCTTGTGTTATGGTGTTCTTTTCATGTGGATGTTTTTGATTTTGTTTATTACATTAATTCTTGCATACTGGTACACTGTTACTTTATGTTCTGCATGTTTTGTCTTAAGAAAATTTTAATACCGATCAGATACTAATTCACCCCCCCTCTCAATATCTATGGGAACCCTAACAATTGGTATCAGAGCCTAGTCCTCTATTTTCAGTAGCCTAATAGCTTGAGGAAGATCTTGACACCGGTAAAAATGGAAAATCTGATGAAGCAACTTAAAGGAGCTCTTACTGACTATGATGCAGAGAAGTTGAAAAATATCAAATTAGAAGATGATTTAAAAGTAGCTCAGGATATCATTCAGGCACTTCAAGAAAATCTTACTATTACAAGAAATAAGAGAAGAGAACTTTGTGAAAAATTGCAAAATGAGAATGATGAAAAGGAATCACTTAGTGATATGATAAGCAAGTTGAAACAAGAGATCATGACAACAAAAAATGAAATGCAGGATATGACTATGAGATTTTGCAAAGAGATTGAGGATAGAAAGAAGAATGAAGAAGAATTGACCAGAAGACTAAGTGATGTAGCAAATGAGAACACAAGACTTAACTATGAAAATGACATGTTGAAGATAGATCTGATGCATACTCAGAATGACTTGAATGAACTAATGAGACAAAAAGAAATCTTGGAAAGGGAATTGGAAACTGCAAATCAACACAAAGAAAAATTCAAGAAAAGCTCAGAAGAACTTGGTACCTTATTGAAGAATCAAAAACCCAAAGGTGACACTTCTGGAATTGGATTTGAAGTTGGAGAAAGCTCCGGTACTGCAAATACTCAGGATCACAGCAAACCGGTAAGACCTCCTAATACTTATAAATTCAATGGAAAATGCTTTAACTATATTAAAATGGTCATAGGGCAAATGAATGTAGATCTAGGAATTATCAGAATATCAATCCTCCCACCGGTTAATGTTCCAAATGCAACAAAGTTGTTCATAACTCTGAAAACTGCAGAATGAATGTAAGATGTTATGTTTGTGGAAGATTTGGACATTTATCAAATCAATTTAGAACACAAACTGGCATAGGTTATGGGAAAGCCATTCAGAAAAATAATGTAACTTGTTATGCATGTAACAAGATTGGTCATATTGCTAAATTTTGTAGAAGTAAAGGTACACTGGTAGACAACAAAAGTACTAGCTTGAAAGGTAAAGAAAAGGTTGAAGAGGTTAAGAAATAATTCTCAAAACAATGGATTAGAAAAGTTGATCTAAATATTGGGAATACTCCTCCACCGGTAGAACCAACAAATGCTTCACCGGTAGGACAATGTAATTCTCCACTGGCAGGACAATGTGATGCTCCACCAGCAGGACAGAGCAGTGTTCCACCGGCAGGAAGTTCTTCATCTAATTGAAGAAAATTATCTTGAGGGTTTGGCAATCTAATGACACATGTGCTATTATTCCCTCGGTTAGAGAAAAGAAGTTGAAAATCACTTATTACCAGCAAATAAAGTTAAGTGAATACATTACCGGCAAGCAATTAATGTGGTAGGTAGCAAAAAAGACTTTATAAAATAAGGTTTTGGCTCCATTTCATTTCACCGTGATTTCAAACTTTCAAAGAGCGCAAAGATTTCCGAGCTAAGGCATTTCGAGCAAGAAGTAAGCACCCTCCAAGCAATCATTCATCCAAGATAGAAAAAGGTATTTTATCATGGCATCCACCTCTACAATTGAATACATAGCTAACCCTACTGTTGTGGAAGTAATTAAAAGACCTAGGCCCGTATTTCAGTTGGTCCCCGAAATAGCAAAGAAAGATGATACCTTAGGTGCATTCTCTCAAATCCCTAAAGGTGTTGTATATGCTAAAGACCCTAGAATGTATATTCACTGCAATATTGAAGAGATAGGAGATGAGGAAATCAAAACCATGTACAAAACCGAGATATGTGATGATACTGGTGATATCAAAGCTGAACACAAAATCATTGAAACCTTAGGACTCACAAAAATCCTTAGTATTCCTGAATTTCCTAAGGATTTGATTAGGATAGTATTAAGCAGAGTTCATGGAGAATTTTTCTGGTTAGATACAATTCATAACATCACCAAGCAAGCGGTAAAGGCTGTCACAGGGTTACCGTCCATCGATAAAAGACAAGATAAAAACAAGAAAGTTTCAAATGATTTAGTCATTGACCTAACAAGTGCAACATCTGATAAAAGATCTTTAAGGGTTAATGATGTAAAGGATACAAATGTGAGATTCATAAGCATGATATTAGGTTACAAAGCCACTCATGCCAATAGACTCAACTCAATTTTAAGTTTATGCATCAAGAGTGCTTATGACATAATAACCAACAATGCAAAAGTTGACATCTGTGAATGGCTAAAGGATGAACTGATAGACAACCTTGGAAAGATAAAGAAGGATAAGAAAGGAACCTTTAGATTTGGAAATTTGTTAGTGTGTCTAATGTTTCATATAACAAAACAAGTTCCTAGTACAGGATATAAAGAATTCGGATATGACATATCGGTAGGAAAGCAACTGACAGAACTGCTCAATACCATAAAGCGAGAATAAGGAAAACAATATTCCTGACTTTTTCCAAGCACTAAAGACAAAAATGAAGAAAAGGACAAGGTTATCACAGAAGATTGTAGACAAATACAAAGATGATATATGCTTTGTTATCAAAAAGGATGAAATATGGATGGAAGCAGTCATCCACAGGACAATCTGGGTAACAAAAATGGGCTATGAAACAGATGGCCACATAGTTGAAACTTATGCCAAAGCACTTCTAGAAGCCCCCAATGAACCTAAAGAAGAAATATTTGGTAGTGTTGAAACCATAGAAAGCCAAATTCAATCAAAGAAAAGAGTGAAAAAGGTTGAGGCAATTGTGAGGAAAGGATCCAGACAAGCAAAAGCCATTAAAGAAGATGTATTAAAGAAAACCGACATAACTGAAGATGAGTTGGCAGCCCCACAACTTGAAGCTCATCTATCACCAGTAGGTACTTTCTCAGAAGGAGATATGCTAGCAACTTTTAAAAGAGTTGTTAGGAAAAGAGATCCCTCACCAACAACCACTCCTTCACCTAGAAGGACAACGCAGAAGCAGCAAGCTATGAGATCTCCAGTCAGAAAGGTCACACCTAAAAGGAAGCTGACTCCTAAGAAAAAGAAAAAGGCAAAAACTGACTTGGCACCTCTAGACATTTTGTTAAATGAGATAACAGAGGAAGGAAAACTGAAGAACATAGGAAAATTTATGACACTCTATCGGTTGATGAGAAAGGGCAAGTTGAGGAGAGTGTAATACTACACATGGACATGTTTAAAAAGGTTTTGATGGAAGTCATAAATGAAATTCCTGATGACTTATACAAAATACTTGAGGCCAGAAGGCAAGGAGTAATTGAACTGGACAAGAAAATAAAAATAGAAAAATGACTTGCTGTATATCCGGTAAACTCCCTAAAAGAAATTGATGATCTGATAGCTTTGGCCAACCGAATAGTTTTTTCCACTGCACACCAGCATATTTCACTGATGGCAGGTAGAGTTACAGAGGTTTCAGAGGAAATAGAAGATGGTTGGGACATATTTCTGGTTGAAAAAGAAAAACAAGAAGAATATAGGAATCCCAAGCCTATTAAGGTATATCAGAAGGATAAGGACAAAGGGAAAGGGAAATTTGGTGGACCTCCAAGCATAAAGATTAAAGATAACCTACCTCCACCTGTAAAAATTGCAATCCCTGAAAAACCAACCGGCAACTCAAAGCATGGATGCAGAGGATAGAAATACAAATTCTGAAGTCCTATTCACTATAAATGTTGATACCCAAAAGATCAACATAACAGTTGATAAAGACCCAAGTGAAAAATCAGATATGGCCAAAGAGCCTCTGGTAATAGGAAATACAGAGCAACCGACAATGGATACAGGGAAAAAGATGGAATCTGAAGCACAAAAAGAGAAACCGATAGAGCTAAAGGCTCCAGAACAGATGGCACTAGTAAGAAATGAAGCAGGAAATGCAAACACAAACTGACCTGCCAGAGGTCAATACAAGCATGGTCACTTCCATTGGTACTTAGTTTGTTGGGTCACCATCAAGGTCAACAAATGTGACTGAGGTATTACTTGAATCCATCAAGAAAATAACTGACTATAGTTCACAAGCTTACAAAGCAATAGATGATTCAATACCAATTTTGAAAATAATAGCTCCTAATTGTAATATAGATAATAAAGATTCTTTAGGACAGTTGGATACACTATGTAAATACATTTCTGGAAATATTGAGCAAATAAAGGTAGAATTTGTAAAGGACATTGTAGAAAAGGAGAAACAAAAATTCTTTGAGGAAGAAATTAAGAAGTGTAACAGAGATTTTGACACACTTCTACCGGAACTGTGTAGTTTGTTAAAAGAGTACAAAAACCTGTACAAAGACACATGCAAAACAAACTTCCTGACTATAGATATAGACAAGAAGATAAGCAAGACACATGAAGAGATAAACAAGCTTGCAGACAGTTTTGTCAACTCACCAGATTCATTATTTGTTTTTGAAGATAAGTTAGCAAATTTTGAGACAGAATTACTTAAACAGGAGAAAGAGAAATAGAAAATAATAAATAAGGCAAAATACTTGAGATCTAAACTAAGTCCAAGATTGGATTATCTAGCATCTCCATGGAAAGAAATCTCAGAGGCATTAACACCAGGAAGTAAAACACTGATAGAGCAATCGCAGCATCTCACCAGCACTGTGAAGAGAACTGAAACATCAATAAAGATAGCAAAAAGTTTATGGATAGTATAAACTTAATTTTTGGTGATCTTTTTTAGATAATAACTACCCAACTACAAGGTTGAGGTTATGGACCAGTATAACTACAAACTCTACTAACATCTTGAAAACCTTTGTCATTGATGCCAAAAGGGGAGTAGTAGGATGAGCAAATTCAAAACACAGGGATCATATGCTCATGGGGAGTCCCTCATTTTTTTGGTAAATTTTTGGTCTACACATTTTTGGACATCTTTTTGGAATTTCTCATGAGTGTTGCCATCAATGCCAAAGGGGGAGATTGTTGGCATATGGACACTCCAATGAGACATTGTGTGTGATTGAAGATTTTGTCATTGATGGCAACCTTGCAATCCTATGGCACTGACAAGACATTCTACCAGCAAAGCACTATTCAAGAAAGATAGTGCACCGGCATCAGCAAAACCACTTTACACCGGCACCGACACAAAGGCCAATAGGATTTTTGACATGTAATATTTTGATTATTATTGCAAGCTGACTTGGAAAATTGTAAAATGACTCTTGTATATAAAGGAAATCATTATCAACATTTGTAGGGATAGGTAAGCGATCATAAAGAAAATTATTAGACAGACCTAATGTGCGAATTATAGGTCAAGGGTATATGTAAAGAACAGAGCAAGAACCGGTACTAAATCTAGCATTGAAGCTGCTATTATAAAGTAGTACAAAATATTGGATTAGCATAATCCTCATTGTAAGTTAGTGTGACTTCTCACTAAGCAGTGTGCTCTAGGCAATTGGCCTTCCTGCATGTGCAGGCCTCTATTGTAAGTAATATTCTCTTATTGGCCAGTAAGTGAATATTGTGGGTCACAAATCCCACCGAGGTTTTTCCCACATCAGGTTTCCTCGTTAAACATCTTGTGTTATGGTGTTCTTTTCATGTGGATGTTTTTTATTCTGTTTATTACATTAATTCTTACATACCGGTACACTGTTACTTTATGTTTTGCATGTTTTGTCTTAAGAATATTTTAATACCAGTTAGATACTGATTCACCCCCCCTCTCAGTATCTGTGGGAACCCTAACAAATAGAAGTTCTTCTAATTTTTATACTTCCTATTAGACTTGTAAGGATTGTCATACTTATCATGCTTCTCATATCTATCATTCCTATCATTCGTATCATGCCTATCATATTTAGCCATTCTCTCCAAGCATCTAGAAGCAAAATTTCCTATCTTATTACAAGAGAAACATTTCAAAGGCAATTTTACATCATACTTACCACCTCCTTTAGGAAATCTTTGGGAAATCAATGCTTCAAGCTCATCTAGTTCCCTTTATTTCTCTTCCATCTCTCTTCTCTCTCTTTCATATCTGTATATTATGCACTCATCAGGATCATCATTTTGGTTTTCAAATTTAGATGTTGATGCTCTAAATGTTGTCTCATACTTTCCTTGTGACTCTCTAAACTCACTTAGCTCAAGTGAAACAATCTTTCCAACCAACATATCTCTTGTCATTGTAGTCAAACGCCAGATCTCATCAATAGAAGCTACCATATGTTTATAAGTAGGAGGAAAAGATCTCAACATCTTAGCAACAATTTCATCTTCTTCAAGAGTTCCACCAGCACATTTGATACCTAGGACAAGATCATTCACCTTAGTCATGAAAGAGTGTATGTTATCATCTTCTCGCATCTTCAACATCTCATACTTTCCTTTCAAACTCTATAACTTAGAAACTTTCACTTGTTTTTATCTTTCATACATGATTTCAAGCTTCTCCTAGATCTCATGTGTGGTTTGAAATCCCATTACATTTGTCATCTCTAAATCGGTCAAGGAACTCAATAATCCTTCCTTCGCTCTAATATTATGTTCTACTTCCTTGATCACATCTGCAGTAACTAGTACATTAAGAGGAGAAGAATAGGCATTCTTTGTAATCTTCCAGTAATCTTCTCTAAGACATTTCAATTGTACTTCAATCCGGTTCTTCCATATAGCATAGTTACTTCCATCAAATCTTGAGATGTCCTTCTTAAAGATAATACTTCCAATTCCAGCTGCCACCCTAGATCTCCTCAAGTGGTTAGGCTTCTTTTGGAGGATCTAGCTCGGATACCAATTACTGGAAACAACAATGAAGGAAGACTAAGAGAGGGGGGTGAAGTAGTCTTCACCAGATCTACAAACTTAACTACAAATAAAGATCTGATAAACTGCTGCAATAATAAAGATAAGAAAATTGAAAGAACAACACACATCACCAAGATTTTGACATGGAAAATCTGGTTAAGGGAAAAAATGTCATGGGAACCTACCCACAGTAAGATGATACTATATAGTAGTATATGAAAATATTACAATGGGGAATACACATGCATTCAAGCACACTACCTAGGTCTCATTGCTCAAAAGATAATGACCTAGAAATCTACAACCCTTAGGGAAGTCTCACTGACTTACAACAATATTTGGACTACAATCCAAAAGGAATGAACTGAAAGAATAACATCTCCAAATGCCTGATTATAGTTCTGGTTAAGATCAGATGTCTACTCTACAACACCAACCTCTACTCAATCACAATGTCAAAGGATGAATCATTGTTCACATATATACCACTCTCTGATAATGTAGACACAACCTCTATCAACAAATTACATGACAATATCAGCTATATATATAAATCATCAACGTTGACAGCAAGGTCGGCTAAACCCTCAACTCATAATTACAAAATTATATTACACGATATAGAGATCGACCACCAAACAAATATAATGATTTACATAGCATAACATGGACCTAATTTAAATTCCCAAATGTGCAACTTCACCGGAAATCACGCCAAGATAAACTGCAACACGCTACACCACCCAAAATACTGCATAACACAAAAATCATCACTGGTTCATGAAAACCACCAATAACACGCATAATCAATCAATGTGGATCATCAAAATAAATAAGACACAATTAGGAAACAACAACAAGCACACTAGAATCAACAATATCAGCTACACCAACACTACTTATCAAATCTTCATCTATCAACGTCTGAAACTCAAGAACACAACAAATCAACAACTATAATGAAGAAGGCAAATCATGATCCATCTAAAATGAAGATACACAAGACCATCCCAAACAATATCCAAAAATCTCAGCTCAATATCTGATCACACCAGAATATACCAGAGGACATATAGAACTCTACAAAGAACCAATTCAAGAAAACAAAACTCCAAATCAGATTATAAGATCTTCTCAATCTACAATCACCGAAGCAAATCACAAGAATATTTTGACATCAATGACAACAATATATCCTAGCAGCAACAATATATGATGATATCCAACAAATAGATTCTAACAACAAAGTATGCCACTATGGGTTCCACTGTGGTTGATTCCATCGATTCCAGTGAGGACTAACCCATTCAGGAGGTCCACAAGATGTAGAAGGTGGTTGCATTGGAGGATTAGTCCATTAATTATAGTTCCAATTGTTCCTAGGACCATATTTCCTTGTGTATGTATTAAAACCAATACTTTGTGATCCTTGAGCAACATAATTGAGTTCTTCTTCAATTATAGGTGGCTTCTTCAAATGATTCTTATTTTCTGGCAACAAATTGCAAGAACTTATAGCATGGCTTTTCTCATAGATTTCACATATTTCTAGTTGATTCATTGAACACTCCCTTAAAATATATTTTACCTTACATTTTGAACAATACATGGCTAAAGGCTTTATGTTTTTCTTTTCTACCTGAGTATTAAGATAGAGGAGTATATTAGTCTTCAAATTTTCTAGCTCTTCCATAACTTGAGATACATTAGGTCCTAAAGCTTTGTTTCTTTTAGAACCTCTAGTTCCAATTCTTTTTCTTGACTAATTTGTAAATATTAACAATTTCCTCTAAAGGAATTTTATTAATATCTCCTTTCCCCGTTAAATTCAAAGCTTGTTTTGATTCATCATCAATTCCTCGTAAGAAAATTGTTTGACTCATATCATCATTAAGTCCTTCAGCACACCTTTTATACACAAACATGAATCTATCAACATAATCTTCTAAAACTCTCATCTTCTAATTGTTTCATTAAAAACAACTCCTCTTTCCTATCTCTTACTATGCAATAATCTTGGTATTTATCCAAGAAAATTGTTTCCATTTTAGGCCAAGTAGAAATCGAACCAGCTAGTAAACCCATAAACCATCTTAATGTTGATTCTTTCAAAGTGGAAGGAAATAACTTCAACTTCTTATTATCAAATGTGTAATCATATGTCTGACATAAGACTTTGAATTCAAAGAGAAATTGATTAGGATATTAAAAAAAAATTCCTCTAAAAGTTGGTAGCATCGAGGGTGAAATATTTTTTATAGGAGGTTATTTCATTGTTTTGTTCAAAATGTTCAACTTGTTCCTTAATTTGGTTTTGTTCTTCTTCTAGCAATTGATCAAGGTTATAATGTCTTGGAAGAAATTTTCCAAATTGATCTCTAGATCTTCTCATCAACTGCTCAAATTCTCCTTAACATCACTAAGATTTTAGCTTCAGTAGTCTAATCTATTTTTAAAGTTCTTTGACAATGGCACCAAAAATGATGGCCAAGGTCATCAATGTCACAACTAGAATCATTTCAATTCTTATATTATCAACTCGAGGTGTGTCTTAAAGATATCTGTGATAAGGATAGTTTTAATTGTGAGGGTTGTGCACTATAGAACACTAACTTAGGTTGGATCATGCTCTGTCAGGAGCTATCAGGATCTATCTGGAGCTATTCCTAAGACTGCAATTTTTAAAGACTTTCCAAGATTTAAACTGCAAAAATCAATGATACTAAAAAGAATTCGAATTTATTACCAAAGATCTTAACATCTTAGAATTTAAGATTTTAATGATGGAATTTCCTAATCCTATGCTTAAACAACTTTTATCTTCTTAAGAAATAAAATCTATTTTAAATATTGAAAATAAACTTAATGTTCGCTTGTTAAAGTGAAATCTAATTTACGCTTCCAGAACATAAACTTAAATTAAAGTTGCAGAATTTAAATCTAATTCATAACAAGAAATAAATTAAATTCCATGATTAAATCCCAACAAAGTTTTTTTTCTTTTCTTAGTACCAAATTCTTCATCTTGAGAAAATGAGAAATTACATTCACTTGCTGTAAAGAAACTAATTAACAACTTGGGACTACAACTTCTATGTAGATCTGAACATCTTAGAATTTAAGATTTTAATGATGGAATTTCCTAATCCTATGCTTAAACAACTTTTATCTTCTTAAGAAATCAAATCTATCTTAAATACTGAAAAATAAACTTAATGTTCGTTTGTTAAAGTGAAATCTAATTTATGTTTCCAGAAAATAAACTTAAATTAAAGTTGCAGAATTTAAATCTAATTAATAACAAGAAATAAATTAAATTCCATGATTAAATCCCAACAAAGTTTTTGTTCTTTTCTTAGTACCAAATTCTTCATCTTGAGAAAATGAGAAATTACATTCACTTGTTGTAAAGAAACTAATTAACAACTGAGGACTACAACTTCTATGCATTTATCAAATTAAGATCTTAATGAAAATGAAACAACTTTGGCCTAACACTATTTTTACAAAGATTCTAACAATATGAAATGAATTCCAATGAATTAAATCAAACATAAAAGAGAACAATAGAAGGACCATCTCCCTTCGGTTGAGCGGTCCCTTCTCTCCCTCTGGTGCTATGCTTAACACACAATTTCTTAGATCAACTTGCTAATTTTAATTGAAATTGTACTTCCATTAGAAAGAAAAAATAAACTTGTTGATTACAAAATGCAGAGCTCCTATTACTAACTAATTTTCTATTAAGTAGTACAGGACTCAATGAGATATTTATAGATATCCATTTATTCAAATTCCAATCATGTTACTTGCTTAAAACAGAGTAACAACAACAAGATAACAAAAAAACTTAATCAAAGAATAAGAAAACTTTGGAGTGAAGTAAATTCTTCAAAGACAACCAATGAAATAATCATCAAGAAGGTCAAGAGGATCTTCGCCCTGGAGCATCTCAAAATCTGTCATCGAACAGGTGGCCGTTGAACTGGAGTTAACTGATTCGGCTTGCTTGTCGCTCAAAATATATTCAAAAATACATTTATGACAATAAAAAATAACAAAGCAACACATTATGACATTCATACTTACAAATTAACTAAAAAGTGAAACATTTAATCCATAAGATACTATTTCTAATATTACTTCTAATAAGAAGAGTATAATAGAAAAAATAAATAAACATACAAGTATATAGGATGCTGCGAGGCATATTAGTTCATAGATAGTTAAAAAGTTTTAAACATAATGTATGATTAATAATGCCATGATGAGACCTCGTCAGCTTTATTCTACTTTGTCCACATCATCAAGCAAATTATTCACTATGTCATAGAGAAATGCTTCCCAGGCTCTTGTTTCCACTTAGGCTCATTTCTATCTTTTGATGTGTCCTTGAAAAATATTGGTGGGTGTGCCTTAAAGTTTATTGAATTTATTCAAAGCTTTCCCTACATGTCCATGATATTTATGATGTTCATTCAAAAATAGATCTATCTTTGACAATATAGCCTTTGTCTCATCCATTATAGTTACTAATTAAAATTTAACATAAATATCAAAATTACTTTCATATTGGTCAAAAAATTATAACAATTGCTTGCTTGTCTTTATGTACTTCTAAGAATTTAAATCCAAGCTTTGCTTTCTTTGTCTTTTGACAACACCAACAATATCTTGGTACCTATTCCACATTAATTGAAAATGAGGTAGCAACTATGAAAATTTATCTTCAATCAATTTTGGGAGCATTTTAAACTTACAAATTCTTAGATCCTTACTAAGCCTTTCATTTTCCTCTTGAGCATTGGCCAGTTGTCTTTAATCTTCTATCCTCTTTTCCTTCTCAATGGCAAGGTCAATCTTCAATTTAGTACAATCATGTTGCGCAGATAATAAAGGAATTTATTGTGGGGAGGTACATAATATCTCATTTAGCTCAACAACTTTCCTCTCTAACTCCTCTTTTGTAGTTGTGAGCTTCTCTACTGCAACCCTAGTAAACAATGTTATATCTACATTCAAATATGCAGCCTATATTGCACTCCCATCTTCCAACCCATAAACAATAAAGTGCCACCAAAAATATTGTGGATTTTCAATGGTCATAGGCATCTTGTCAAGTGGATACAAATACCATTTAGTCAAAACTTTGTCATTAGGCCTAAAATATGAACTGTAGCATTGCTGGACATTGTTGCTGCTAGGATATGTTGTTGTCATTGATGTCAACATATTCATGCTCTAGTGATCGCAGATTGGTTCATTGTGATCATGGTTTGGTGTATGGAGTATCTTTAGTATCATTATATTCTTTTGTATTGGTTTTGGTGATTTAGGAAGCTTAATTGATCGTATCATATGATCCGATTTTGTAGTTTGTTTATTTGATCAGTGCTTTGCAGAGTTCAGTATTTCCTCTAGTATATTCCGATGAGATCAGATATTGAGCTGAGATTTTGGGAGATTTTTTGAGATGGTCTTATGTATCTTCATTTCAAATGGTTCATGATTTTGTTCTCCGCAAGTTATCTTTCTTCGTGATAGTTGCTGCTATTTGAGTGTTCTTCAGTTCCAGACGTTGATAGATAAAGATTTAATAAGTGATATTGGTGCAGCTGTTTATGATGATTCTAATATTAATGCTAGTATTTCCTTATCTTTTCCTATTTTTTTTAATGATCCACATTGGTCATTGTCTGAGTTCTTGGTGACTTTGCTGAACCGGTGATTTTCTTCATGTTATGCGGTTTTTCCTGGTAGTCTAGCATGTTGCAGTTGATCTTGACGTGATTTCCGTTGGTGTTGCATGTTTGAGAATTTTATTTAGATCCATGTTATATCATGCAAATTATTATATTGGTCTGGTGGTCGACCTTTGTATCGTGTGATGTAATTTTGTAATTGTGAGTTGAGGGTTTAGTCGGCCTTATTGTCAACGTTGATGAATTGTATAAATAGGTGATATAGTCATGTAAATTATGTATCAAGGTTGTGTCTGGATTATCTGAGAGTTTTGTATGTGCGATCAAGTGATTCATCCTTCAGTGTTGTGATTAAGCATAGATTGGTGTTGTTGAGCACACAATTGTGCTTAACCAGAATTGTCATCAGGCATATGTAGATGTTATTATTGTAGTTCATTCCTTCTAAATTGTAGTCTGAATCTTGTTGTAAGTTAGTGAGACTTACCTAAGAGTTGTAGCCTTCTGAGTCATTATGTTATGAGCAGTGAGCTCTAGGAAGTGTGCCTGAATACATGTGTGTTCCCCATTGTAATATTTTCACATACTACTGTAGAGTATCATCTTATTATGGGTAGGTTCCCACAATGGTTTTTACCTTAGCTGGGTTTTCTATGTCATAATATTGGTGTTGTGTGTTGTGTTATAAATTTTCTTATCTTTTTTATTGCTACAGTTTATCAGATCTATCTCATCATTAAGTTTATAGAATCTAGTGAAAACTAATTCACCCCCCCCCCCTCTCAGTTTTCTCTCATTGTTGTTGCAAACAAGCACAACTTATATCTTACTTCATCACTTAACTTTAGATCCAAACCTTCATATCTCCTGAGATTATCAAAGGTAATACAAGAGAAAATATTTATCCTTGGAAGGAGCATACATCCCACTATTGGAAACAACAATGAAGGAAAACTAAGAGGGGGTTGAATCAGTTTTCACCAGATCTACAAACTTAACCACAAATATAGATCTGATAATTTGCAGCAATAACAAAGATAAGAAAATAGATCTGATAATTTGCAGATAAACTTAAAGTAGGAATATGTTGACATCAATGACAACAACATATCCTAGTAGCAACAATGTCCAACAATCTCCCCCTTTAGCATTGATGGAAATATATTATTATGAAAAAAAATCAATGCAAAGAAAGAAATTAACTCCAACAAACTCCCCCTATGATCAAATAGATAAAATAGTTTTTCACATGCTTCTCTCCCTCTTTGACAACAATACCAAAGATCTCTAAATAGAAAACCAAACTCCCTTAGAATATAAATCATGAAACTCTCCCATAAAACACATAACCAAACTACTCCTCCAGATGAGCAACACTAACTCATCAATCTAGATAAAGAAATAAGATTGTGTTCAAAATCCACCAGATTGATGAAACTCAATGCATCTTGTTCTCATCAGTAGTGGTGGATGCCTCTAACTTGTCTCTCAAATAGAGAAATGTATCTATAGGCAAAGGCTTAGTGAAAATATCAACAATCTGTTCCTTTGTAGACACATATTCTAGCTTCACTTCCTCTTCACTGACTTTTTCTATCAAGTAATGATATTTGATTGACACATGTTCAATTTTTAATTTTTTCACTAGATTGTTTGACATGTTAATAGCACTAGAATTATCATAGTATATGATAGTAGGCTCATCATAGATAACTCTAATATCCTTTAACATTTGATTCATTCTAACCACTTGAGTGCAACTACCAACAATAGAAATGTACTCAGCTTCAGTAGTAGATAAGGAAACTAATTCTTATTTCTTACTAGCCCATGAAAGCAATTTATTACCCAAAAATAAAGAACCACCGAAGGTACTCTTCCGGTCATCAAGATGACTAGCCCAATCAACATCAGTGTAAGCACATAACATGAAAGCATCAATCCTCGGATACCACAAACCATAATCCACAGTCCCCTTCAAGTATCTGAATATTCTTTTTACATCAGTGACATGACTCTCTTTTAGATCAGCTTGATATCTAGAAGCCATGCACACTACATGCATAATGTCTGGTCTAGTCTAAGTAAGATAAATTAGTCCACCAACCATAGATCTGTACAAGCTCTTATTAGCTTTCAAAGATTCATCATTCTTAGACAATTTACAACCAGACACCATAGGAGTTCCATCTGGTTTGGAGTCATCTAACCCAAACATCTTCAACAATTCCTTCATTTATTTCATTTGAGATATAAAAAAGGTCTTTTCCAGTCTGAGAAATCTGCAAACCTAAGAGAACTTTCAACTCTCCTATCATGAACATCTCAAATTCTTTCTCCATATCACCTGCAAAGTTCATGCTCAAGTTATCATCACCTCCAAAGATAACTGTTAGTATTAATCGATGACTAAGAGAGGGGGGTGAATCAGTCAAAATAGTTTATACACAATTCAAATATTCAAACTAATCGGTCTGCAACTATCCTTCCAAATTAACTTAAACATTGCATAAATCATGAAAGTAGAGAACATCAAAGAAAAGAGATTTGCATGCACAAATAAGAATCACATAACACTAGAAATTATATGTGCAAACCCTTGATTAGAGGGATAAAACCACGATGGGGATAACACACAATCTCTTTTACTGCAGTGAAAAAGAGTGTCATGTTAAGAGCTTACAACTAGTTCTTTCTGAGAACATCACCCTATTATAAGTGACTGGTATCCGGTTAAGAATACCTTAGAACCTGTTAAAGTTCACCTTGCTAGAGGATTTTACAACTTCATATCTAAAGTGACTTGTTTAAGAGATTTTACATAAAGAACTAGTTAAGGTTCACCCTATTAAGGGATTTACAATGCTGCAATTGTTAGAAGGCAACAAAGATGATTGATCTGTCTGATGACACTGGCTTGGTCTCATAGATCCAATTTGCATGCTTTGTTCTTCTAATCAGACTCGGCCTCACCGATTCATACCTCTATCTGCTGCACTCTATTTTGCTCCCCCTATTTACATTCATATAGATCTTTTTCACATTGACAAAAACATAATCAGAATGAATGATGTGTATATATTAACCTTAAATTCTAGCACCAACTTTCCCTCCAAAAATGAGATTTAAAATTTTGTTATCGCTCCTCAAATTACTCTCCAAAAATCATTCTAGGAATATCGGTCAAGATAGTCGTTCATGCCGATAATCTTGCTGGTTGAAAAGGGATGAATGTTGGTTTAACTATATGATATCTGGATGTTTCTAAGTCTATTGGTTGAGACTCCTGTACTGCCCCGCCAGAAACCCTAAAGGAAAACAACACAACTAGGCAACTAAAGGGTGAAATATTTTTTTTTTTTAAGATTAAGTGCATTAATTATAACAATTGCACATTTAATAACACAATGTAAGTCTAACACATGATTTCCTAAGGGTTACCAACAAAGATTAATTCATAGATTATATTAACATCATGGTTAATCCAATTGTCCATCTAATTAGGAAAATTAAATGCTTAAGATAAAACCTACACATACATCTAAATTCCACAATGAAAGAATCAAAGTATTCCAATACATTTATTTTCCCATAGATCATATATACAAAAGATTAAAGCAACTGAATTTAACATACATTTCATTCATATAATATTACAAAATCCATAAATACATGGCTTCCAAAAATACCACGATATCCAAAAGTTACAATGCCAAGGTTAGATAAATGTTTGATACAATGACCACGAGGTCTCAACTAAAAAGTGATCACGAACATGAGCTGGTACATGAACCACGAACCAAGAAACACCAGCGAAGCCTTTCCTTGCCTGAAGATGCAATCTAGAACATCCGATGGGAAGTGTCACTACCACCCAACCATGTGATCCCAAAATGGAACCACCCCACCATGCTAGGAGATAGTAGAAGACCTTCAAGAAAGCAAAATAAGACAAATACTATATGACTCCGCAAATATTCATGTGATTCAACTCACAAACACTAGTGACTCTAAGGAGAGAGTGTCATCGCATGGCTTATGATGGCTACCCTAGGTAGGCATCCATAGGTTCTGGTCCCCATCCTGGGTTATCCTAGTAAGCTCTTCCAATCCCCCAACTCCATCTAAGCATCATGCAGACCCTACCAATCCTTTCGTGAAGACAAGGTGGTCAGTTTGCCATTCCAGGCCTTCTCACCACATCCTGAGCCTATACAAGCACTCAACCATGTGCAAGGCACATTATCTTAGTTAATATTTTAGCTACCCACCCCCTAATCAATTATTAGGTTATCACTTCTTGACTGACTTTCGAAGGTTATCTTGCCATCCACTTTGGGTGCGACCCTCGCTCGAAAGCCACTCTCTCTCATAGGAAACTAATAGGAAAGGTCTCTCTATGAGAACTCTATGGCAAAACTGACAGCCATATCTAATCCTGACAAACCACAGGTGAAGGATACACAATCACTAACCCAAGATTGACCATTTGGAAACATAACACACAATGGCTCACATCATAGGGTTATACAACGACACCTAACTAAGGGGTAAAAACAACCTTGATAACAAGACAATAACTCAAATCAGATTTACAACAAAATATTTTTTTACTAGGGAATACCCTTTATTCTAAAGATCCTATAACAGGCAATCTTTTTAAAACAGTAAAAAGCATTAATTACTTGTAAATGCAGATATTTCAAAAAAGCCAAAAATACACCTCATTCATAAAAGAAAAGCAGAATTGTCATTTGATCAACAATGATAAATTAAGCACATAAAAAAATTAACCTTCTAATGTATTTCCAAGAATAAATATAGAATCTAAAAATATAAGCTTTTCTGGAAATACCCAAATTTTGAATTAATTATATATATATATAATAATATAATATAAGTATATGAATATATATATTCATTGTATATATCATATACCTATATTCATATTACAAAATATATATATAAAAACATGAATTAATTTGTACAAAATTAAATAGTACTTAAATTGTTAAAAACCGGACTTTGCAAAAATTACCGAAGGCACGCAAACCAGGGAGCAAATTTATTGTGTTCTGGAAACTTAAATTTGCTACCCTACAGTAGCATGTACTACCACAGGTATTACTCCTACTTTAAGCTAGCAGGTACTAATGTCGGTAGAACTGCTACCGTATAGTAGCACTTCTACCGACGGGTAGCAGGTACTACCATCAGTAGTACTGCTACCTTACGGTAGCAGCTACTACCGCCGGTAGTACTGCTGATGAATGTCGGTTTAACTATATGATATATAGATGTTTCTAAGTCTATCAGTTGAGACTCCTATATTGCTGGTTGTCACTGTAGACGTCTAAAACTGGTCAACGCTAGTGGAGTCATATTTTAACATTGGCGCATTACCTTATTTTAGGGTTTTTTGCGTCGCATTAACATTTCTCCTATGTTACACACTTGGTCTTTATCATTTGTGAGCATCGAGTCATTCTTCTACATTCTTCATTTGTCTCGCTTTTGAATTTGGTCTTGTCGATAACAATCTTCAGTCATGATTTTGGTTGATCTTATCCTGTCGCATCAATGTGCGTGCTCATTTGTCATCATTTTGGACATCGTCAATCCTAATTAGGGTTTTGTCCTCTTTTCAATCTTGTCATCTTGCAATCGATTTATCATCAATCATTGTCATTTTCAATCTTGTCATCTGGCGATCGATTTGTCATCGATCGTTGTCATTGATCGTTGTCATTGATCGTTGTCATTTTCGATCTTGTCATTTTGCGATCAATTTGTCATCAATCGTCGTCCTTCTCAATCATGTCAATTTGGATCAATTAGTCATTGTTCCTCATCAATTGGTGCATTTATCAATCAAATTATTTATCAGCATTGGTCTTTTATCAAGTCAAAATCATGATCAAATCGATCCTACATCAAGACCTAATTGTCATCCTTGCATTTCTAATTCATCTTCTAGGGTTTTTATGATTTGTTCATTTAACCTTGTTTGTCATTTTCCCTCTAGGTTAAATAATTCATTTAATTATCCTAAGTCTTCTTGTCATAATTAAATGTTTATTTAATTGGCTAACTAATTCCTTCTCTCTTTGTGAATTAATTAATGAATGAAAAATTATTAATTAATTTACCTAATTTACTAATTTCTCCTAATTCCTAATTTTCTAATTTCCTAATTTCTAATTCATCTAATTTTCTATTTTCTCTAATATTTCTCCTAATTTCATGGGAATGACATAGCAAATTTGTCATAGTTTGTCATAATTTGTCAATCAATCAATTTTGACATAGCAATTTGCATAATTTGTCATAATTATCAATCAATCAATCTTGCATAGAAAGTGTCAATTTTGTCATAACTTGTCATATTTGTCATTCTTGATTTGAAATTTCCTTTCAAATCTCTTCATGCTAATCTTGTCATCTCTCCAATTTGTCTATAAATTGGATGAATTTCTTCAATCAAAGATCCCAATTGATCGCATTTTCGAATCCCCGAATCAATCACGCTTCTAGTACTCTTGCGCTATCATCTTGTTAATCTTGCTTTCACATTATGCTTATGCACTTGAAGGTGAGATCGACAAAACATAGCTATTTGAAGGAGAAATAAGGACAATGGAGGATCATGGAGGAGACATCCACATTTGAGATGGTTTGCATTTGAATTGAATGTTTCATTTCCATATCTCTATTGAATGTTTGTAGGTTTTGTTATCATTGCAATCTGGTTTTGTGATTGCACTAGTTTAATGTTTATATTGCTTCGATGATTTCTAGATTCCTATCTACATTAATTGGTGAACCTGACGTGAAACTAACCATTTAACCATGTTTTGAGTGCCTTTTGAGCTGATTTGCAGGTAAAAACCCAAGAAACAAGGCAAGGGAGTTGTGCCTTTGTCAATGCATTCTGTGCCTGTGTCAAAGGGATCTACGCCTATGTCAAAGCATTTTGCGCCTATGTCAATGCATTATGCACCTATGTAAGACATTCTGCACTTGTGTAAGGCCAGAAACAGAGGTAAAAATCAGTGTTTTCACTTGCAAATTACTTTGTTTTGCATTCTGTTCTGGTATTCTGGTTTTCTTTGGTATTGATTCTCTGTGCAACACATTGGCATTACGCATGGAGAAGACAAAAATGAAACTACTAACAAATCTTATGCAGGTTCGCTAGTCAAAGACCAAACAAATCAAACTTCTAACTTAGTGATTTTGCAGGTTGCCTTGTATTCCAGCTGAACTTTGTGTTTGTGATTCATAATTAGGCACCTAGTATGTTTGCTAAGTAGGATGGAATGAACATGTGTTTGCTTTGATTGTCGAGTTTGACATTGGAGTAGGAGAGTATGCTCTCATCCTTCTTAGGGTGATCAGAAATCCAGATCTTCGATACCATTCTCATGTCTTGGATTGTTTGTTACCTTTAGAGGGCCTACCTTCTCGACCATTTGCTTTCTTTTGCAAGCAAGTGACAATCATGAGAAGGGAATGACCCAAAGTGAGCATAGCCAGAGTACCTTGGCATTCTAAGTCACTATAAATAAATACCTAATAGGTGAAAGCTTTGAAGGAAGGGTTACGTGGGAATTGTAGTTACTTGGGAAGTGATGACCCTTGGACTCTTTCTCATATCAGCATCTAAGTAGGGCCTCATGGTCTAAATCATGCTTGCACAACTACATTTGTTTGGTATCTTGGTGGAATTATGTCTCAATCATGCTTGCATGACACCAAGGAGTAATTCTTAATAGAAATCCTTATTAAACACCTTATATTTAGAGGCCAAAAATCCTTCTGGTTGCTTGAGAAGGAGGAGTTCGGATACTTGGAAGAGATACTAAGTTTGCCATGGGGTGATTTCCATGGGGACTAATGCTTGGCAGCCCTGAGAAGTGAGTGTCATGGAGGGGAGCCCCTGGGGTCAAGCATCTATGTATTCTCCTTGAATCTCATAATGAGTCTACCTCTCAAGTACCTACTATCCTTACCTACCATAAGAAATGTGTGAATGAGCATGATTGTTTTGAGTCTAAGTTAAAATATTTTGTCTTCTTTGCTTGTCAAAAGTTGAGTTGTGTCTCAATTCAAAAACACGACAAATTGATTCAAAACAAGGTTAAACACAAGAGTATTTCATTCAACAAAGTTCAAAACACCTTCAAACATGGTTGTCAAACATTTTTCAAAATCTTGTCTCAACATTCATGTCACTTGGATTTAGGTCCTCCATTGTCCATACTTAGGGCTTAGAGAATCATTCTTTCATTCTATTTGGTCCATTTGCATGGTCCTTATTAGGTTCTCATTTAGGTGTCCCTTTGCATGTCATTATTAGGTCCTCACTTAGGTGGCATATTGCATGTCCAACATTAGGTTCATCCTAGGTTTGCATTTTGTAAATTCATTGTCAACTACCAAGGTTAAGTTTCACCTAGGTCATACTCCTTTGCATATCAATAAGGGTCATCCATTTGCATGTGTCCTCTTGCAGTAGAGTAATACCATTTCATAATTCAACCTTAGGTTTTGCCTTAGGTTGACATTATCATACATTTGCATTTGCATACCCTAGGTTTCTTCATTAAGCTTAGGTCATTATCATATCATATTAGGGTCATTTGCATAGTAATTGTCCCTTTGCATATAGTGCCAAAACTAGGTTTTGTCATACTTAAGTAATCCAAATCTTTGATAAACCCTAAGTTATTGTTAGGAAGTCTAGACCTTATCAAATTTTTGTCTTTTGGTCATCATTGTCATTTGGTCAAACCTAGCTTAGTATCCAAGCATATTAGGGGAGACATTTTCATTTTGTCCTTTTATCACTTAGTCCTTTTGTCCTTTGAGGTCTAGACATCATTTCAATTTCCTAAGGGTCTCTTTTTAGATTTGCATTCCAAAAGGTTTGTCAAAATCTTGAAAAAATAACAAAAACATAGGTTGCATTCTTGCCATAGATTGCATTCTCATCTATTTAGTTTGCATTTAGTTGCATATCATATATTATCCTTGAAAAATTCCCAAAATATTGCATTTGCATAGTGACATGCCTATTGAAACAAGGTCAAAATCTAAGAAGATGGGCGAAGCAACATATCAACCCATTGACAACATATAAAACTCATAGTTTCAAACTAGTCAAATAGTACAAATTGAAGGTTCATCAAGCACATCATTACCACCATATGGAATGGTTCAACTTGTACCACCACCATTATATGAACAAATGTTTGTACCCATGAAACTAGTACATGGGAGTGTTCCACCAACACCAAGGGGAAATGCACCTTTTGATTGGAATCAACCAAGCTTGCAACATGAAATTCAAACATTATATGAGGAAAAAACTCTTTCACAAGGATTTGGTTCAGATTAAGGCATTCAACAAGAAATAAATCCAAATGTTTTACCAGATTCTTCATTAGATTCCGATGCTTCTGATGATGTTGATATGTTCCTTAAAGATCCTAAGATGACGAAAAAGATGGATAAATTCTTGAACAAGGTCTTTAAGATGTTCCCACAAAAATATCTTGACATGATGAGTAATGTGACCTCCTCAAGTGAGCAAATCAATGTGCAAAAACAACAAGGCAGTGAGCTATTAGGTTTCTCTCCGCATCCAAATGAAGAAAATGTGCAACAAGAAATTCAGCCTACCTTGATGAGTAAACGTGCTTCAAAGGCATTGACAGTGACTATTCCTCAAAAGTCACCATTTGAAACAATAAATAATCCATTATTTAACACAACACCTGTAACACAAGATCAAATGAGGACCACACAAATATTGACAGCTATCCCTCAACAAGAAGTGGTCCCTCGTATGCATAAAATTGGATCAAAATCTAAGATGCAAGAAAGCTTTACGACTGGAATCCCTGATCTCACCAATGTCCAAAATAATTCCACAATGCAACAAAGTTCCTATGTCCCATTAAGTTCAATATATTTGCCAAACACTCAAGTACCTGTTATGCAAACTATTGTGACAGATCCTTCGATAATGGCAACACAAAGAGCTATAGATAGTGGTTTGCACCAACAGCAAATGTTGCAACAATTGAGTAATACACAAAAGGTACAATAGAATGTGCAAACAAACAATACACAACAACAACAATATTGCATTCAACAACAAGTTGCAATGCCTTCTGCCCCATTACAAATTAATGCAAACTTGCAACCACCACAATGGATTGGACAAACAACACAGCAAGTCAATGCAAGTGCCATACCCCATCTTAAGGAGAAACAACAAAAACCTCCCAAACAAAGTTTTTTGCAAATGATGGGATTTACACCGAGACAACAACAATTGGCACAAAGTCAGGGAATTCTGATTTGTCAGCACCAACAACAACATGTGCCTCAATATGGGCCAAGACAAACAAGTTATCATACTTCACAACTGCAATTGACGTCTGTGCGATATCAACAACACCCTCAATTGCAATATCAACCTAGGCTACAAACGATGATTCCACCGCACAGCAACAAGGTCAATATCAAGGCATGGCACAATCACCACAACAAGAGGTGTACCAAGAACATTATATGTCAGAGACACCAAAGACGGCAATTTCAGATCATCAACAACCGATGGAAAATAGGATGTGTCGACAAAGCATACACCCAAGAGTAAATGATGAAATTCCAAAATCTTCACTACCTAACGCATTTGCAAAACAACTTGAGAAGTTGCAACGACAAGTCGATGCATTGGAAACCAAAGGAACAAAGAATTTGTATATAGATCAAGATTTATGTCCTAATCCATTTGACAAGAGCTTGTACATGCCTCCCTTCCCTAAGCATTTTGAGGCACCTAATTTTGAGAAATATAAAGGGAATGTCAATCCAAAAGACCATATTCGAGCATTTTTTGCAGCATGTACTGAAGTTAGTTATGAGGAAACATATTTAATGCGCTTATTTGCACGAAGTCTCACGGGACAAGCCATGGATTGGTATTCGCATTTGCCAGGGAATATAAAGACTTGGTCGAAATTGGCTCAAAAGTTTATATCTCACTTCGCATTCAACATTGACAATGACGTGACCATGTCAGATTTATGCAACACCAAGCAAAAGCAAGGTGAACCATTAGTGACTTTCTTGCAACGATGGCGAAGCTTGTATAGTCGTTCTTCCCTAGATATACCTGAAGAACAACAAGTGAACTTATTTATTCAAAATTTGGTCCCAAAATGATGTATGAACTTAAATTGAAAAGTCCCAGTACCATTGAGAAACTCATTAAGAAAGGGATGAACATTGAAACTGCTCTTGTAGCTAAGGGAATCATTAAGCTCAACAAAGACAATGACAACACAAACAATTCAGGGGACAGAAATAGATTTTGGTACAAAAACAAGAATGTCACTAATGATGGAGTTGTTGACGCAAGAGCGGTGAATACAAATCAACCCCCATTCACAATCAAGAAATTGAGTGCTCCTAATATGTCAACCATGGAACAAAATCAAACACCGGAAAGCAATGTTCCTCAACAATACACTCTACAATACAATCAACAACAAGGTTAGCAACAAAATCAGCAACGAAAACCTTTCTGATCAAGGTATGGACCTCCTTGACAATTTATGCCTTTGGGAGAGCCTATTGAGTCAATAATGAAACAATTAATAAAAGCAAAATTTATCAAGTTACTAGATATTAAGGCAGAACCATTGGTAAAGCTGCATTGGTGGAATGATAATGCATATTGTGAATACCATCGGTCAAAAGGACATAAAACTGCATCATGTTTTCAATTGAAACATATGATTCAAGACTTGTTAGAGCAAGGGGTAATTGAGGTAGATCCGCCCAACGCGACCTCTAACACTGATCATACAATTTTCAAAACTCCTTTGCTTGATCATGACAAGGGTAAAGCATCTTCTTCAAACTCTACCCAAACAACAAATTATGCAAATACCAGTTATAACAATGTCATCAATTGTTTTCGAGTGTCAAATGAGTATGTTTCCACCCTAAGAATAAAGGGACAAGATCCTTCTTTCACAGTCACCACTCATCGATCTGAGTCAGTATAATCTCCTAGATCATTTGGGAAAGACTCCTGCACAAATATCAATTCTTGAATTGTTGAAAATGTCCCCTATGCATCGTGTAGTCCTAGATAAAGCTTTAATTAAATCCACTGTCCCGACAAACATTGATGTTGACCAGTTTCAAGCCCGAATAGGACATCTAGTTGTTTCCCAATACATTGCATTTTCTGATAATGATATTTCACCTGATAAGCTCCCTCATAATGATCCTTTACATCTTGAAGTCTTTGTCCATAATTGCAAAATTTGACGAGTCTTGATAGATGGCGGAGCGGGTCTTAACATCTGTGCCTTGAGAGTAGTCATTGGTCTTAGTTATACGGAAAATGATATTGATTCTTCTAGAAGAATAACAATCAAAGCATATGATGATGCTAAGCGCCCATCTAAAGGGATAATTACATTGCCTATCAAAGTTGGTTCAGTGATAGAAAACACTTTTCTGTAGGTCCTAGACCTCGATCTCCCTTACAATATGATTCTGGGTTGTTCGTGGATCCACGCAATGAAAGAAGTTCCATCTACTTATCATCAATGTTTAAAATATCCTTACAATGGAACTGAGATAACAATTCTAGGAGATCCTAATCCATTTCAATTTTGTGCTACTCTAAAGGATTCCCTGCAGTAGCAAGTCCCAGTCAATAGAGAGGCTCGCTCACATAGTTATGTGGATCCTAATGAATTGTTAGAAGCTGTCAAAGGTAAATTGAAGATACAGGACCAAGGATGCGGAGAGTATTCAATGGCTCAAACATTCCTCATTGGGAATTTACCAATATCTCCAAAATCACATGGCAAACCACATTTGTTGCAAAAGGAACCTAAGATAGTCATTCAATATCAGCCCCCCACTACATTTACAAGATGGGGTGAACTTGACAAAAGAAACTTTGGATGATGATGTCATAGTTTGGCTTTATAAGGATCCAACTAAGACCCCACCTGTCAGGTTGCCAGTGGAGCGGTACAACAAAGGATTTACTATGCTACAGAAGAAAGGATATGATGGCTATAGTGGCCTAAGCCTTGAAAAGAAAGGACGGATAGAACCTATTATACCCAAGATGTGACCTCCAACTTTAGGGTTAGGTTTTGTACCATTGCGAATTGGACCCTCATCTACCAAAATGACCACGTGTAGAAAGGGGCATGACTCTGATGATGAAACAACACCTGAGGACACCTGACCTAAAACTGATTCCAATGAATGGGAGTGGAGATCCTTTTCCCCTAGTTCCTATACCCTTGACAATGTTTTCCTTGACCCTGATGATTTTCCCATGGAAGACAAACATGAAATAACTCCCCCTCCTAAAACATGTCCTAATGCTTGGATAGAGTCATTCTGGGATCCAAGCTCCGAATCAGATGTGAGCAATTCGGGCAGTGATACCACAGATGTTTACATCGTTACCATCTCGGCCCTCTCCCTCCTTAAAACCGATGATGACATGCCCCTTGTCTATTCACAGCTTATCCAACATGACCAACAAGAACCACTCACATTAGATTGTTTTCAAAATGATGAAGCAATTGTAGAATTTCTTGGGCTACAGGAAGGTATACCACAAGGTGATCATAAGGTAGGATTTGCTATTGATCTGGATTCCATAGCATATTTTGGGGAGTCAAATCCATCTTCCAGTCATAAAAATGAAAAAAGAAAAGAAAAACTACAAAATCAAAAAGATAAGTCTTTGAGTGAAAACCGTAAGGCACTCTCTGATCATAAAAAAGTAAAAATAAAAGATGTACTTGCGGGTGAAAACCTCTCTGAGGTGCCCAAAGGTGGAAGATTGGACGTACCCTCGTCAAGTCAGGATAAATCAACATTGCTTGTGGAAATAACCCAAGAAATAAATTTGGCTACACCTAACAACCCTAAGGTCATTTGTTTTGCTGCTTCTCTATCAAAACAGGAAAAGATAGATTTTGTAAATTTCTTTCTAGAGAAAAAGATCAGTTTTGCATGGTCCTATGCAGATATGCCTGGCCTTGATCCAGAATTAGTCCCTCATCACTTGCCATTAAAAGAAGATTCCAAGCCTGTCAAATAGAAACTCAGAAAGATGCATCCCCAGGTGGCTCTCTTGGTCAAGGTAGAACTAAAAAAATTACTAGACATGGGCTTTATCAGACCCATTGATTATGCTGACTGGATTTCAAATTTGGTACCAGTTAGCAAAGTAATTGGGGGCATCAGAATCTATATGGATTTTAGGGATCTCAATAAAGCATGCCCTAAAGATGATTTTCCACTGCCAAATATAGATGTCATAGTTGACATGACTGCTGAATATGAGATGCTCTCATTGATGGATGGTTTCTCTGGCTATAACCAAATTTGCATTGCTCCTAAAGATCAATATAAGACAGCATTCACATGTGCTTGGGGTACTTACTACTGGAATGTGATGCCCTTTGGTCTTACAAATGCTAGAGCAACATATCAAAGAGCTATGACAACAATTTCCATGATTTCATGCATACTTTGATGGAGGACTATGTTGATGACTTATTATGCAAATCTGTCACAAGAGATAGTCATCTAGCCATCCTCGGCCCAATCTTTGACCGAATGGAAACTTACAAGCTTAGACTCAATCCAAAGAAGTGTGTCTTTGGTCTCACAGCCAGCAAATTACTAGGGTACATTATTTCTCACAGAGGCATCGAAGTCAACCCTACCAAGGTTAAAGCAATAATGGATATGCCTCCTCCTTCCAATCTCCGTCAACTAAGAAGTCTTTAAGGAAAGCTATAGTCAATCCGCCAGTTTATAGCTCAATTGGCAGACAAATGTCATCCATTCCAGAATTTATTGCATAAAGGTGTCACTTTTAAATGGACTGAGTAATGTCAATCAGCATTTCAAGCTCTCAAGGATTATCTGCTATCACCACCTATTCTAATGCCTCCTATAGAAGGAAAGCCATTTATATTGTATATTTCTGCAACTGAAACGACACTAGGAGTTCTCTTGGCCCAACAAGATGAGAAAGGCAAAGAGCGGGCTATTTATTATATCAGTTGGACAATAGTGGGCTATGAGCTGAATTATTCAACTATTGAACGGGCATGTTTAGCAGTGGTCTTTGCAACATAGAAGCTTCAACACTATATGTTAAGTCATTAGACATTTCTAGCTGCAAAAATTGATCCCTTGAAATACTTGCTTAGTAGGGCAGCTTTGACGGGTCGCCTAGCAAAGTGGGTTATGATCCTCAGTGAGTTTGATATTGAGTACATGGAGCGAAAGGCAATAAAAGGAAAAATCATAGCGGATCAACTTGTAAAGGCTCCTATTTATGATGATCATCCCATGTTGACTGATTTTCCGGATGAATCAGTCTTCGCTCTCACATATTCTAATGAATGGAAGTTATATTTTGATGGATCCCATACCAAGTTTGGGTCCGGAGCAGGTATATTGTTTGTCACCCCTCAAGGTGATGCTATTCCCAAATCCTACAGAATAACTTTCCATTGTACCAATAACATTGCAGAATATGAAGCTCTGGTCACAAGACTCCAAGTAGCGGTCAACTGGAACATCACACATTTACAAGTCTATGGAGATTCTCAGTTAGTCATCCGTCAAGTGAATGATGACTACGAAACAAAAGATGAAAAGCTTATTCCCTACATGCATATGGTAGATTTCTTCAATACAAAATTCATGGCTATCCATTTCAGTCAAGTTCCAAGAATTCAAAACAAGTCGGCAGATTCGATGGCTATGATTGCTTCCATGTTAAATATGTCCCACAATATGTACAAATGTGAATTTTTGGTCAAACAGTTGCTTGTCCCTTCTTTTGAAATTCCGATAGTAGATGTGATGTGTGTTCTTGTTGGTCCTAACTCCCTATGGTACAATGATGTCTATCAATATTTGAAATCCCAAACCTTACCACCTAACCTTTCTGCTAACCAACGCCGAGCCTTCATCCAACAGATAGCCAAATATGTCAGCATTGTCAACACCCTTTACCGTCATTCCTTTGACCATACCCTCCTCAGGTGTTTGGATTCTGACGAAGCATAAATGGCTTTACGCGAGGTTCACGATGGTATATGTGGGGGCCATTTCAATGGTCTGAGCTTAGCCAAAAAGTTGATTCATGCTGGGTATTATTGGCCCACTCTGGAAAGGATGTTCATGATTTTGTCAAGAAGTGCTACAAATGCCAAATCCATGGAAATTATATTCATGTGCTAGCCCAAGAGCTTCATTTTGTCATATCTCCGTGGCCCTTTTCTCAATGGGGATTGGATCTTATTGGCAAGATTCACCCGACATCTGCAAATGGACACAAGTTCATCATTATAGCCACAAAGTATTTTACAAAATGGATCGAGGCTATCCCAATGACCTATATCACTAGTGTGCAAATTTCAAAATTCCTATTGAATTATATCATATGTAGATATGGGGTTCCCCTTGCCATAGTCACAGATAATGGCCATCCATTCAAGAATAAAGAGGTCAAGGAACTCTGTGAAAAATTTCACATCCAACATCGTTTCTCTAGTCCATACTATCCACAGGGTAATGGTCAAGCTGAAGCATGAAATAAAACCATTATCAAGATCTTGAA
Organism: Cryptomeria japonica; assembly: GCF_030272615.1. NCBI lineage: Eukaryota > Viridiplantae > Streptophyta > Pinopsida > Cupressales > Cupressaceae > Cryptomeria > Cryptomeria japonica. The sequence continues at coordinate 191,831,356 of NC_081412.1, read as the reverse complement.
AAAGGTTGTCAATGACGTTGGTCGAGATTGGCATGTACAGTTGAATCCAGCACTATGGGCTTATCACACTTCTATCCACACACCTACTAGCGCAACACCTTATTCTTTGGTGTATGTTGCGGAAGCCATTTTACCCTTGGAAGTGGAGATTCCTTCTTTGCGTGTTTCCTTGCAACATCTGATTGATGATGAGACGCACAGAGTCTCTTAGTTGCATCAACTTGAGATGTTAGATGAGAAACGTCAGACAACCCTGACACATTTGCAAGCATATCAAAACTGTCTTCATCGCTCTTATAATAAGAAGGTCAAAGGGTGACACTTCGAAGTGGGAGATCTGGTTTTAAAGGCAAACCCCAAGAATGCACAATCTACTGACATCATCAAAGGCAAGTTTGAACCTAATTGGGTTGGGCCTTTCATAGTTACTGCAGCCTATGGCTCGGGGGCATATCAGCTTGCCACCCCAGAAGGTGAACCTTTGTCAGATCCTATAAATAGCATGCACCTTCGCAAGTACTGGGCATAAATTTCTATCAGCAGTTCTTCAAATATGATCTTGAAAAAATACAAAAAAAGTGAAAAAAGCAAAAAATGAAAAAAAAAAAAGAAAAAAAAAGAACAAAAAGTAAAGAAAATGATTCGCCCTCTTGTGAAAACCTGGCAAACAGGTGCTTTGGGCAAGTACCATGGTGAAAACCTGGCAAATAGATGCCATTTGTAAAGAGATCATTGCTCCATCATCTATCATGACCTCTAGCTATGCTTTCTCTCTGCAGGTTTATCACACCTATCCTTGTCCTGACCCAATGTTCTGTTCTAGGCCTGTGATTGGTCAGCATCATTGTCTTGCATACTCTAGTTTCTTGTGCATATGTTTCGGTCCTGGTCTCTATATATGTCTTTCTGATGTGCATTGGGTGCGTTTCCCTTGTCATGATCAATCATTGGAACATTCAAATCAAATAATGTCCTAAATAATCCTAAAAAATCATATAATGTCCTGAAAAAAATCCAAAAAAAATCAAATAATGTCCTGAAAAATCAAAAAAAAAAAAAAAAAGTCTTGAAATAATCAAAAAATGTCTTGAAAAATCCAAAAAAATCAAAAAATGTCGTAAAATAATCAAAAAATGTCTTGAAAATTTTTTAAAAAATCAAAAAATGTCCTCAAATAAATCCCTAAAATGTCAAATAAAGTCCTGAAAAAAAATGAACAAAATTTTTTCAAAAACATTAAAATCCAAAAACAAGCATTTTGCAATAAATGATCCCTTTGTGCATAGATAGATCGCTAAGCATACGTCCAACGACTCTCAATCACACACTACGCTTTACTGAAATCACGTAATAACATATGAACTTTTCAATCAAACAAGGCATTTAAACTGATCAAAATTGTCATGTCCATCAATCAACATCCATATCATTTGTACTTGTCACTATTATCATGGGTCTTATACAGGGTGTGGTATACTCGAAACCAGATTGTGTCCTGTCTTAGATGGGGTACCGCATTCCCTGAAACCAGACAGCATGATCATTCTTGTTTTCCACCTTTGACAATGATGATCACAATGTTTGTTTGACTTGGTTGAATTAGTGTGTCTTATCTTTTTATTGATTTATCTTTGGCTTCGATCATGTTCCTATGTTGCTCAATGATGTCACTGAGTGATTTAGAGTAACTAGGATGGTTCGTGGTTCCTTTTATTTTTTGTTGTGTTTGCTGTTTGTGGAATGTTTGTCACAAATTGGGGCAACTATATCATTGGGTGTATGTGATAAGTATGTTCATTTTCTGAACGCTGCACATACCTCAACCCTTGATGTATGCACCCTAGGATGCTTCACTCATTCCTTGTGTGTGATGTGTCTATCTTTTGCAAAAAGGGTTGCGTTTCAGCTCTGGCCTTCAATGCCATGATGCTATGCATCCGTTTTGCTACATTAAATAAACGTTCTCACCTACAAAGTGCATTAGTGAAAGCAAGTTTTTCTTCGTCTATAACTGTCCTCTATCTCATTTCTTCTTACTAACATTTCTTCTGTTAGTCTTGGCAGTCCGTTCGAACCTATCGTCTTCTGTCATTCTTATCGATCAATTGGCCTCTTTTCTAGATGTTTCCGGCCAATTCCTTGAGGGGGAATGCATATGTCATTGTCATTATTAGGGGCATTTTCATTATTGTTCTTTGAAACAACGCTTAATATCGCATTGTCTCAAAGAGGGGCAAAATGTAGATGTCTAAAACTGGTCAACGCTTGCGGAGTCATATTTTAACATTGGCACATTGCTTTATTTTAGGGTTTTTTGCATCGCATTAACATTTCTCCTATGTTACGCACTTGGTCTTTATCATTTGCGAGCATCGAGTCCTTCTTCTGCATTCTTCATTTGTCTCGCTTTCGAATTTGGTCTTGTTGATAACAATCTTCAGTCATGATTTTGGTCAATCTTATCTTGTCGCATCAATGTGCGTGCTCATTTGTCATCATTTTGGACATCGTCAATCCTAATTAGGGTTTTGTCCTCTTTTCAATCTTGTCATCTTGCAATTGATTTATCATCAATCGTTGTCATTTTCAATCTTGTCATCTGGCGATCGATTTGTCATTAATCATTGTCATTTTCAATCTTGTCATTTTGTGATCAATTTGTCATCGATCGTCGTCCTTCTCAATCATGTCAATTTGGATCAATTAGTCATTGTTCCTAATCAATTGGCGCATTTATCAATCAAATTATTTATCAGCATTGGTCTTTTATCAAGTCAAAATCATGATCAAATTGATCCTACATCAAGACCTAATTGTCGTCCTTGCATTTCTAATTCATCTTCTAGAGTTTTTATGATTTGTTCATTTAACCTTGTTTGTCATTTTCCCTCTAGGTTAAATAATTTATTTATTTATCCTAAGTCTTCTTGTCACAATTAAATGTTTATTTAATTGGCTAACTAATTCCTTCTCTCTTTGTGAATTAATTAATGAATGAAAAATTATTAATTAATTTACCTAATTTTCTAATTTACTAATTTCTCCTAATTCCTAATTTTCTAATTTTCATCAATTTTCTAATTTCCTAATTTCTAATTCATCTAATTTTCTATTTTCTCTAATATTTCTCCTAATTTCATGGGAATGACATAGCAAATTTGTCATAATTTGTCATAATTTGTCAATCAATCAATTTTGACATAGCAATTTGTCATAATTTGTCATAATTATCAATCAATCAATCTTGCATAGAAAGTGTCAATTTTGTCATAATTTGTCATATTTGTCATTCTTGATTTGAAATTTCCTTTCAAATCTCTTCATGCTAATCTTGTCATCTCTCCAATTTGTCTATAAATTGGATGAATTTCTTCAATCAAAGATCCCAATTGATCACATTTTTGAATCCCTGAATCAATCACGCTTCTAGTACTCTTGCGCTACTGTCTTGTCAATCTTGCTTTCACATTATGCTTATGCACTTGAAGGTGAGATCCACAAAACAAAGCTATTTGAAGGAGAAAGAAGGACAATGGAGGATCATGGAGGAGACATCTACATTTGAGATGGTTTGCATTTGAATTGAATGTTTCATTTCCATATCTCTATTGAATGTTTGTAGGTTTTGTTATCATTGCAATCTGGTTTTGTGATTGGGTTAGTTTAATTTTTATATTGCTTTGATGGTTTCCAAATTCCTATCTACAGTCACATATGTACTAGTCCAATTCTTCCTAACTGGCTACCTCCTATATACCGGTCTACTCACTACTTAGTCAGTTACCTCTTGTATGTCGGTCTACTCACTTCTCAGTCAGTTAACCCTTGTATACCGATCTACTCACTGCCTAGCCGGTTAACCCCTGTATACCAGTCTACTCACTACCAATAGGAATAAGGACTCTTATTCTTCACTGGTTACCCTTTACTCCTTTACTGATGGATTGTGGAGAATTATAAAATGGTGTTGCCAACAATGACAACCATTTCACCGGTCATACAAAATGCATCATAATGCCAAAAAACTCCCCCTTTGGCATTCGTGGCAAACAATGTGTTGGGACTCATTAATTTTGAGTCAAGATTAGAGGCCCATTTCAAAATTTTGATCCACATTTCTAAATGATCATAAAATAAGTCAGTTTGAATGGCCTAGTTAGAGAGAGGGCAAAATGGAGCCAATTGATTTTCAGAGGGTAAGGCTTGGGGAATGTGTCCTACACCTTTCATTTGACCTATGCAGTGTGCTGCAACTTTCAAAATTCAGTTTGGGTAAGTTTACCAAGTACCCATTTCAAGGGGTGAGCTAAAAGTTCATTTTAGGCACAAATGCAGATTTTGTAAGGTAGCCTACTTTGGGTGTTTATATCTTTCGCCCTATTCACTTTCATGATGAAAATAAAAATGGATTACATTCTATGCATAAAATTGTTCCTCTGTGCAAAATTTCAAGTCTTCATGAATCCATTTGCTCAGTTTACCAAGATCGAACTGTTTGCAGTTTGTATGTTTTGACAAGTCCCTATTTTAGGAACTAATCGGAGCCCTGTTTTGCATAAGTGTAAACATTGCCTCAGTGAATTTCATGTCAAAATGTTTCTTCGGAGCTATTGTTGATATAAATGACAAGCTACGCTTCCAGTTTCAAGCTCCTGCCAATCCATTTGATCAGTTTTCAAAAGGGTTTCCTACGCCATCTATTTCAGTGATCTGTACTTTCATTGCCGCATCAGTTAAAGTAGCCATTTTCATGAGCGCACCATTCACACCCAGTCACTCTTTTGGTTGAACTAAGTGTTCTAATATTTGATATGTACTACAAGGTAGCTATGCCTAATATTTGAGGCTCTATAGAGATCGTTTGATATTTTGAAGAAAGACATCATGAGTTGCCTGAGCATTGACTTCATCAAGTCCGCAGTGTTGACAAAGCCAGTTGGTCATTTTTGACAATTAATATCTCTTTGCTCGGCATTCATCTTGAGAAACCATTTGGTAGATTTCATGCTTGTATATCAGAGTACATGCCTATCAGATGGCGTAGTCCAGAAAGGTGCTTTGACTAGTTTGAAAATTATGTCTTCACGATTAAATGCGAAAATGTGGCGTAAGTGTCTGAAAGTTGTAAAACTCAGTTTGATGATCCGAAAATGGTGCCAATCGATTCCAGAGGTACATTCAAGGTGTCTGAGGTATTTCAGAGGTTAGTTGCATGAAAAAAATAAAATTTCTAGTCAGACCCACTTTGAGGCCCGATCTGGCTCATGCCTGTGCATTTATTTTTATGGCAAAAATGTTCTTAATAAGTGGTATCATGATGTATCAACGTATGAATCAAATCATCACCTAAGGGTGTATATAACCAATGTTGAAATGAAGAGATGTAGAAGCCTACCAAGAGAGATATCCATAACTTGCCAAATAGAGAACACGGGGAAGGATTCTATTCATGAGGAAGTTCAGCAAGAAGAAGATTTGGGTTCACATTCTTCTGTATATTCTTGTACTGCAGGAACCAATGCAATGCCATTTAAAACAAAACGCAATTGGCAGATATGAAACCAAATGAAAGTAGCAGTTGGAGCGTGGTTGGGGGAGTTGTGATTTGTAATAAGGATTGTATGTGTTTGGCAGGCAATTAAAGCCTTCAGAAATTTAAAAACTTCCAGCAAATGAAATCAACAACAAATGTACATGACTGGTGCCAATTCCTCTTCCTCGTAAGTGGCAAATATAAAAAGGTAAACCAAATTCCCCCCATTTTGGCGTAGCATTGATGAGGGAATTTGATAAATTTCAAGGAAATGTTTTTGGCAGCCACCGCTATTTCCTCCTTCCTACGTGGAAATGGAATTGGACTATGTTGAAAGGGCATTGAAACCCCAACAAATACAATTTGCAGTCATTTTCCAGATCTGTAACTTGGAGTTGGGAGACAATAAAACTTCCAAACCAATGCAATTTGCAGGCTCAATGCCCACAGTCTTCCCTACGTGATGGTTGAGGGGACATTAAATATCAAAGCAAAGTGCAAGTGCCTGCATTTTCCCCTGTGTGGCATGTAAATGGGCATTAAATTTCAGAAGTTAATGCAATTGGCTAGTTTTCACCCAAAGTCTAACCTCCCTATACGTGCCTATGGAGTGTGGTGAAATGTAGTGGAGGAGAAGTAGAGACTTCCAACCAGATGCATCTATAGGTATATTGCCCAGCTCCACGTGACTTTGCCAGCATTCCTCTCTGTGCAGAATGTGTTTGAAGGAGTTTGGAGGGTTTGAAAGATAAATTAAATGAAAAGCTAGTTTTCCCTGCAGAGTGTGGTGTTGAGAGAATTTGAAAGCTTCAAGCAAATTACGTTGGCAGCTGTAAATGCTAAAATTTTGAAGCAAATGTAAAGGGGCACATTGAAGATTTCCAAGTAAATGAAAAATGGTAGCTCCAAGTGACTTTACCAGTAATCCTCCTACGTGGGAATGGTGTTTGGGTGTTAAAACTTCCAAGCAAATGCAGAAAACACCATTAAAACTCAAGAAAACTCTTCAAAAGTGCAGTCCCAGGCTTGAGTATTTATCCCACATTGGTTGGGGAATGGGACTTTTTGATGTTTAAAATAAAACTCACACCCATCCATATTATCAAAGCCTCAAGAGGCTTTTGACGGATGGTGCTGATGGGCGCCCAAGGCGACCGAGGAGGCTGATGAGTGGTGACTAGGTGGACCCCACGTAGGCACGGATCACGAGGCAGGTGAATTTTGCAGAGAAAAGGTGAGTTAAAGATCGAGCATGTCCCAAAGAGATCGGTGGTTGGCATTGATTCGCAAGCCAAAGGTGCTCACTAGTTAAGCTCTGCGAAATAGCGAAAAGCTTAGGAAAATCGAAGGTTAAAGAGTGAGCAAGTTTGGAAGATCTGACGTCCTGCGCGATTTCAGAGCCCAAAGGTGCATGTTCGTTAGCCATTGCAAAATGGCAAAAGATAGGTGGCAGGTCCAAGTGGACGTCCAGCTCGCGGGTCCCGTCCGGTGGTGCTGAGGTGGTGATGATGTTGTGATGATGTGGCGATGCCATTGTGTATAGATGGTTGTCTAATGGCGCATAGGTGGCAGTGACGAGGTGGACAAGTGGCAAAGGATGAGGTGTCATCTGAGGTGGCACCTAGTGGACCCTATCAACGAATCAGAGGCTACCACGTGGTAGGGCGTTAGGGCAAAAAATGGATGAAAAATCAAATTTAAATGTATAGTTTCGACTATATAAGAAAATCCAAAAATTTAAATGATGTGCACATGTTGAGGATTAATTCGCTCAGAGGCTCATTTTTGCCCGAAATGGTAGGTATTATATATCGCTAGAAAGCTCTCAAAATGAGGAATGTAGCTATGATGTTAGTTTTAATAGATATGAGATGTTTTGAGAGTATTTTGCATGGGAAGGAAGGAGATATTTTTGCAACTAAGGAAAAAGAAGACACTTGGCAAATTCTAATGAGATCTGATCCTTTTCCCCCCTCTTCTTATTCTCATTTTCTTCTCATTGTAAGGGTTCTAGAATTCTGCGAGAGTGGCTCCAGTTTTCATGGCTTCCAGTTCTGAATTGCTTGACCCAAATGTGTACAATTCTATGGATCTTTTCAGGGTATAAAGGTTATAGTGCAGTGTTGTAGATGTGTTTTTTTTAGTTGCAGGTCTTACTTGTATCAGGAATGAGTAAATTTCCCATAATATTGTCTCTGTGCATGTATTTTATTGTTATGAATTGAATTCTCAAGGAGGCTATAATTTGTCATCTCAAGGAGATTATATGATTGTTTGTAGGCATTCTTCAGTGAAGAGTTTAAATTCTATAATCAGTCATAAACAATGGAATGTGTCCCAGATCTAATAATTTTGTGAATAAAATGAGTAATGCATTATTATAAGGTAATAATGTAGGGATATCTTGTAAGGAAAACAAACTTGTAGTTATGGATGCACATTTGCAGTTTTGTGTGTGACCCTGTTGCCCAATGAAAAAGGCACTGGTCTTGCAGATTTGGGGATAGTTTTAGATTTACAAATTAAAGACAAATCTATTTCCCTTTATGTTTAGGGATTTGTGTTCTATCCTTCCCAAGCTCTGTTCCACCCATTATTTGTACAAGATCTAGCCAATCTATATGTGTTATCTAATTTGTTGACCTTGTGGAATGGTTTGTCTGCTTCATTGATGCTATCATGGTGAGTAAGGGAGTTTGATTTAATGCATCAAAAGGGTGTCCCCCCCCTAGGTCTAGCAGAACTTGAAGTGCAGGAGGATCAATTAGGGTCCTATGTTATGTTGTCCAAGCCCTAATGTGTTTCGTAGAATGAAATTGGCCATTTCATAGGAGGATTGCAAGTGTACTTGGGTTAATCATTTTTTATGACGAACAAAAATGATGACTCTGCTGGGGAAGCTGAATAGAAATTGTCTAATTTCATCCAGTTAGTCAATCCATTGTGTATGCACAGAGTTTGAAAATTGATTTTATGGTGAAGAGAATATTCCTTGTTCTGGATTTGTAAAATGATGTGTTGTGTCATGTCATATATTGTATGAAGTAGTAACTGTAAATTTATATTGCTGAGTTGTGAGCAAGTCCTTGCAGTTGTATGCAAACTTTTCCCCAATTCCTTGTTGAGTGGCGACTCTATGGTTCATACCAGTGTTGAATGTCTATGCAATTAGTATTGCATAAGATTTTATGGTTCTATATATAGTGCAGAGATATGAGTTATCACTGCTAATGCAGATTTACATAAGTTCTTCATCATAAAAGCTAGATAAGAAAGTGTAGTAAGATACACATAGATTTGGTGTTATTTTCCGAAATCCATATGTTTGTAGCCTGGAAGAGTGTTTATTGCAGCGAGATTGAAGGAGACAATAAAGAATTTAAGTATGTGTTGAATGGCATTCTGTTATTCAAAATGTCCTCTATGCAAGAGGTGGTGAATCTAAGGTAAAAGACCGTGCTGAAAGTGGAAGTTAATCTTTAGATCTATAAGTCTTATAGCTGCAAACACCTAGGTATTTTCAGAAGTTTCAATGCAAGACATTTTTTCTGACAATTTGAATGTGTAAAATAGTTTTCCCATTAAGTGAACAGCACTAGTAAAGAGGGAAAGAGGAATTACAAACTTATTTGCATATCTGTTTTGGCTAAAATATCTAGCATGTATGTTCAACTGTAGTATGCAAATTTGAAGAAAAGCTTTGTGTCAAGCAATGTTATGAATAGATTTGAATGATGATATGTGATTGAAATGTTTCATTATTCAATCCAAGGTTGTGCAATTATTTGTGGGAGTAAGAAGCAATGTGCAGTCAGTTATTTCAGCCCCAATCTTATTCACATATGACCATGCCTAGTGGAGTGTCACAACCGTATAATAGGAGAAGTTTCATCATGAACCATTATGCTAATCTAAATTTTGAAGGTATTCTAGGTTACCCAAATCTCATACCCACAGAGATTAGAAAGTATTTGCCCATATTCAGTGGGAAGAAATCAGAATCAGCATGTCAACATTTAAAAAGATTTTTAGATTTGATGGGAGAGTTTGAAATTTGTCAAGAAGATGTTTGCATGACGTTATTTGTGCAATCACTGAAAAAGGATGCAAGAGATTGGTTTTCCTTCTTGCCAGCAAGTTGTATTTCCACATGGGAAGAATTAATTTCAGATTTCATAGACCAATTTGATGAAAAGGTGAGTGATTATGATTTGCTGAAAGAATTCACGTACATACAAATTAGGGAAGGTGAATTGGTACCAACATTTAATATCAGGTTTTCACAAGCATTGTCTAAAATTTCCAGGAAGTATAAGTTTGATGATAAAGTATGTTTGGAGATTTATATGAGTGCATTTGATGAGAAGATGGGTTTCTTATTGAGAAACAAAGAACCCAAAACTTTGTATGAAGCTTTTAACACAGCTAGGGACATTGAAAATAACTTGAAATTTGGGATCTCAAAGAGATTTGTGTTTGTTGTGGTTTCTTGTCAAAGTACCTTCAATGGTGAAATACCATGTGAAGCTGAACAAATCATTCCTTGTCAAGGTGTGTCTAGCTCTATTGTTCCAAATGGTTTTGCTGATGCATGTAATTCATATTTAAATGAGAGTCAAGAATCTCTATTGTTAATGTTGGTTGTCTCTCATAGTAATGATGAAATGATCAGTGGGAAATGTTGTGATAATGCTAATACAAAGGTAGATTTGTATAAAGGATATGTACCATTCGATTTGTATACCGGTTATGTTGATTATGTGACTGCAGATTATCAAGTAAATCACGTGTCTCCCAAGGATAATGAAAATGAAATTAATGATGATGATGACCATCAATCTTTACATGTTGCTAATGTATTTGATGTTAAAATTCCAAATACTAAGGGATCACCAAATGTTGTTGATTATGCAAGTGAAGATGTGCAATATGATGTAAATCAGATTTTGATTAAGTCTGATAAAGCTGAAAATGAAATTGTGGATGATGTTGATAGTGTTTTTCAGTGCAAGTATACCCAGTGATGAATGTGTTTCAGAATGGAGTGGTGTTGCTGATTATGAGGATATTGAGTTCAATTTTCAGCACTTTGAAGGTATAAAAATGAACAATGAAGATCAATTTCAGAATATGAGTGGTTTTGATACAAGTCTTTCATTTTCTTATGATTAGCAAATGAATTCTATTCATGCAGCTAATGATGGTTATGAGAATTCTAATTATTCATCTTTTGAAGATGATATAAGAGGAGACCAAGTTATATACTTCAGTCATGATTTTGAATACGAAAGTATTTTTGAAGATAAAAATATATGTGACAATGCGGGTAATGTTCTATTTTCAGATTTAAATGAACCCATATTTGAATGCTTTTAGAATTTGGAATACCATGAAGAAAATGTGAATGTTGATAGTATGCTTGAACCGGATATGGAGTTCTTTGCCTTTGATATTAGAGTTGATGGTGCTGATTTCATTATGGAAAATGCTGAAATTTCCCCTTGTGTTGAAAAAGTTTGTAATGTTGATGTAGTTCCGAACAACAGTAGCATGGGTTGTAAAATTTTACTTCATGATGAAGATAAGAGGCATAGGTTGTGTGATGACTACTTCAGACCACAAATGGAAGTTTTTCAGGTGGATGTAAGTCTGAATGAAAAAGATTTAGCTGAGGATTTGCTTCAGCTAGAGGTATGCATTCTTTTCCATGATTGGGATATTGAGGATGTGAATATGTTGAGTTTGATGAGCATGGATAGTGTAGAGTGTGATCAGCATAGTGAAGTATCACATCCGGATTGTAGTATTTATGTTCCTTGTTTGCATCAATTGGTTAGTAATGCCCCCAATTCTATAAATTTAAATGGTAACAAGGTGAGTGCTGATAAGAACTATAGTAGTGAGATTGAATGCTTTATTTTTGAAGCTCAACATGATGATGCTTTTGCAAACGATAGAGTTGACTGGGATAGTGAAATGTATGGCAGCTTATGGGAAAGCCTCTATAATGACTTGTCTCATGGTTTTACCTTTGAAGTAGTGTGTGTTTACAAATTTCAAAATCAGGCAAAAGGTAGGCACATTAGTTGTTATAGTAATGAGACAAAAGGGGTTGATTATAAGGATTACGCTCAGTCATTATTGAAAGGTTCCTTTGTTTGGGTTATGATGTCAAGTGATGAGAATCAGATTTTTGACAGAGGTAAATGTTGATTAAGTGGAGTAGTTTATATTCAGTTGTCAGTATGTTTGTATATCTTGTATAGTTGCTTTGCTTTAGTTGTGTGGTTTTCAATAAAGTGCCTTGTTGTTTGGTTTGAATAAGGGAGCCCTTTCCTTTTGAGAAGAGAAGAGATGTATTCCTTTGGGTGGTCTGCTTAACTTTAGATTCTAAATTCTTGTGTTGTTCTCTCAATAAACCATCCCCAGTCAGAGCCACTATTGGGACTCATTAATTTTGAGTCAAGATTAGAGGCCCATTTCAAAATTTTGATTCACATTTCTAAATGATCATAAAATAAGTCAATTTGAATGGCCTAGTTAGAGAGAGGGCAAAATGGAGCCAGTTGATATTCAAAGGGTAAGGCTTGGGAAATGTGTCTTACACCTTTCATTTGACCTATGTAGTGTGTTGCAACTTTCAAAATTTAGTTTAGATAAGTTTACCAGGTACCCATTTCAAGGGGTGAGCTAAAAGTGCATTTTAGGCATAAATGCAGATTTTACTAAGTAGCCTACTCTGGGTATTTATTTCTTTTGCTCTATTGATTTTCATGATGAAAATAAAAATGGATTGGATTATATGCATAAAAGTGTGCCTCCGTGCAAAATTTCAAGTCTTCATGAATCCATTTTCTCAGTTTACCAAGCTCAAACTGCTTGCAGTTTGTATGTTTTGACAAGTCCCTATTTTAGGACATAGTCGGAGCCCTATTTTACACAAGTGTAAAATTTTCCTCAGTGAATTTCATGTCAAAATGTTTCTTCTAGGCTATTGTTGATATAAATGACAAGCTATGTTTCCAGTTTCAAGCTCTCGCCAATCCGTTTTATCGATTTTTAAAAGGGTTTCTGTAGTGCCCCTACCCTAGTCAACTTTGTAAAATAGGTTTGACCTTGGTTGACTTTGTCTATGTGGCATTCTTGGATGGTTGATTAACCATTATGTAATTTTGTAGATTAGATAATATGAATAATGTGCATACCTATTATGGTGCTTTTGCATCGATTCTTGTGTACGTTTAATTGTTTCCCTAATTCTCATTATAAATCTCGAGCTAACACCTTCATTGAATATATATATATATATATATATGCTTGCGTGACCCATGGTTGCAGGAGATTGCAGGTACAGTACCGTCTAGGTGCACGGTTCGTCTCCATCAGGATTTGCAGGGTTGGGTATACCTCTTTCATCCTTAGAATTTGGATTAGGTGGTCGTAAAACCCTCATCTTGCCTTAGCAATGATCAAGTGAGCATCTTGTGTGGTCCGTCGGTTTCCCTTTTCGTTTGGGTTTTTGTGTTGTGTGATTGATTGGCTTTCTTGGGTTGCATGCCTTGCGTGTGGTAAAATGGGGTATTTTATCCTAAGTGCTTAATTCAATTTAATGTGTTCATTTATGCATTGGTAATTGAGAAATTTAAAATAAATAAGTTTCTTTTATGAGATTAATCATTAATTAAAAAGATTGTTTTATGTATGTTTGTAGCAAGTTTAAGTATTTAATTTGATTTAATGTGTTCATTTACGCATTTGTAATTGAGGAATTAAAACATATAGGTTTCTTTTATGTGATTAATCATTAATTAAAAAAATCGCTTTATTTATGTTTGTAGCGAGTTTAATTTAATGGTTAATTTTAAATAACGAATTTAATTAGTTTATGCATTTTAAAAAAGGAAAGATTTAAAGTTATTTGAAATAGAAATAATTTAATCTCTTTTGCATTTTGGAAAAGAAAGGTTAATTTTATTTATTTAGGAAAATCAATTTTTATTAGAAAAGCAAGTTTAATTTATATGTATATTTGATATAGTGTGAAAGATTGATTTTGGGAATTAATTTAATTAAAATATTTTATCCTCGTCAATATTGTGAAATATAAATGTTAGCTTAGTTAATATTGCGAAAATTAAAATTAAATGAGGGAGAAGCATTTTTAATTTTAATTAGAAAAGCAAGTTAGATTATTTGAATAGTTGAAAAGAATGATTATTTTCATTTTTTATTTAAAAAGTGCTTAAATTCGAAATTAGAAAATTAGGTCAGGATTTCATTCTTTTAACCTAGGTTGGAAAAACATTTTTGGGGTTGTTGTTGTTGATTTTCTTTTGAAAAAAATATATATATATTTTTTTGGATGGAGAAATTGGGGATTTTGGAAAAGGATTGATTTTTCTACAGTTGGAGGTTGGGGGTCTTTTTCAAAATCTTGCCAGGAATGCTAAAGGAGGTAGGATTCTTGTTTACCTTTTTATTTCGTTGTTAAATCAAAAATGGTGTTTGGTTGTTCTTCATGAAATGCTGGTTTAAAAAAAACCATGAATGTTCTCAGATTTGAGTTTTAGCTTTGAAAAAAAATGGGTTTGCATTGTTTTGTATTGTGGAAAGATGGTTAAATTAGTTTCGTATTGTGGAAAAGATTGTAAATTTTAGTTGCCTGGAAATGAAAATGCTTGTTTAAGAATGGTTGAATCCATTCTTTGTTTGTCTCAAAAAAATTCTGAGTCTATTTTTTTTTATTTGGGGGTTTTAGTTTACTTGTATTTTATTTGGGGCTTCTGGTGTTTTCTTCCTTTTTAAAAAAAAAAGGGGGTATGTTTATGCTGGTCTTTTGCTATTCTTCCCATTCGGTTCTCTAAAAATTTCTGAGTATTGTCAAAAAAAAATATTTATTGTTGTTGGTCTGTGTGTACCTAGCAACAGTTGGGGTTTTAGTTTACTTGTTTTAAAAAAATTAAATTTAAAGTCTCTAGGAGACTGCATTTTTTATTACTGTGTGTTTTTTTTTATAGCAATTAAATTTTATTTTTTTTAAATTACAAAAAAAATATATATAAAACAAAAAAAAAGGGGGGCAAGAACCCTCGTGGTGGGGATAAACCCCCACCACAGGGTGTAGTGCCCACAACCATGGTAGCAAACTGCTACCAAATGGTAGCAGCGCTGCCCATGGCAGCCGCTTGCTACCATTTGATAGCATCGCTACCAATGGTAGCGTGAGCTACCATGGGGGCCAAGTGTTTTTTATATATATATATTTTTATCAAAAAATAATAATAATAATTTAATATTATAATAAATGTAATTTTAATTAAGTTTTTTAATTATGATTAATTGTTCATTAAGTAATAAATTATTATTAATTTGTTATTAATTATTTGTAAAATGGGAAATATACATTAATTAATATTCAAATTCTATTTTTATTATTAATGAACATTTTTCTAATTAAATACTTAATTTGTTAATATTGGTTTTTAATTATTAATTTGTTATATTTTATTAATCACGAATTAATAAAGATATATATTAATTAATAGTTAATTTTGGTATTTTTCTTCATGTGCACAAGGAAATAATCTATTAATTTGGGAATGGATTATCTATTATTTGGTTTCTTTAAATATATATTTCCTTGATCTGTATAGTGTAACTTGGTTCTGGAAAGACGAATTTGGAGGAATTATTTTAGAATCAGTATGACAATGATGTTTTAATTAAAAATTAAATATCATATTTAGTTGGTTAATGGTTGTTTAATTATATTCATGTGAAATTGGTTTAAGAACTAATAATGGTGTATTTATGTATGTTCGATGCAATTGAACCTTAGAGAATTAGAAAACCAAGAACAATTTGTACTTAGATGAAGTAGATAACTACAATCTAACTTAGATCATTTAGAAAACTTGATCGACATTTAATGTTTTTAAGTCATTTCGGAAAAGATTGTATCTACTGGTTATTGCCTATGTGAGTTTAATTTTGGTATTTGCTTTTTCTTAAGTAATGGCAAGCCTTGGTTTGTTTGTTTAGACCTTGTCGTCTGTCTGAATTGTGGTTGGCCCTAGGTTGGTCAAGATCCTAGTTAGAGTATCGTCAGGCAATGGACCTTTGTATCAATTTTTAATATGCTCAGTTGGATCCGTTTCTATGCAGGGATCATTTAGGATTTATTGACCGAAGTGGTCGTTTGTATTTTGTTGTGCTCACCTAAAAGGCGGGAATGTAAATGACATGAATCCTATGTAACTATAACTTAATTAATTACTAGAGGGGTCTTGCAGTTGAGAAAACCCAGAGATGTAGCCCTCTAAGGGTGAACTCTGAGATCATTTCTATGTTATGTGATGCTTTTGTCTCTCATGTTTCATGGATAGTGCTAGCATGTATGGATGATATTTGATAGAATGTATAAGTGGATTGGATGAGCTTTATCGTAATGCATGTATGCAGTCGTCTCTTAAATGCAATAAATGGATCATGAAGGAATGTAATCAATTTCAGTTAATGATGATACAATTAAGTATGCATGAAAGAACTCATTAGTTATGATGAAATTATAGTACATTTTGGAACAAGATGCATGGCACGTGTTAATGTAAACTTGAATGCAATGAATGGATAACAATTATTGGATGAACTCATCATATCACCTAAATTGTAATTCTAATGGATGAACTTCATGTTGTTATCTACACTTTAATCTTAATAAATAAACTTCATCTTGATAGCTATAATTGAACTAAAATGGGTGAACTCATTTAGTTATTTATATTTTAATCTTAGCAAATGTATTTCTTCATATTAACCTTATTTTAACTATAATGGGCGAACTCATTAAGTTATCTATATTTTAACCCTAATGGATGAACTTCATTATGTTATTTACAATTTATCCTTAATAAATGATCTTCATCTTATTAGCTATATTTTAATTATAATGGATGAACTCATATGATTACTTTACATTTTAACCTCTATAATTGAACTTCGATATATTAGTTATATTGTATCTAAAATGGATGGACTCGCCAAGTTAACCATATTTAAACCTTAATGGGTGAATTCTTAAGTCATCTATGTTTTAACTTCATTGGGTAAATTTCCTCATGTTAGCCTCATCTTCAACCATAATAGATGAACGCTTCCTAATTTCTATAATGTCAATTCACTGAACAAATTATATCCATGTTTCAAGTAATAACATGTAATTATGACATCCTGCTTAATTGGATCAAATGACGTGAGTTGAGTTAGGTGTTAAGTTACGTAATCACGTTGGGAAACTCCTTAGGTCTCATTTAGTCTTCTGTTGTGTTATCTAAGCATTAGATAACTCCAATGTATCTTTATGTTGTGTCTTATTATTTAAAAAAAAAAAATTTGACACTCCATTTGAGTGTTTTAGCTTTATCCCTTCAGGGTTTCCTAGCGGGGCATTACAGTTTTCTAGGCCATCTATTTCAGTGATCCGTACTTTCATTGTCGCATCAGTTAAAGTAGCCATTTTCATGAATGCACCATTCACACCCAGTCAGTCTTTTGGTCAAACTAAGTGTTCTAATATTTGATATGTACTACAAGGTAGCTATGCCTCAGATTTGAGGGTCTACAGAGATTGTTTGATATTTTTAAGAAAGGCATCATGAGTTGCCTGAGCATTGACTTCATTAGGTCCGCAATGTTGACAAAGCCAGTTGGTCATTTTTGACAATTAATATCTCTTTTCTCGGGATTCATCTTGAGAAACCGTTTGGTATACTTCATTCTTGTATTTCAGAGAACACGCCTGTCAGATGGTGTGGTCTAGAAAGGTGTTTTGACTTGTTTCAAAATTACATCTTTGCGATTAAATGTGAAAATGTGGCGTAAGTGCCTGAAAGTTGTAAAACTCGGTTTGATGATCCGAAAATGGTGTTGATCGATTCCAGAGGTATGTTCAAGGTGTCTAAGGTATTTCAGAGGTTAGTTACATAAAAAAAAAATTTTTTTAGTCGGATCCACTTTGAGGCCTGACCTGGCTCATGCCTGTGCATTTATTTCTATGGCGAAAATGTTATTAATACGTGGTATCATGATGTATAAAGGTATGAATCAAATCATCGCTTAACAGTTTATATAACCAATGTTGAAACAGAGAGATGTAGAAGCCTACCAAGAGAGATATCCATAACTTGCCAAACATAGAACACGAGGGAGGATTCTATTCATGAGGAAGTTCAGCAAGAAGAAGATTTGGGCTCACATTCTTCTATATATTCTTGTACTGCAGGAAACAATGCATTGCCATTTGAAACAAAACACAATTGGCAGATTTGAAGCCAAATGAAAGTAGTAGTTGGAGTGTGGTTGGAGGAGTGGTGATTTGTAATAAGGATTGTATGTGTTTGGCAGGCAATTAAAGCCTTCATGAATTTAAAAACTTTCAGCAAATGAAATCAACAAAAAATGTACATGACTGGAGCCAGTTCCTCTTCCTGGTAAGTGGTAAATATAAAAAGGTAAACCAAATTCCCCCCATTTTGGTGTAGCGTTGATGAGGGAATTTGATAAATTTCAAGGAAATGTTTTTGGCAGCCACCGCTATTTCCTCCTTCCTGCATGGAAATGGAATTAGAGTATGTTGAAAGGGCATTAAAACCCCAATAAATACAATTTGCAGTCATTTTCCAGATCTGCAACTTGGAGTTGGGAGATAATTAAACTTCCAAACCAATGCAATTTGCAGGCTCAATGCCCACAGTCCTCCCTGCATGATGGTTGAGGGGACATTAAATATCAAAGCAAAGTGCAAGTTCCTGCATTTTCCCCTGCGTGGCATGTAAATGGGCATTAAATTTTAGAAGTTAATGCCATTGGTTGGTGTTCACCCAAAGTCTAACCTCCCTATACGTGCCTATGGAGTGTGGTGAACTGCAGTGGAGGAGAAGCAGAGACTTCCAATTAGATGCATCTGTAGGTCTATTGCCCAGCTCCACGTGACTTTGCTAGCATTCCTCTCTATGAAGAATGTGTTTGAAGGAGTTTGGAGGGTTTGAAACATAAATTAAATGAAAATCTAGTTTCCCTGCAAAGTGTGGCATTGAAAAGGATTTGAAAGCTTTAAGCAAATTATGTTGGCAGTTTTAAATGCCAAAATTTTTGAAGCAAATGTAAAGGGGCACATTGAAGATTTCCAAGTAAATGAAAAATGCTAGCTCCACGTGACTTTGCTAGTAATCCTCCTACGTGGGAATGGTGTTTGGGTGTTAGAACTTCCAAGAAAATGCAAAAATCACCATTAAAACTCAAGAAAACTCTTCAAAGTGTAGTCCCAGGCTTGAGTATTTATCCCACATTAGCTAGGGAATGAGACTTTTTGATGTTTAAAAGAAAACTCACACCCATCCATAGTGTCAAATTTTGCAGAGAAAAGGCGAGTTAAAGATCGAGCATGTCCCAAAGAGATCGATGGTTGGCATTCATTCGCAAGCCAAAGGTGCTCGCTAGTTAAGCTCTGCAAAATAGCGAAAAACTCAAGAAAATCAAAGGTTAAAGAGTGAGGAAGCTCGGAAGATTCAACGGCCTGCGCGATTTTGGTGCCCGAAGGTGCACATCCGTTAGCCATTGCAAAATGGTGAAAGATAATTGGTAGTTCCAGGTGGAGGTCCAGCTCACAAGTCTCGTTCGGTAGCGTGGATGTGGTGATGACATGGCGTATAGATGGTAGTCCAATGGCGCATAGGTGGCGATGACGACGTGGAGAAGTGGCTAAGGATGAGGTGTCATCCAAGGTGGCACCCACTAGACCCTATCAGTGAATTAGAGGTTGCCACGTGGCAAGGCGTCAGGGCAAAATATGGATGAAAAATCAAATTTAAATGTATAGTTTTAACTATATAAGAAAATCCAAAAATTTAAATGATGTGCACATGTTGAAGATTAATTCGCCCAGAGGCTCATTTTTGCCTGAAATGGCAAGTATTATATATCGTCGGAAAGCTCTCAAAATGAGGAATGTAGTTATGATGTTAGTTTTAATAGATATGGGATATTTTGAGAGAAGTTTCCATGGGAAGGAAGGAGATATTTTTGCAGTTAAGGAAAAAGAAGACACTTGGCAAATTCTGATGAGATTTGATCCTTTTCCCCCCTCTTATTATTCTCATTTTATTCTCATTGTAAGGGTTCTAGAATTTTGAGAGAGTAGCTCCAGTTTTCATGGCTTCCAGTTCTGAATTGCTTGACCCAAATGTGTACAATTCTATGGATCTTTTCAGGGTATAGAGGTTACAGTGCAGTGTTGCAGATGTGTTTTTTTAAGTTGCAGGTCTTACTTATGTTAGGCATGAGTAAATTTCTCATAATATTATCTCTATGCATGTATTTCATTGTTATGAATTGAATTCTCAAGGATGCTATAGTTTGTCATCTCAAGGAGATTGTATGATTATTTGTAGGCATTCTTCAGTGAAGAGTTTAAATTCTATAATTAGTCATAAACAATGGAATGTGTCCCAGATCTGATAATTTGGTGAATAAAATGAGTAATGCATTAGTATAAGGTATTAATGCAAGGATATCTTGTAAGGAAAATAAACTTGCAGTTATGGATGCACATTTGCAGTTCTGTGTGTGACCCTGTTGTGCAATGAAAAAGGCACCGGTCTTGTAGATTTGGGGATAGTTTCAGATTTATAAATTAAAGACAAATCTATTTCCCTTTATGTTTAGGGGTTTGTGTTCTATCCTTCCCAAGCTCTGTTTCACCCATTATTTGTACAAGATCTAGCCAATTTGTATATGTTATCTAATTTGTTGACCTTGTGGAATGGTTTATCTACTTCATTGATGTTGTCGTGGTGAGTAAGGGAGTTTGATTTAATGTATCAAAAGGGTTTCCCCCCCTAGGTGTAGTAGAACCTAAAGTGTAGGAGGATCAATTAGGGTCCTATGTTATGTTGTCCAAGCCCTGATGTGTTTCATAGAATCAAATTGGCCATTTCATAGGAGGATTGCAGGTTTACTTGGGTTAATCATTTTTTATGACCAACACACTGCAAAGTAGTTATGTATGTGTCAGTTCTAACCCATGTTTCATCTACCTCATATATATATATATATATAAAACTCCCCCTTTTGACATCAATGGAAAAGAATATATAAAAAGATTCATGAAAGTAAAGAAAAAATGTCTTTGAAATTTTGTTTAGCATCTTGCAAAGAGGATTTCCATGAAGGCTTCACCTATTTCATGATGTTGAAGTGTCCATGCAAAATTGTAACAAAATCCTCCATTTAATCTATTGACTTTCAGTCAGGTGCACTTATCAGGCTTTCTGCTTCTTCAACATTCCTTTGCATGAAATCAATGATCGGTGCAAGGTAGCACTATAGCTCGAGGAAATTAAGATCTCCTTTATCCTCTTCCTATTTTAACTTTTTCATTTCAAGAGTTAACTGTTTGACCTTTCCACTAAAGTTCATTGCAGAGCTTGTTAGAGAATCAAAAGAACCTATTAGATCTTGGATTTCCCTTTGAGTCTGAGCTCTTCTATCTTCAAGATTTTTGATTAAATTGGTGAAGCTTGATGACTTGACCAATAATTGACCAACTTTCTATAGTATAGATTTGACCTCTTCAGTGTTGGTGGAGAGAGAAACTTTGCAAACTGATATGTGTTCCATTAAATTTTCACCTCTCTTTGTTTCATATTATCTAACTACAACCTTCTCCAGATCGGTTGTCTCCAAACCGATTGCTTTGACAAGAGTTCCCAACTCATCAATGATGGGTGCATTGCCATCAACAACAATATCAGGAATGAGATCAGACAAAATGGTTTTTGCAGTATTAAGAATTTTGGTCTTCTTTTTCTTTTCTCTAAGTTTTGCCTTTGCAGCTTGAAGTTTCAATTTTTCAAAAAAATTCATTATTTTTTTGGGGGCCATCTTCTTTATGTCGATTACAGAGTGTTCCTCTTCTTCCTCCTCTATTTCTTCACCCTTTTCTTCATCCTTAACCTCAGAGTTGGCTATGGTGGTAAATTTAGCTTTCTTCTTTTCACTCTCCTTTTCTAAATCTAACTTCCGCTTTACCGAAGGAGTGTCCCCCACTGTTTTCTTGGTCTCCTCTATTTCCTTCATCTCTTCTTTCTTCTTTTCTTCTTCCTTCTCCTCATCTTACTTCTTCTCTGATTCTTCAACAAGTGGTATTGATGTATTTATCAACCTAGGATTTCTTTCCTCTCCATCTTTTTCTGACAAAAGCAGTTCATTGTTAGTAGGATTTATTGTTACCAAAGTTCTGTGAGGTGTATCTTCATAAGGTATATCTTCAACTATAACTTCATCTTCACCAGGATGCCTAGTTTGAGTAGTTCCCTTTACCGATGAAACACGAATATCAATAGTTTCAACGATTGATTTGTGTTCAACCGGTTTCTCTACATCCTTTGTCAGATTAGGAATATCTGACACAACATTACCGATGATATCCCCAACTGAGAAAACATCAAAACCTTCAGTAGAGTCTTTGTCTTTACCTTTCATTTTATGAAGGGCAACTGGACCTTGGTCTTGTTTTGTTCCCTTTGCTATTTCTTCTTCAGATTTGCCTTTTGCTAGCTCAAGATTATTTTCCATAAGGCAACACTCTCATCATGCACACCTTGGACATCTCCTATGGCCACTCTCCATGTCTTGTTCCTTATTTTAAAGCATCGAATACACGCTTCTGCCAGTATAGATTCTTCTTTATAATCAAGATCATGTTTCACTTCCATGAGCGCTTTTATCCTGTTCTCTTTCTCAATAGCTAAAGCTATTTTCCATCTCCCTTCAATTTGATTTTACAAGTCTAATGGAACTATTCCATATAGTTCACTAGGATTTCTACATAACTTATGCATGTTCCACATAAGTGCATCTTCAATTTATCTTTTGTTCTCCTCATTGCAGAGGGGATATTTTATCCCAACACCAGATAGACCTCCAAACTCTTTGATCCCATGGACCAATTCATCAACACTTGGAAGTACATTTCTACCACTTCTTTTCATTTCTCTCCTATCACATCAGGATTGAGTCAACCAAGTGACTTCAGTTGATGATATTGTTCTTAGGGTTAGTGCTTCATCGGTTGCGCTAAACCTTGTTACTATCGGAATCACATCCTTTGTAATCTTGATCGGTGCTTGAGCTTCCAGCCATAGAAATTGATCATACACTCTTCTTAATATATAACTAACCCAATCGACATGAAATTGATCGGGAAAATCAACAGCATTCGACAAACCCTTGGTCTTCAGATGCAAATATTCTACCTTCAATAAATCATGATTATAGAACCCTTTGAATTCACTTCGAATAAATATGTCTCCAAATTTTTCAAGCTTGCAATGGATGAAGGAGAGAATATCTTCAACCAGTAACAAAATGGAGGGCACATATGATAGGGAACTAGTCATGTTGATCTCTCTAGCCTTCACAGGGTGTAGTTTGAAATCAAGTTGTGGTTCCTTAATTGCTTCAACCAATACAAGAGTTGATACAGAAGCTACCATGATGAACTTCAAACAAATTACTCAAAATAGGGTTTGAATACCTAGAATACCTTCTCCTCTAGGGTTGCCAATAACCACTATCATGCTACTTGATCACTTTGCACAAATAGCACTAGAAAGATTTCAATCACCTTAGGTCGCACGAGAGCTCAAGAATGTTCACAAGAAAGCAAGGTAAATGAAATCTATTAATATTTCTTCATCTATCCATTAAGGTTTATCGATGCTTCAATGCAATGACTAGTTTGTGTAATTTTGACCATTTACAACTTAAGGTATGCTGATTTACTTTTTATCGGTTGCTTGTTACTGATACCAGTACACAAACAACATCTACACTAACCCTCAAAACAATTACCAAATAAGACCTTTAAACAAACTTTTATGCATCTAAACTATGTAGATATACATAACCTCATATTGGTTGAGGGGATTCAATAATGATCTTACCATGTGTGCTCCCACTGAGCATCAGTATGCCTAGTTTGAAGAGGAACTCTCATCACCAGTGGATGATGACTTGGTTTCAGAATGATTCTCTCCTTCTTTTCTCCCTTCCTTCTTAATCCATGTCCTTTTCATTTCATTCCTCACCTCTTCAACTGTCTTCTTTCCTTTCAAGTCATTTTTCCCTTTCTTTTTGCATTGAACTAATTACTCCTTTTATTAGGGCTAGCCAGTTTGAATGGCGATTTTGATACATTTGACTTGAACATGCATTCTTCAGCTTTGTGTCCATATTTATTGCATGTAAAGCAATATACATTAAAGCTTCTTCTATTTGACATGTTGTTAGATCAAGATCTACACTCATAAGCAATGTGACCATACTTGTGACAATTATAGCAATAACCATCAAACATGAAAGACTTATTTTGACTAACCGGTTGATTTCTACAGACATTGAAATTATAACCCGGTTTACCACAATGATTGCAAGAAGACTTAGAAAACTTCATACCTTTAATTCCTGAATTATTCCATTTATCATCCTTCATCCTTTAGGATTTAGACAATTCTCCAGTTTCCATAGGACTTGTACCGGAGTAACCAAGACTAGATGTCTCCTTTGTTCTCCTCTAATCTTTTAATTGTTCATCTATTTTCTCAAAGCTTTCATTAAATTTCCTCAAATTTTCGTTTCTCTCATTTGTAGCTTTCAATCATTTTTGAGTTGTTCAATCTCTTTCATCATATTCTCCTTTTCCTCTGCCTTATCATGCAGTTGCTCATGTATGTATTCATTCTCTAGAGTGAATTCAAATTTCTTCATCTTTTTCAATGATGATTGCATCATTTTCTCTTAGCACTTCTTCAACAAGCCTTTTGGCTTTTTCAGCATCTCTTTTTCTTTCATTTGCTATTATGTTGGCTTCTAGTATTTCAGTCATTCTCAAGGCCTCACTTTCATGCTCTCTTTTTAGATATGTGATTTCTTCAATTAGCTTCTTATTCTTTTCCATGAGCTATGAGGCTGCTTCTTATCCTTCTTCAGATCCACTATGTTCAGAGAGTTGATATATGATATCCTAACTCTCATTTAGTTGGAGAGCTAGTAACTTTCTTTGAGCTAGTAACTTTATTTTAGCAAGTGATTTTTT
The DNA here is from genome assembly GCF_030272615.1 of Cryptomeria japonica. Lineage (NCBI taxonomy): Eukaryota > Viridiplantae > Streptophyta > Pinopsida > Cupressales > Cupressaceae > Cryptomeria > Cryptomeria japonica. Next base: position 191,806,670 of record NC_081412.1, on the reverse strand, counting down.
TAGTCTCTCTTTTAGCTGAGCAATAATTTCATTAGCTTCATCAATCTACTTCTGATGGCGGTATTCCTCCATGACATTTCTCCTCAAGCTATCAAGCTTTTCTTCAGAGGACCTAGGCTCTGATACTAGTTGTTAGTATTAACCGATGATTGAGAGGGGGGGTGAATCAATCAAAACAGTTTATACACAATTAAAACATTCAAACTAACCGGTCTGCAACTATCCTTCCAAATTAACTTAAGCATTGCATAAATCATGAAAGAAGAGAACATAAAAGAAAAGAGATTTCCATGCACAAATAAGAATCACATAACACTAGCAATTATAGGTGGAAACCCTTGGTTAGAGGGAGAAAACCACAGTGGGGGTAACCCACAATCTCTTTTACTGTAGTGAAAAAGAGTGCCCTGATAAGAGATTACAACCAGTTATTTGTGATAACATCAACCTATTAGAAGTGACTGGTATCTGGTTAAAAATACCTTAGAACTTGTTAAAGTCCACCTTGCTAGAGGATTTTACAACTTCATTTCTGAAGTGACTCAGTTATAATATTTTACATAAAGAACCGGTTAAGGTTCATCCTGTTAAGAGATTTGCAATGATGCAATTGTTAGAAGGCAACAAAAATGATTGATCTGTCTGATGACACTACCTTTGTCTCATAGATCCACTTTGCATGCTTTGTTCTTTTGATCGGTGTTGGCTTCACGATTCATACCTCTATCTGTTGCACTCTATTCTGCTCCCCCTATTTAGATTCACACAAATCTTTTTCACATTGAAAACAACACAATCAGAATGAATGATGTGTATATATTAACCTTTAATTATGGCACTAACTTTCCCTCCAAAAATCAAATTCAAAATTATGTTATTGCACCTCAAATTAATCTCCAAAAATCATTCAAGGAATATTGGTCAAGACTATCATTCATGTCAATAAGCTTATTGATTGAAAAGGGAAGACTGCCGGTTTAACTAGATGTTATCTGGATGTTTGTAAGTCTATCGGTTGAGACTCCTGTATTTTCGGTTGTCGCCTATGTACTGGTCCAATTCTGCTTAACTGGTTACCTCTTGTATACCGGTCTACTCACTTCTTATCCAGTTACCTCCTATATGTTAGTCTACTAATTGCTTAGTCAGTTAACCCCTATATACTGGTCTACTCACTTCCTAGTTTGTTAACCCCTGTATACCGGTCTACTCACTGCCGATAGGAATAAGGACTCTTGTTCTTCACCAATTACCCTTTACTCCTTTACTGATGGATTGTGGAGACTTAGAAGATGATGTTTCCAACAATGACAACCATTTCACTGGTCATACAAAATGAATCATAATGCCAACAATAATATCACCAAAAAGGACTTCAACAATTAAGATGTTTTCATTCTCAATCTTAAAGTACAGATTACTATCAGCAATACCTTTATTAAATCCCAATTTCAACAAGTATTTATCCATACTAGCATACTAGGCTCTAGAGGCTTGTTTCAATCCATGTAGAGCTTTCTTTAGTTTACATACCATATCTCAATCATCTAATAATGAAAATCCATCAGGTTGCTCAATGTAGACTTCTTCCTCAAGATCACCATTCAGAAAAGCTGACTTGACATCCATCTGATATACCTTAAAATCTTTATAGGCAGCATATGCAAGCAACAGTCTAACATCTTCAAGTCTGGCTACTCGACTAAAAGTCTCCTCATAATCAATTCCTTCTTTCTAAGAACATCTTTTGCATACCAGTCTTGCTTTATTTTTGACAACTTCACTCGCTTCATTCAATGTATTCCTCAATACCCATTTAGTACCAATCACATTTTCATCTTTAGGTCTAGGCACAAGCTCCCATGTGTTACTCTTCTCAATCTGATCTATTTTTTCTTACATAGCTTTCATCCAATTTCCATCTTTGCAAGCCTCAACAAGATCTTTAGGTTCAACTCTAGAAATCAAACATACCTCTTCAACAACTATCATTCTTCTATTCATCACACCTTTATTTTTATCACCAATAATCTAATTTTCTGAATGATTCAATCTTACATACCATGGAGTCTTCTAATTCTTCTAATTGTTAGGTTCCTGCACCTCTCCACCGATAGCAGCAACATCTGGATTAACTATCTCTACTAGATCATTCTGCTTTAATTCTTTAGTCTGAATAGGATTCAGAACAATGTGTTGACAATCATCATATGTGCAAGCTCTGATTTTTTTTCCAAGGTTTTCATCCACCTTGACATTTGCACTTTCCACTATCTTTCTCAGTCTCTTATTGTAGCATTGGTAGGATTTTCTCTTTATAGAATAACCCAAGAAAATTCCTTCATCACTTCTTGCATCAAACTTTCCTATGTCATCATCTCTCTTGATATAACATTTGCTACCAAATATTCTAAAATATCTCATAGTTGGAACACGACCAAACCATAGCTCATAAGGAGTCTTATCAGTGTCACCTGTAATATTAACTTGATTGAATGTGTAGATAGCAGTGCTTATATCTCCTCTCCAATAGATCTTTAGAAAATTCCCTTCAATTAGCATAGTCCTTATAGCATCCAAGATTGTCCTATACTTCCTTTCAACAACTCCATCTTGCAAAGGAGTTCTAGGAGAAGATAATTGTCTTCTAATCACATGCTTCTCAAAGAATGAATTAAACTCACCGAAACAAATTCTTTGCCTGTATCAGATCTCAAAAATTTCACTTTCAATCCTGACTCAATCTTAACCTTTGCTTTTAATATCTTGAATTTGTCTAATACTTCAGATTTATCCTTCAAAAAGACAACCCACATCATCCTGGAATAATCATCAATTAGAAACATAAAATATTTGTCTCCCCTTCACACTTCTACCATTTGTAGGTCCACATAGGTCAGTATGCACAAGAGCTAGCAATCCATCAAATGTATATTGTTTTCTCTTGAAAGAAATTCTTGCTTGCTTGCCAATAGGGCTAGGATTGACAATTTTGTGATAGAACATACGTTGCCAATTAGGAAACTACTCAAGAAGAGGCCCTAGGATAGGATAGATCAAGGCACTTTGTGATGAACAGGGAGTACCAAATAAATTGACAATTATGTGATAGAACATACATTGCCAATTGGATTAGGCTGAAATTGACAATTTTATGATAGAACATACGTTGTCAATTGGATAAACTACTCAAGAGGATACACTCCGGTAGGTACCCTAAAAGATATGATCAAAGAAACACCTTGTGATGAACAAGGAATGCTACTAGGATAAAAAAGAAGTACTTTGTGATGAATAGGGAGTACTAGAAAAGAGAAACACTTTGTGATGAACATGGAATGCCACTAGGATAGAAAGAAGTACTTTGTGATGAACAAGGAGTACAAAAAAAGAGCAGCACTTTTCGATGAACAGGGAATGCCACTAGGATAGAGTGCCATATGATAAATATAAGCACTAGGATAAAAAGCAGCACTTTGTGATGAACAAGGAATGCCACTAGGATAGAAAGTAGTTCATTTGCTTGACTACAGGAGGACCTACCAATGTTGGAGTCACGAGAGCGATTCCCTTTGACTTAGAGTTTACGACCAGAGCTGACACTCGAGGATAGAGCAGCAATTGAGGCTATGGGCTTGTGATATATTATGTATGTACCTGATTTTAGGGAAAACATGGGAGTGTTGACTGCATTAGCTGAGAGATGACACTCAGAGACATGTACGTTTCATTTGTCGATGGGTGAGATGATAGTCACCTTAGAGGATGTGTATAGGATACTACAGATACTGATTGATGGGGAGTTGGTTCCTTACGATCGAGACAGAGACAAGTATGCACTGAGATGAGTGTTTTAGGATCCAAGACTAGAGATGAGGGCAGGACATGTGCAGCCACAAGAATAGCCACAAGGACAAGGTGAGGGGGGGGAGGAGGAGGATGAGCTACTATCCTTGAGGGAGATCTTCTAGGGATAGGCAGATGAGATCCAGGATCTAGAGAGGGAGACAACTTGACTCAGGAGATAGTTGAGGGATATTGAGCAGGAGAGGGATTGAGCTATTTAGCACTATACAAAGGTTGAGACAAAACTCAGGGTAGGGAGGCAGGCAATAGAGGACACAGGGGCTAGATATGCCTTTTTTTTGTCGGCAAGGGAGGAGATAGGCTACTAGAGAGACCTATGCTATGCAGTAGTGCCACCAGATCAATGGGTTAGGAGCTTCCAGAGACCATCACGGACTACGATGACCTCTAGAGGGAGAGACAGGAGACAGGCGTCTACCAGTAGGGTTATCGGTCCTCCACTACCACTGGATAGAGGGGGCAAGAGAGATGATCCTGGGGCAGGTCCTTCCAGGGCTCAGACTCTGTCGAGGCTAGCTGACTTTGAGGGAGGGAGTTCATCATAGCCTTAGAGGGCTCCCTATGTATCAATTTTTTGTACCATTTTTGTATGATGATGTAGAAACCTTCGGGTGATTTTGTAGCCATATGTGTTTTGACATCATTGTATCATGACACTTATGATTTTGATATATATATATGAGATGATTCATCCTTGCGGTAGCTATATGCATGTGTAGCTATGTGATGTTTCTATATGTCTTATGATGTATGTTTCTATGTGATGCTTATGATATGGATGCAAATATGTATATGATGAAATGCAATATTTATGTTGTTTTTTATGTTTTAATATGTTATGCATATGCAAATGTGAATGTATGAAATGCAAATGAATATGATAATACAAATAACTATTTACATGATGAAAATGTAAAATGTGCTAACATGTGTTGTGTGCAGGATGTGATGCGATTGCAATAGCTATATGTATGTATGAAATGCTAACATGTGGTAGTGCAGGTGCAAACTACATGAGATGCAAATATTTTTGGTGTGTCATTATACTCAGTCCTGTGATAGTAGGCTACATAGACTCTAGAAGGATGATGGAGGTCAATCAAGAAAGGGGGATGAAAGATAGAAGATATGGAAGTGAAAGAGCTTCTTGTGTGTTATCATCATTGAGCTTTATTATGGCAAAGAGGTTATGATAATTGAGGTATATGTTCGACCCAGAAAGTCATTGTACCTATTTGCATGGAGATCAGATAGTCACAAACAAGGAATGCCATAGTTCATACTAGACACACAGTGTCCTAATATCCTTGGACAAGTCATAGCATTACTAAGAGATAATCCACAGACAACAAAGAAAATAGGTGATGATACCCCATCCTCACCTTTCTAGTCAAAGACATCCTAGAGATAAAATCTCTAGTCAGAGACATCCTAAAAAAGCTAAAAGACATGTCACCAAAAAGATAAAATCAAAGGAAAACCAATTCTCAACACCAACATCCACTATAGTCCTCAAATTTAGTGTCTCTTGTCACTTGTATAAGTCTGTTTGATTGTGGTCACAATGTTTACTTTCACAAAAGGATAGATAGCATTGAACCATAATGTTGTCTAAGTCTGCTGAAAGATTTTATTTGTTGAAGCCCATTGTTGCTATTGTGTCTCATCTGAAACTAATTGAATCCATGAAACTGATACTTTATTGTGGAGAAGATGAAACTTTATTGTGGATTGGTGATGCAAGTGTTGCTTTATTGTGGATTGTGCATGGATAGACTAAAGAAAACTGGAAGAAACTGTACTCTTCAGAATGTGTGATGATCTCAATTCCACACCCATCACTAGACGTAGGATTTTCCTTAGCAACAGATAGGAGCTGATTTATTATGGATGGAAAGAGGTGAAAAAAGGGGTTATTTTGAATAGCTTAACCAATCCTAGGTAGATCAATGACAAGCCATGATGAGAATGGGTAAGTTTACTATGGATGAATAGGCTATGAGTGTGTGCAAAGTGAAAGGATGAAAGTGAATCCTGAAGAAGGGAGGAGCAATGTCTCTATGCATGGCGCTGGTGACATAGTTTTCACCATGGTACTTGCCTAGGGCACCACCAAAGTGGTTTTCACCTGTTGGACGAAATTTTTTTCTTTACTTTTTTTTTTTCAATTTATTTATTTTTTTGTGTCACAAGGCACCCATTTGCCAGGTTTTCACCAAGTAACAATTTTTTATGTTTATGATTTTTTTTGTATTTTAAAATTAGGATACTCTAAAGAGATATGTGTAAAACCTATTAAGGTGCATGTTGTTGATAGGATCCTCCAAAGGTTCACCCTCTATGGTTGAGAGATGATATGCACTAGATCCATTGGTTGTTGTAATGATATAAGGACCAAGCCAATTTCGTTCGAACTTGCCCTTCTTCTCTTTGTCTTGCTGATTTTTAGGATTTTCTTTGAGAACTAAGTTCCCCACCTCAAATGTGTCAGGCTTAACCTTATGATTGTAGTTGTATTGTTCCTTGACTGAATGATATGTAGCTCAAGTGTCTGTCTTCCTTGATAAAGGAATTGAGATAGAATTACTAGTGTGTGGACTACACAGGCTTGTATGCGTGTCACCTAAAGAAGTTTGGGCATCCCTGATAAAAAATTCCTTCGAGGAAGCTCCATTAAAGGTCCATGAGGTATCGCCAAAAGGGGATGGATGTATGGAACAAGTAGATGAGTGATGAAGGCTTGTGATTGTGAAAAGAAGTGAAAGTATCATGACATGATAGAGACTTAGGATCAACAAGTATTCTTTTTTACTTAAAATTGTAGAACTTTTACCCCCAGTTATTTTGATATTAGAGGAGATCAACTCTTGTTCTTTTTCTTTCATAGGATTTTTATCCTTGACTTTGATTTTTGTAGACTCCAATAGATTTTGATTTTGATTTGGACTAGAGGACTTTTCTTTATTTTTTGACTTCTAGATTTTTATTTTCAAAGCTTGATTTTTGAACCCCAATGAGTAAGGGCTTTTGTAATTCTTATTGATCCAAGTCTGGAAGTGGAGTGGAAATGGAATGAGAAGATGAAATGGTAGAGCTATGTGAGTTCTCAAGAGGGCTGGTGATACACTCAATAGATTCTTTGTTGGAACCACTCTTAGGATTATTGATATCAAGAGCTGCTTAGACCACTAGAGGAGATTTGCATTCAGACTTAGTAGCCACAACACTAGGTGGTTCATACCCAATTCCTTGGCATTGCAAATTGTTTATAGATAGTTCCTGTTGATTGAATGCCTTAGGAGATAGTGGGAATTGATTAACATGAAAGATATACTCACCACATCCCAGGTCTTTAACCTTGAATTTTTCTTTGAGCTCTATTTGTTTTGATGTAGAAGCTTTCAATGATTCTGGATCCACATATGCTGAAGATGGAACAACTTCTCAATTGACTGGTATTGTTATTTCTAATCTATGTTGTATATTGTTGCAATATATGAATGGATTTGGTTCAGCTTTGACTGTCACTTCAACTCCATTGTGTGGAAACTTGATACATCGATGATATGTTGAGGGAATAGCTCTCATTTCATGAATCCATGGACATCCTAGCAATATGTTGTATGTGAGATCCAGGTCTATGACTTGACAAACCACATCTTTTGTAACTAGCCCAACTCTGAGAGGTAAGGTGACTGTGCCTTTGGATGAGATCTCTTCATCATCATATGCCTTGATGGTAATTTTATTTGTAGCATTCATAGCCTTGTCTGAATATCCCAATTGTATTATTGTGTTCAAAGTACATATATTGAGACTAGCTCCTCCATCTATAAGGACTCATTTTATTCGATGTTTGTGCATGAAGGCTTCAATGTGCAAAGGTGCATTATATGGTTGGCTCACGGAAGCGTCGTCAGCTTCTATGAATGTAAGGAAGTGTGGAATGGAAAGGTATCCCACCATGGCTTGAAATTGGTCCACGTTCATATCAGTAGGGATGAAAGTGTCTTGAAAAGTTTTGTCAAGAATGGCTTTATGTGCAGGGGATATGCGTAAGCGCTCGAGGAAGGAGATAAGCATGGTGTGTCTTCCCTAATTGTTCTACAAGGTCATACTCATGTTTGATTGATGAGGAAGTGGTGTTTTTAGCTGGAGCACCTTGCAAGTTGAATTTACCTCGATGAGTTGTGACATTACATTCAAAGGTAGGTTCGAAAGAAGATCCAATGCCTTTTGGGACAATCTTGGGTCTTTGGGTAGAATTCTCAGGCGTTTTGTCCTTGATGATAATGGTAGAGACATAATTATCCATCAAAATCTAATTGACAGTTGAATCATAGTTATAGGATTCTCTGGTATAGTTGGTCTGCTCATCTATGGCTTTAGCTTTTCCCTTGTCATGTTCTGGGAATGGTTCCTTAAACATCTCATGTTCTTGATTGGATGAATGGCCTTCAATCTCAATGTCTCCTCTATCAATAAGATCTTGTATGATGTTCTTCAGTCGATGACAGTTTCCTATTTTATGTCCTTTGCTCTTATAAAATTCACAATACTCATCATCATTCCACCAATTTGGTTTAACCTTTGGCTCATATGGAGGCAAATCTAGAATTGTTATTATTTTATTTGCCACTAGCTTCTTGAAAACTGATTCTAGGGGTTCTTCCAATGGGGTGTACTTCCTTTGTGACTTTGAAGTTGTTTGATTATTCACCTGATTGTTTGTAGAGCTTGATCCAGAGAAAATGATTTTAGGTTGCACTGTATTGGAATCCACAACACCATCATTGATTGTGTTCTTGTTTTTATTCCAAAATATTGGCTTGTCTTTCCTTTATAGTCCTCTTTGTTTTTTTTGAATATTTTCATGACTCCTTGTTCAATTAGGACCTTCTCTGTTGCTAAGCCTTTTTCAATGACGTCTTTGAAGGTCAACAAACAAGCTTTTCTTAAGTCATAACCAATGTCTTTGTTAACATTTTGGGTGAACATCTCTACCATTTGTTTTTGTGGAATTTCACAAGAGCATCTACTGGCTAGATTTCTCCATCCTTTTTTTGGTGTTGCACAAAGTAGTGACTGATATGTCTATCTCTATGTTGTATGAGAATTGCTGGATAAATGCTTCTGCTAAGTCACCCCATGACTTAATTCCAGGTGGGAGTTGGGAGAACCATTCCATAGCTTGATCACCTAAGCTTTGTGGGAATAATCTCATCAAATATGTCTCTTTTGTTGCTACCTCAATGAAAGTTGTGAAAAAATGTCTTATATGTGCCTTAGAATCCCCTTTTCCTCTGTACTTATCAAACATAGGTGTCACAAAGTGTGTAGGAAATGGAGGAATTGGAATGCTTTTGTCAAATGGATAGGGACATATGTCTCTCATTGTGTAAGTTGGCTTCAGTGTATTAATGTCCTTCATTTTCTTTTGTAAGTCCTTAATTTTCTGCTCCAAATTGTTCTTAGGTGGAGACCGACTACTTGGACCATACCCCATGCTTGAGGCATGGGGTGGAGGAGGAGAATGTTGCATATATGGATGATATTCATCATACACATGTTCATATGGAGGAGGTCTATAATGATGCTGCGTATATGGACCACTTGGTATAGAATCATGGTGAGGAATGTAATATCTACTTTGTCCATGTATACCATACTCTACAGGCATTTCATGAGCTTGTTCTAATGTGTTGCTCCCAAATTTGACGCGAGGTTTCCTTTTGTCTAATTTTTAATCATGCCTTTCGATATCCAATTGCTTTGGTGGTTGGTCCTTAGCATTGGTATGTGATTGAGTATATTTTTCTGCATAAGACTTCCATAATGGTCTGTGAAGGTGAGTATCATATACTTGACCATGTGTGTATGGGACCTCTGGTTTTTGAAACAAAGATGATGGTGATTCAGGCACAAGATGTGGTCCTCTATTGCCTCCACTATTAGGCCTCCTTTGATCCATGTTGAGGTGAGGTTGTTGCAAAGGTCGATTTTCCACTATTTGAGACATGCCAAAATCATGAGGGATCTTAGCTCCACTTTGTGCCATCACTTCTAAGAAGTATTGTCTATCTCTCCTCATTATTTCCTCAACCAATCAATTGAAATGGGGATCCATAATGGAGTCTTCCACTTCTGCTGAATGTACTGAAATGTTGTCCATATTGTCATTGTGTGTATCATTGTTGTTTGTAGTGTCCATGTTCTCAATATTTGGAATGTTTCTGTAGGCATCCATGTCAGGTAATGTGGTATGATCAGAATTAAAAAAGACATCATTATCATACTCATAGGAACTCATGTTTGCAGACTCTTGAGCCTCTTTAGCTTCTCTCCTATATTTTTGGGAATGGGTTTCAACTATGAACTAGGTCTTGACCAAGATGTGAGAGACTAGATGAAAATGGAAATAGTATGGAAGACCAAGAGTTGGATGGAATGTAAATGAATCTGAAGTTTACTTGCAATGTCCAAAGTGTAAGACCAAGTATGCATGTAGTAGAGTAGGTGTGGCTTCCAAATAGATGATAGTTTCTCTTGATGAGGTAAGTTGACCTTGACTCTAAGTAAGACCAAATGAGACCCAAAGGTGATAGACCTTGATGAGGGACCACTTAGCAAAATGTTGTTGTATGTAGTGTGTTAACAAAGCAAGATGAGGACAAGAAAGTGACCTTTTGACTCAAGTTTAGACAAATGTGAATGTAATGCAAGATGTAAAACAATGATAGACTTTGTGGGACCCAAAAACAGGTTGAATGCTAGATGAAAACTTGGAGAAATAACCTAGGAAGCTCAAGAATTCTGAAACTGATTGCTCTTATTTCTTGGACTATAAATTTTTCCAATTTGTGAAGTTGTTTGTTGTGACCAAATCTGAATTTTTGACTATTTTTTCATGACAAGAGGACGCAATGTTGATGAGGACTCAATGTTTGCAAGCATTTAGACTCAAAATGACTCCAATAAAAGTGTGATGTTTCACATAAAATGTTTTGCATACACTTGAAGACACAAAAGACACAATGTTATGATGTTTGATCTTGAATGTTTGAATGTTCAAAAGAAGACAAGCACAATTCTTATGGTTAGCCAGGACAATAGTTGTTGATCCCACATGGGGTTTCCCCTAAGGCTACGCTATTCAGAGTGGATACTTAGATACTTGACCCCACTGGCTCCACCCTCAGCACTCATTTCTCCAGGGTAGCCAAGCATCAGTCCCCATGAAAACTTCCCATGGCAAACTTTGTATCTCTACTAAGAACCATATGTGTGTGGGTCACTCCAGAGGTCCAACCTCCTGACCCAGCAACTAGAAGGATTTTGGCTTTCTCAAAAAAAAAGGTGCTAGTAAGGGCATCCGCTCATGTGGCTATACATGCAACACTTTTAGCTCTGTAAATACAGAAGGCTCCCAACCAGTAGGGGTTACACCCTACAGCTAATCAAATAAATTTGATCAAACGGGTTTATGGGGAGACATAATGTCGGTATGAACTAATCTGCACACATTACCCATGGCTTTCACCATGGATACAGTTGCTTATAGTGGTTCAGAAGAGGATGGTTTTTCCTCGCTATGACTTGGGTCATTCTCTCCTCACTAGTAATCCTAATTACCAAATGTGGAGACAGGCCCTTTAGAGATTAAATAAAAAGAGCTTATTGCCCAAGACACAAAAGACACTTGTTCCATTTTAGTACACCAATTAAAGTGTTTGATAATCTATGAAAACAAGGTGCACAATGAAGATCAAAAACCCTTTCCAAAATTCTGCAACAAAGATTTGTTAGTAGTTTTACAATAATACCCCTCATACAAGCACACAAGTTAGGTAAATTTTAGATCCAAAAGACTTTGTGAAATAGGGGCCTTCAACAATGCATTTTTTTGACCAATTCAAAGATTTGATTCATCATTAAAAAAAGACCACCTGTAAAATTTCAAGAAATTTCCAGAAATGTAAGAAAATCCAAAAAATTTGCTAATTTGCTCCAAAAATAATTTTTTTTATGAAAAATCATAAAAAATTCATATAAAATACAAAACTGACTCAACAAATTTGAAATTTTTACTAGACACTCCTGATGGTCTTCCAAACCTACATAAAAAACTTTCATCACATGTCCAATAGGGTTTGGATCTCCATTCTTCCTACCTCCATTGATCTTGCTTGATATATTTGCTCTCAGATTTTATGTGTGCACAAGAGCTCAACAAAGAATGGAAATGTGGTTGCAATTGATGAATACTAAGAGGGGGGGTGAATTAGTATGCCAAAAATCATTGTACTTAAACACTTTACTATTCTAACAGTAAACTAGTAAACCAGCTTAGCAAACAAGCCGGTTAGCACAAATGCAAACCAAATAGCTAATAATGCATTCACCCACAGAAGCACAAACACCATAACACAAGATATTTTGATGTGAAAACCCAAATGGGAAAAACCACAGTGAGATGAAACTCACAAGTAACTATCTGTAGAATAGGAACCAGACTGGTTAAGGTCAGACCAGTTAAGGTCATACAATGTTCTCTACCAGAACAAATCCTATTAGGAATCTCAATCTCTGTTAGGAGACAAGTCCGATTAAAGACTACCTTGCTAGAGGATTTTAGATCCATAGATGTGAACCACCTTGTTAGAGGATTTACAAAAGGCTTTTTGGGCCTACCCGATTAAGGGCTTGAGACTTGTCAAAAATGTGAGTAATCAATAAGTGAGTGATCTAGCAAATAGCACAGATTGCTTGTTTAGATCCTTGATAGCTCATTCCAAATGCATTCCATCATTACTTCAGTCTCCAACACATTCACACTATACCTTCTCTTACAGACCTGAACTTCTCTTTTATATTCACACTTACAAAAACTCTTCAACCACCTTAAAACCCCTAGCAACAACCTAAAACCCATGATGTCCTTATAAAGGAATTTGATTTCATGTCAGTCCAATAGCATTATAATACAATTTCCTAGTTTTAATGCATCTAGTCATATTCTATAATACGACACAAAAAGCACCACCAGAGTGTTGGTATCGCCAAACTATCAGTGGATGGTAACTCATCACAAAATGATGGTTAGTAACTCATCACAGAGTATTACCGGTTTAAACAAAATACTAGTTGTCGGTTTGACAAAAATGAAGACCAAAAAATATGTGTTCTGCTCCTTCGATCCTTCGTACCGCTTGAGACAGGTAACCACTTTCTGCAAAACACCGATAGTCTAAAGACTAGCACATGATACTAGTTAGGAACAATTACCGGTTGAGCATAATTCATACATTCACAAAGTGATCTCATAACAAGTGTGTGTCCATCAATGACAACCACAACATCAACCATCAAGAATGCCAACAATCTCCCCCTTTGTCATTGATGGCAACACTTAGGAAAATTTTTGACATCTAAGTGTTTTACAACAAATAATGTGCCATAAGAAAAGTTACTCCCCCTAAGCATATACACTATCCCTTTTGTAGAAAATACAATGTATACTATTCTTTATCAGAGATAGACATGAAAGTATGTATCAAAGCATCAAAATTTATATACTTCTCCCCCTTTGCCAACAATGACAAAAACACTACAGATGAACCCTTGTTCCATTAGTAGTAAAATAATAAATGTTTATGACAATAATGAGTAAAATTTGTTGAAAACTGATTTAAAGTCTTGCAAAAATTGCTTCATAGATAAGGACCCTGACTCAAGTAGGGAGGTAGCCACCTCTTTCTCTGTCTGCATCTGAGAGACCTATTCTTCAATGGTATCTATCGTGCTCATTTCTTGAGTGACCATTAGGGAATCAAGATTTAGATAGCATTTCTGGAGAATTTGCAATCTTGGCAGTAGGACCACTTGAAGTTCATGCAAGTTCCTTGTTTGGTTGCTTATTTCTGCCTCAATTCATGTAGACTAGAGTTGAATCCTATGAATGTTTTGTCCATATGTGGAGAAGGAATCATATGTCATCTTGAAGGTGCTAATAAATGACAACATATCTGATTGCAATTTGTTCTTCTGGGTGAGCACATCATCACAAAATAGATGAGGTTGACATATCTTGCTGAGAAGTAGATTGCCCTCATCCATTGCATCTTTGATGTCCTTATGTGCCTTCTGCATTTCTAACCAAAGCTCATTCAACTTTTTCACCAGGGTAGTGTTTAGAGCCTTTTGATGTTCTTTCTTAGCATTTGCCTGTACAGCCTCTTCTAGGCTCTGCACCTGATCATCTACAACTATACATAGGAGCTTCAATTGTGCCAGTGAGGAATCAGTACTAGGGAGGTTTGTACTGGGTATCAAACCGATAAGAGTGTCCACCGCAACTTGGATCACATCTTTCTCCTTCTTCCTCCTTATCACTTCTAGGTGTTCTTGAGCAACCTTAATACTTGGTAGCAACTCCATTTCATTTGCAGACTTGAGGTCAATAGGACTGGTGAGGTTAGCCGGTTTGGCTTGACTATCGATTGTCTTTGGAGTCTCCATCTGAGTGCTTTTTGCCACTTCTTCTTTCTCTTCTTCCTTGTTTTTCTTCTCCGCTTGCTTTCGCTTCTCCTCTTCCTTTTCCTCCTCTTCCTTCTTCTTCTCTGCTTCCTTTCTCTTCTCCTCTTCCTTTTCCTCTTCCTTCTTGTTCTTCTCATCTTCTTGTTTCTATTTCTCCTCTTCCTCTTTTCTCTTTTCCTCCTCTTTCTTTTTCTTCTCATCCTCTTTTCTCTTTTCCTCCTCTTTCTTTTTCTTCTCATCCTCTTTTCTCTTTTCCTCCTCTTTTTTTTTCTTCTCATCCTCTTTTCTCTTTTCCTCCTCTTCCTTCTTCTTCTCATCCTCTTTTCTCTTTTCCTCCTCTTCCTTTTTCTTCTTCTCATCCTCTTCCTTTTTCTTCCCCTCTGCTTGCTTCTTTGCTTCCTCTTTTTTGTCCTCTGCTTCCTTTTGCTTTTCCTCCTGTTCTACCTGTTTTCTCATCTTCTTCCTATTTCTCCTTTCCTTCTATTGCTGATGGGTCATCTGGAGTAACATCCTCTACATCCAAAGCATCGACATCAATAGTGTCTATTGGTTCAGTAACTGGGTTTCCTTCATTGTCGAATACTTCATCCGGTTTCTTGATTTTCGGTTCCTTTTCAGCTTTCTGGTTTGCCTCAGATACTTGATGAAATCTTAGAGTGGCTTTTGTATGAAAGTGAGTATCATTTATTACTTCAGAGGCTTTTCCTTCAAGCAACATGAGTCTTATTCTTCTCATGAAGAAGAGGCCTTTAAAGTTCTCCATGATTTCATAGAGTTCTGAGTTAGATACATCAGGAAAATACTTCCTCTCTTATTTCTTATTCTTTTTCAATGGCAATGCACCATTTGATGTCTAAAGAATTATACAAAGAATCCAGTGTTAGAGATTTGATATTTGAAGGTGACCAGTCATTAGCACATAAATACTTAATGGTTTTCTGTTCAACTTCTTCCTTTTCTTCATTATTGAAATCATCAAAATGATCTACTAAATCATTCAACAAATTTCTCCTAATATTTTTAATAGTTCTTTGACAATGTGTCAAAGGTTTGTAGGAAGAGATGTCAATATTTACCGGTGCCGATGTTGTCAGTTCGTTCTTTGTCTTTTTCTATGTTTGCCTAGTCTTATTAGACTGTTCTTCAGACATAGTGTCCTCTGAGTCTAGTGAATTGTTCTTTGTCTTCCTCTTCCTCTCAGAGACTTTGGTAGGTGCCGCTTCGGGTTTCTTCTTTGCAGGTGACCGCTTGGTCACTTTGGGACTAGATGGAATAACCAGTGCTAATGCTAAAGGCACTACCTTTCATTTCTTTGCTAAGGGTTCTTTAATAGGTGTAAGCCTTTCTAGATAAGTGATGGTTCTCTTTGCCTTAGGATCAAGGGGTGAGGAAAGTAGGGTAGAAGCATACCCGTCTAGCATATCATACATTACCTCATAGCCCATAGGCTCCATTTCTTCTTGTCTAGGCTCAACCACCTCCATTATGCACACATCAATTTCGATGGTGAAGCATATGTCCTCCTCATACTTCTTGACTATATCACCAGATATCCTTATCCTTTGGCTCATCTTGCTCCTGAACTCATCAAAGTATTTGTTCAACACTTTCGGATAACCTGTTCCAACCGCTTGTAGGCTTTCCTTGATTTGCTTTATCACCGATTGATCGACAGACCACTGAATGTCACCTACTCCTGGAAAGTAGCCCTAAAAGTAAAAGAACAAACCAACCAGTAGTTGTCCGAACTTAAATCTCAATGCATTGTCCTATTTGATCGATTTGAGATTCAACATGAGTTGCCTTTGCATACAAGTGCTTAAATCAAATGATGCATCTTCCTTGATCATCCTATAAGTGGCATTTACCACTATAGTAGAGATAGAGTTAATTTTGCTAGCCGAGAACATTTGGTAACCCATCACCATGCAGGCATACTTGACCAGATCGTCCTTGATTGAGTTGATGTTCATTCCACGTGAGTCACTCACTGAACCGGTGAGATTGGACATTTCAGTCTTGCTAACCTTCCTTAGGGCTAGCACTTCCCCTGTGTTGTAGAAACTGGTGACGGCATGTATCGCTTCCGGTGTGATATCATGTGTCCACTCTAGGTACATCTTATCACCGTGTACCCTGCTTAGAATAATGTGAATGTGATCATCTAATAATTCTTCAAGAATGTAAACTACATTATGAAGTTTCTTCTTTTCCAGAATGCTAAATTCTGGTTTAATCTTCTTATCCTTTCTGCAAAATAAGCTCAGCTGGGAATGGATCACAAGAGACCCTAGGTCTTTGATTTTGTAGTCTATGTAATCAGAAATGCCTTCTTCTACTATAACACCAGCAGGTACTTGAGATAAGGCATTGTATTTTGACTTTTGTTGAATGAAGTCCATAGAATCAATATGTGCACTAGAGCTAGCATGTCATGCAGAAGCCATGATAAATGGAGAATTATGAAAAATGCCTTTGTAGATCAAAATTTAGGGCTTCGTAACTTGAACTTAGTCACACACTCCTTCGGTTGCTGAGATACCACTTTGCATTCTTCACTCCTCCAACAGATGTTTGCTTCAGATTCTCCTTCAACATTTTGATAAGCTCTTTGAATCGCAGTGTAAATTGCTTTTCTTCGCTCTGCACTTGAAAAAATTATTTTCTCGAAAAATGATAAGTGAGAAATGATTTGAAAATTTCTTTTAAACAGGTTCTCTACCTACCATAATAAATGCTCCACTATTAGGGCGTAAATCCTAATTTGCCTTTTACCATTTCTGGTCTTCTGCCAACTGACAAGTATCACATACTAGTTAAGGTCTTTTATTGGTTTAAACTGGGGGTTTGACGCATTTCACCATTTTCTCCCCCTAAGCTTTTCTGATGCTTAGTTTGTCAATTTCGTGATTTCCACACTAGGTGCAAAAACTGATTCTTCTTGCAACATCGTTGGTTTCTTCTTCCAGGTTTTGTTCATATCTGCTTGAATAGTTTCAACATCAATTTTTCCTTCCAAAGTAACTAGTATATCATCTGATATACTCTTTCTATGTCTGCAAAATCTGGCAATGTGACCCGGTTTGTTGCAATGATAGGAAACTGTTCCAGGTGTTCTCCATGGAATATTGTTCATGTTTCCATTCTTCCTTCTGCATGTTGCAGTAGTGTGACCACTACCATGACAGATCAAACAGGTTTTTCTCCAACCAGTTGCTGGTTGATAGCCACCAAACCATTGTCCATAGGTATTATACTGGTTAGAGTTCTGGTTCACAAGAGATTCTGGGACACCTCCTTGAGTCCTTTGATGATATCTTCTAGTGTTGTTCATAATAGATGTGCATTCAAATGCTCTATGCCCAAACTTGTTGCATGCATAATAGTTACCATTGAATCTATAGGATCTAGGCTTATCATTTAGAAAATAAGGAAAATTATTGTAAGCCTTACTTCTACATACATTAGCAGTGTGTCCTTCCTTGAGACAATTATAGAAAACAGGTTTGAACTTTTTCTTACCTTTACCTTTGAATGTCGGTTGCTTCTTCGATGCTTCAACATTTGCACCAGAGGTCTCACCTACCTCATGACCGGAGTAACCAAGTCCATCAGTATTCTTGACAGGTTTAGCCGATTCAAGCTTTTTCTCTAGCTTAACAGTACTCTTGTTGAACTTAGCAAGTATTTCCTTTGACTCAGAGAGTTCTTTGGAAATAGCAGCATTGGATTCCTTCAAGGTTGCATTCTCAGAGATAGCCATGTTTAGTTCACCTTGTGCTTCTTCTTTTTCCATTTTGCTCTCATGAAGGTGAGCAGTAAGTGCATTGATCTCTTGCTTCAATTTGGAGATCTCATGATCTTTGTCCTTAACTAGATCTTTAGTTTTCCTTTGGTTCTCAAGCTCTTGACACATTTAGATAGTCAGTCCTTCCAACTCCTTTCTCAAGTTGGAATTAGATTCATTCAGCATTTCTACTTCTTGAATTAGGGCTTCCATATCTGCTTCATCAGAAGAACTATTTTCAGATAGCTCCATCAATTTTTCAGCATCTTCTCTCCTTTTTGCCTGAGAGGCCTTGTATTTGACCATAAGATCATCATAGGCTTTCTCAAATTGACTGAGCTGATGAGTAAGTTCCCTCATAGTGTATTCCCCCATATCTCTTTCCAAGTGCTTAGACTTATAGAAAGGTTGGCTCTGATACCAATTGATGAATACTAAGAGGGGGGGTGAATTAGTATGCAAAAAATCTTTGTACTTCAACACTTTACTATTCTAACAGTAAATCGGTAAAGCAGCTTATCAAATAAACTGGTTAGCACACATGCAAACCAAATAGAAAATAATGCAATCACCCATAGAAGCACAAACACCATAACACAAGATATTTTGACGTGGAAACCCAAATGGGAAAAACCATGATGAGATGAAACTCACAAGTAACTATCTGCAGAATAGGAACCAGACCGGTTAAGGTCATACGATGTTCTTTACCAGAACAGATCCTATTAGGAATCTCAATCTCTGTTAGGAGACAAGTCTGATTAAAGACTACCTTGTAGAGGATTTTAGATCCACAGATGTGAACCACCTTGTTAGAGGATTTACAAAAGGCTTTTTGGGCCTACTCGATTAAGGGCTCCAGACTTGTCGAAGATGTGAATAATCAACAAGTGAGTGATCTAGAAAATAGCGCAGATTGCTTGTTTAAATCCTTGATATCTCATTCCAAATGCATTCCAACATTGCTTCAGTCTCCAACACATTCACACTCTACCTTCTCTTACAGACCTGAACTTCTCTTCTATATTCACACTTACAAAAACTCTTCAACCACCTTAAAACCCCTAGCAACAACCTAAAACCCTAGACATGATGTCCTTATAAAATAATCTGATTTCATGTCAGTCCAATAGGATTACAATACAATTTCCTAGGTTTAATGCATTTAGTCATAATCTATAATACAACACAAAAAGTACTGCCAGAGTGTCGGTACCACCAAACAATCAGTGGATGGTAACTCATCACAAAATGTTGGTTGGTAACTCATCATAGAGTATTACCGGTTTAAACAAAATACCGGTTCCCGGTTTGACAAAAATGAAGACTGGAAAATATGTGTTCTCCCGCTTTGATCCTTCGTACCGCTTGAGATCCTCAAACCACTTGGGGTCAACATACCGCTTGAGACAGGTAACCACTTTCTGCAAAACACCGATAGTCTAAAGACTAGCACATGATACTGGTTAGGAACAATTACCAATTGAGCATAATTCATACATTCACAAAGTGATCTCATAACAAGTGTGTGTCCATCAATGACAATTACAACATCAACCATCAAGAATGCCAACAACAAGTAGGCTTGATCACATATAAAAGTTCGAAAGCATAGCCGAGCTTTAAAGATCGATTAGTCGGGGGTTGATAATGAAGGAAGCATCTCTTTATATAGAAGACATTGTAAGAAATGAAGGGATAAGATTGAGAGGTGTACAAGATAAATGGTCAGCTATGATTAGAGGGTAGGTAGAGAAAATAAGAAAATAATGAGAGGGTAGGAAGTGTAGGAATTAAGAGATGAATGACATGTGTCATAGGTAGAAAATGTTAATGAATTAATTAAATAAATAAAGATTTATTTAATTAATAGAAGTGGGATCAATTAAATAAATAAAAGTATTTATTTAATTTAGGAAAGGATAATTTAAATAAATAAAAGTATTTATTTAAATGAGAAATAAGGCTAGAAGAGGATAAATGAATTAATTAAATAAATAAAGATATTTATTTAATTAAACATGACAATTTTAGGTGTTTACAAGAAACATAAAATATTTGTCTCCCTTCACACTTCTATCATTTGTAGGTCCACATAGGTTAGTATGCACAAGAGCTAGCAATCCATCAAATGTATATTGTTTTCTCTTGAAAGAAATTCTTGTTTGCTTGCCCAATTGGCATTCCTTACATACCGGATTAGTAGGCTTAACAATATTAGGCATATCTCTAATAGTTTGTGTACAACTAATCTTAATCATGGAATCAAATCTAACATGACACATTCTCCTATGCCACAACCAACTTTCATCAATTTGAACAATCAAGCAACTTTTCTCACTAGCATTCAAATGAAAAATATTACATTTAGTCTTAGTTCCAAATGCAATCTCTATACCGGAGGCATTTAGGATCTTGCATTTTCCTTTTGAAAATTGTAAATCGTAACTGTTGACTCTAAATTTTGCTTTAGAAACAAATAATCTTATGGGAAATTCAGTGCTGGGGGACTGATTTGTGCAGGTTACACTGAATGATCTTCAGGATTGAGAAGCTGGCTCTTCCTTGGGTTTTGAGAAAAGGGAAAGAAAACAAAGACCCTTAAAGTAATAACACTAAACTATTGAGGTGATACGTCAGATCATTAAAAGACAATGAACATACATAAATCAAGAAACATATGACTTCTATAAGCCCATTTAACAATCTACAAGTTCGAATCAAGAACTTAATCAAAAGTTACAATCAAATTTATCTACAACATAAGGAAATATTCATCATGCATTTACCAAATAACAAGTACGAGACATAGTTCAATCAGCAAAATCTTAGATGCATATATTCCCAAAGTTATTGGAACTTTAACGCAATAGCATAGAAAATACCATCAAAGGCATACTGAAAGAGGCATCATAAAGGCCTCATGCACAATTTGAATAACCTTCCTCAAGTAGAACCACAATAGTGTTTAAAGACTGGAAATAAAGACTCCTACTTAGCAAACTTAATTGTCTTTCTTTTTAAAAAGTTCTAAACCCCCTCTGAGAAGGGAAAAAATAGCATTTTAAAGAGCTTACGACCCCTGAAAACAACTCCCCCAAAACACCAAAATGACATAACCCCCTTGAATAGAAAAACATGTTGTGTCACTATGGAGGTCACACCCAGCAAAACAGCCCCTAAAATTCCATTTTTTGCTCGCAACAGTCTGCATACTACCATGACCTGAAAAGATTCTTCCAACCACAAACGGGCTGCCAAGAAAGGCACAAATGCGAGAAACCACTTGCATACTATGCTAATGGGTGGGCCTACTGCAAACAGTCAACATGCATTGCCATTTGTCATCATTTCACTGCTTTAAAAACTAGATGCCAAAAATGAACCGAGGAAGCAACGTCATGCTACCAAGTGTCCTACGCACCCCACGTTGTTGGATAAAAGGCAAAAACAATTGGGCCCACCAAAAAATTAGACCAAGGAAAAGCAACGTCATGCTGTCAAGTGTCCTACGCACCCCGCGTTGCTGGATAAAAGATGAAAACAACCAGGCCCACCAAAAAATTAGACCGGGGAAAAATAAAGTGAACATTTCTTGGCAACTAATAGGGGAAATTCTGCCTGCAGAATAAGAGAACCCAAAATTACTAGTTTGACAGACCAAAACTCAGGCCACAATGGGATGGAACAGATCAAAAGCTTGTTGCAAAGGCAACCATTCATCCTCAGAGAGCATAGCTTGTGACTCTAAATCTTGAAAATATTGATCCAGGAAAATTACTTCATCAAAGGGAAAAGGTACAGGCTCGTCTTGGACCTATTTTAGGAGAGCAGAGAGTTGGGCTAGAGGATGCAAAAGACACTCCACCTCATTCACCTAAATGGGATTCCCCAGTTGCGGTAGGAAAGCTCTATCCTATTGCAAATATTTGACCTGCTGCAATAATTGTTCAATCCCTAGCATAGAATCATCTGCACGGAAAGGAGAAGGTAAGCCCAAAGAAATGAACTTCTCTAAACATCATCTGATGTTTGGAACTGAAAACTGTAAGGGTGCCAGGGCAGCTTTAACCTGCATGATTGTCCAGTGTCAGTTTATGAAAACATTAGTCTTTTTGATCAATTGTCGACGGTCCGCAATCCCTTTCTCCCTAAGTTCCTCATCTTGAGCAGAATATAGCAACTGAATAAGATTTTGGGCTACTGGGAACTTAGGACCGATGACAAACATAGAGTTTTTAATAAGGGCATCGGTATCAGCATAGAGGGATTGTGCATTACTGAGAAATCTTAACACTGGCTGCAGGGATGGGTAGTACTATTTTACCTTTTCCCAATGAGAAACATATAGCTCTGTTAGTATGATAGAGAAATTTGGAGCAATCTGTTGTGGAGGTGGAAGGTTCAGCAATCGATATATTTCATTATCTTTCTCAGTCATTTCCTGTTGGAGTTGATTGTGTTTTCTTTGTTCAATGGCCACTTGATTCTCCAAGGCCAAGATCTTTGCCTCCCCAGTCCTGATGGCTTGTTGCAACTACAATGTATGATCCTACTCCTATCATAGAAGAGTCTCCAATTCTGAAACACACTCACCAAATTGTCTAAGACTAGCCTCTCTCTCTTTCAGCTCTACCTCAAAATTGGGCTTTTCCTCCGACCGTGATACCTAGGCTTCACTCAATTGATAGGAATAATCCTCTTTGAGAAGGATTTCTTCACGCAACTGCATCTGGACCTGAGTGACATCTCTAGAGACAACCTTTAACCATTGTATTTATGTGTCCTTCTCTTGTAATTCCTTTAGAGCCACATTTCTTGTCGCTTCTTGACCTTTTAGCTGAGAACCTACATTGTTAAGAGCCGACTGTAACTTCCCTTTCTCTGAATTAGCCTGAGTTAGCAGACCTTGCAGACGATTGATCTCTGAGCCACGAGCCTTATCTTCCTTCCTTTGTTGGGTAAGGAAATCACGAAGACTAACATTCTCTTCTTGGAGCATTTCCAAATGACAACTTTTCTTAATAAAGTTTGTGGATACCACTTTGGAAGGCTCCTCCATCATTTTGACTTTGTCAGATGCCGTGGCACTTTCGAGACTAATGCCGATGGCCTATAGCGCATAGTCATTAGGTCTCATCTAAGATTCTAACTTGTCAACCTTGGGAACTAGATTTGCAAAGTATAGGCAATCACTTTGCTCACTGAAATGTGTCTATAAACGAGGGTGGACGTGACAAGCACCTTCCTTCTCCTTTCACTTGCTGGTCTTACTCAAGCTAGTGGTTCTATCATAAACAACTTGCTACTAGAACTCATCTCGATGATCGATGGCTTGACCTGCAAAAGCTACGGATATGGAAGCCTCATCTAGGAACAGGATAGAAGCTTGTATGAGCACCTCTTGGAGATTAACTGGTGTACCCTCTGGGGCTAAAGTGAGAGCAGTAGGGACTCAGGTTTGCATGATAGTCATGGGGATAGTTGAAAGAACATCTGGAGCCTGAGAAGAAGGGAAAAGAGGGTGTACCTGAGTAGTAGAAGGATGCGGTGGCTAAAGATATGAAGATGTTGTCGTCAATGTATTAGATGGGATCCCTCCTGACATGCTGAGATATGGCTTCTTCTTTGGAGGGCCCTCAAAAGACTGCTTATCGAACTGCCTCTTACTAGCTTGCGAACAAGGTCTTCGAGTTGCGCCAAGTAAAGGAGGAAGAGTTTGTGCCTCTAGCTCCTGCCCTTCAATGTTTATAATCCCACACTCCTGCTGGGCAGCTACCTTAGGAGACAAGTCTCTGCATGAGAAAGTATCACCTATCTCATTGTCAAATTTATTTACCTTACCCCATTCTTGTTCAAAACGCTCATCTAGGGATGCATTCCCGAGGTTGGCTCTAAGCTGATTTACCTCCTGACAATAAACCCAAAAATCTTCCCTTTTCTTTCTAGACCAGGATAAAGTCTTCATGCTTTCCAACAATGCTCGAGGAATAGGCTTTGCGAGGTTGAACCTTTATACTGGAGCATAAAAATTTAATCATGGAGAGCATTCCAGAATAGGAAAATCGTCAGGGCCCACATATTTGCTTGGGTCATCAACCCGGGGATTTGTACGCTCAGTCCATAAGTTCTGAGGTTCATGCCTCACATAATTTTTTCTTTTGCTTAAGTAGCCATTAGGGTCATAACTCCAAGAGTCATCAATTACTACAAAACCCAGCTACACCATTTTTGACATCAGGGTTTCCTCAGCTACTTTTCTTCTTACTAGGGTAATTGGGCCAATGGCCTTGTTATCTTTAGTGATGGAGGTATCATGCTTTCTAGCGCCAATCACTTGCTCAATTCTTGCCAACTGCCTTGCCATTTCTAGAGCTAGGGTTTGGTCTTACGTAAGTGGGTAGTCAGAAAGGTTCCTCAGAGAACCCATGCATGTGGATGAAAGAAAAATTAGGGCCCACGAACTAGTCGCAAAGAGGGCATTCATTTTGCATCTAGTTCATCTGAATTTGGGAGAAATGAGCTAAAGGTTCATCGGGAATCACTCCAAAGTCTTTGAGCACGGGAGCCATGAATAAATCTAAAAATAGGTAGGAATCATAAGAGGCCAGCAACAAAGGTATCCAGCAAGACATCGACATTACATTTCCCGACTCATCATAAGTGGCCAAGCACATGAACTGTGCGAAGAAAGCTTCATTTTGATGCAAAAGCAGATGTATCAATACTGAAGAGAACCTGAAGCACCACAGTTGCTGGAACTCAGATAAATGCTTAATGATGGCCTTAGCAATAGTCACAGAGAAGTCGAAGTGGAAAGCCTCTCTTTGCTTCCTACATTTGAAAAGAAAGCCCATCATGGAAACTATGATATCTTGGTCGTTGTCATGACCACACAACCATGCCAAGGTAGACAAGATATCCTTGAGGTCATCCTGTTTTAGGTCACTGTAGGACAAAGGGAACTTTGGAAGTCCAACCGATAGGCTCCGATTGAGGGCACTTTGACAGAAAGACAAAGCATCTCTCCTGGTACTCCAGAACTCCTCCATGGATTTTTCTGAGAAGATTTGTGTATTTTCAAAGATTGGAAAGAATAGCATTTCCCTAATAGCTTCTAGAGATATGGTCAATTTTAGGTGAGAGCCTCTGACGGAGCACGAAGTGGGATCAAAAGCCTCTACACCAGCGGCCACGAGCTCAGGGCAGTATGGAACTGTAGGAACCAAAGATTTTGGAGCACCACTTTTCCAAAAATGCACTGCTATAGAATGAGGATCACTTCTGTGATGCAGCATCATCGAGCAAGCCACCTCTCTAAGGTTTTTGGGCTGCCTTCGGACCTCGGGCTCGTAGATATTTTCTAAAGAATCTAGAACAATAGACGTGTTCTAGGTCATCATTTTAGCCTTGGCCTTCATCTTTGGATACTCCTTCTTTGAAGGGATAGCATGTGAGGAATAAGATAGCTCTTCCAAAATATTAACCCAGAAACCTCTGGGAATAGAACTTGTGGACGCAGCCTTAGAATCCATATAGGTAGACAACCTTCCTTTTCCTTTTGCTAGAAAACTAAAGATGGGAGATGGAACCCTACTCATCTTCCTCTTGCTTAATTCTTTAAAGACAGAAAAAATAGGCTGATGACAGAGAGAACTTTTGAGCTTTAAAGGCATAACATGCCTTGATTTTCGTGACAACCAAGAGCTTAAAAGCAAGGGTCTGTTTACATGTGCACCAACTCAAATTGCTACTGCGATCAACCCTTGCAAATGAAGGGCATCGTCATTCCTTCTTTCCTAGAAAACCCTTTGGTTACCTTGACAATTCTCGAGAAACGTTTCTCAGGCAAATCTTTCTTTGATTGAGGGACCGGTCAGAAATGATGGCCACATGGGTCGAAACAGGCTGGCGGAGCTTAACATTTAAAGTGCGGTGTACTTGAATGTATGCATGGCTCCTTGCTTCCATCCATTTCTCCCCTCAAGGTAACTGACAAGACACCGGTATCTTGAAAATAATCCCATTCACGTGACACAAATTAATGGAGACATGACAGAGACATTGCAATTAGGAATGCATAAGCTCTGGCTGTCAGTCATCTATCTGCAGGATTTTTGCTATAAATATGTCTTTTCAGACATTCTTTTACCACAATGCAAGCTCTAACAGTGGAGCTTTTGAAGAAATGGATACTCCTATTTGGCTCGTCAGCAAAAGGGCACAGGTTGCTTTCTTGGGAAACATATCAGACCGGAGGCTCCAAGGGATGATGCGTAGGAAGAACCCTTTAATAATAGCCACAATCAAATGGATACTTGGAGAGGATTTCGTTGGCAACCCAGATCGATATCGGGTAAATATGGACATTTGCTTACACTTCATAGCCTCTTTATTGGATTGCAGTCAATCCAAGTTACTAACGACATAGCTCAGTCAAGCATTTTTTCCCACAGACTACCTGGGTGGGCTTGATGATGTAGTCGCATACCACGTACCCTTCTTAGTGCTCCCTGTGGCATCTGACTTGGAGTGGTTCATCATGCAGAATGAGCAAGTGGCGTGGCATCCACTTATTGGTGGTTTGAAGACCATGACATTGTCTTCCCATCAGTACTGCATCAAGGTCACTGTAGAATTCCTTCTGCGTGTTCATATGATAGTCCCAATTCTGGAAGGCACGGACTAGTACACTAGGTTCAGAGGTTACATTTTTTTGAGAATCTTAACGCCGAATCAATAGCTAGAACTAGTAATCGTCTTCATGCCCAGGGAGCTTGAGAGCTCTTCAAATTTAGAATGGCTGGGGGAAGAAGAAGAATCCAACACTGACGAGAGAGACACTGAAAAGAGCCATTGAAAGAAGTAGGTGAAAAAATGACCTGTGCCTAAACTGCAAGATGTAAACAAAAAGAGAGGCCAAGGGCCCACATATTTTGTAACAAGAATACAAGAAACTCTTAATATAACTAATTTTACTTTTCTCTTCTATCTGACCTCTCTGTTTTGTTCACTTCTCCTTTAAATGCTTGCTTAACTGGAAATAATTAAAATAAATAAGCACTGTATACATCATGAACACAATATACATTATTTACTTGAAAAGGGAAGGGGACCCTTAATGAAAAGGCTTGATGTGGAAACCATTAACCGGGATGGAGAGGGGATCTCCATTCATATCTTCTAACTTGAAAGCATTGAAACCTTTGTGACCTATGATGTGGAAAGGACCCTCCCATAGGCAGTCAAACTTGGCATGCTGACCAGGTTTTGCCATCCTTTCGTTGTACTTCAAAACAAGGTCTCCAAGTGTGAAAATCACATCAGAACTCTTTTTACTGTCGAACCACCTTTTTATGACTTCCTGTCTATCTTGGAGAGATGTGAAAGTTGCCTCCCTTCCTTCCTCTAGCTCCATAATCTCTGTCAACCTTATGGCCATTGGACCATTTTCGGCGATATCCATGGATTTTAGCAATTGCAATGCCAAGATTTCCAATGAGAAGGGAAAAATTGCATCTTTCCCATATACTAGCTTGTTCAGGGAGTTTTTTAGAATCTGTTTAGGTGTTATGCGGTCTGCCCATAGTGCACTTCTTAGGTGGTGGTGCCACTCCCTCTTATATTCAGAACCTATCCTTTTGATAAGTCAGATTAGGTTCTTATTAGTAGATTCGGCAAGACCATTCCCTTGAGGGTAGTAGTTAGAAGAGGTCTTGAGATAAATACCTCTGCTAATAGTAAACTATGTGATTCACAAGCTTGTGAATGTGCACGCATTATCTGATATAAAATTTTTTGGGGGACCGTACCGACAAGTCAGATCTTCTAGGAAAGCTAACACTTTGCTTTCAGATGAATTTCGTAGAGGGACAACTTCAGACCATCAAGTGAAATAATCAATAGCAGTCAAGATCCATTTATGTCCAGCTGAACTTGGAGGGTTGATCATCCCGACAAAATCAAGGCCCCATTGAGTGAAAGGCTCTTCCATTGACACAGACCTGAGTGGCATGGCCACTTTCTTACCTCTTCCCATATAATATTCACACTCTTTGCATCCTCTTACTAGAATGTGTGCATCTTTAAACATGGATGGCCAAAAATATCTGGCTTAGGTAATTTTGATAGTGGTCGTGGGCACAGAGAAGTGGCCTCCTGAGGAGCCATAGTGAAACTCATGTAGGATTCTACCAACCTGGCTCTAGTCCACACAGTGGAGCAGAACTCTGTTGAAATTCCTTTTGAAAAGAGTTCCATCTATTAAGCAGAAACCATTGTTTTCGAGTCGGTAGAACGTCCTCTTAGCCAGGGGGAGATTTTCGGGAAAAATCCCAGCATTCATGAAATGTTTCCTTTTGTCAATCCAATTGTCGCTAGGGACATTGGGCATAAACATAACCATTTCCTCTGCGATGGCTCCATCACCACGAGGTTCACTATCCTGCACTATATACTCGCATAGGCCTCTTCTGCGGATCAGCTTTGTTGGCTTGATATCAACATCATATTCTAGAATCTTAGTGATCCAATTTGCTCTTTTTTCAGTGATGTCACCCTCCATGATGTACTCCCTTACTGTGGGATGAGCTACATACACCATGATCATATTACAGGCAATGAAATGCCTGAATTTCTTTAGTCCTTTTACGACGGCTAAGGCTTGTTTCTCCACAGAGTTATAGCAGAGCTCATAATCTTTAAGAGTTTTTGAATGGAAAACTATTGGGTGCTCTCCTCTCTTTTGTGTGTCCTTTTGAGTTAATACCATGGCGATACTATGCTGACTAGAATAGACATACATTATGAAATCCTTGGACATGTCTGGATTAGATAATACTGGGGTTGAACAAATGGTTTGTTTTATTTGGTCAAAAGCCTTTTTAGCTTCAGCAGTCCACCTGAAATGTATATCTTTTTTAAGCATGAGAGTGATGGGTCTTATTATTCCAGCAAAGTCAGAGATGAAGCGACTAACAAAATTGACCTTTCCTAGAAAGGATTGGACTCCCTTTTTGTTAACTGAAAGGGGAAGATCCTCAATGGCCTTGACCCAGTCTAGATCAATAGAGACACCTTCCTTTGAAACTATATGTTCAAGCAGTTTCCCCTGAGGTACCCCAAAGATACACTTTTTGGGGTTCAAGGAGATCCTGAATTCAAGACGTTTTTGCAGGACTAACTCGCAATGATCAAAAGGATCCTCCCGGTGTTTGGACAACACAATCAGGTCATCTAAATATATTAGGATAATCTTGTTAATTAGCTCTTTGAAAGCTAAATCCTCCCAAAAGGCATCTTCTGGTATGCAAATGTTCCCCACTTGGTAGTGAAAGTCATCTTGTGTTGGTCCTCTGCTTTCACACTTACCTGGTTATATCCTGAGAAACCATCAAGCATTGAGAACATTTCTGATCCAGTTATGGTGCTCAATAATTGTTCCATTGATGGCAAGAGATAATGATCCTTGAGCAATGCTCAATTTAGGTCTTGAAAATCCACATAGAGCTAGATATCTCCCTTCATATCAAAGAAGATCTTAATGGTCATGTCTGCACAACTCACTCTCAAGACATTGGTATCCCTCCATCAACATCAAAACATACACATTCCCCATCATACTTTCCATCCATCTTAGGTCCTTATATCCCTTCGTCCTCTATGCAAGGTCAGCAAAGGCACACATCCTTGAGTAAATTTCATCCATCCAAAAGAAGTCCACTTCATTCCTATCCACACCGACATTCATTCCCTCTTCCAAGCAATTTGGATGCCAAGTATAAAAGTCATAAGTCTAAAACTCCACATGTATTCAAGGATCAACATGTCCAATATAATCGACATGTCAAAAAAAAGAACAATATGATCTATAAAGAAAAAGAAATATCCAAAAGGCCACAAAGGCCCACTGGTCAAAATAAAGCAAAGTCAAAATATATATGGGTTCCTAAATCCCTTGTGCAAGCAATGCACTCCAAGGAACCACAAAAGCATGAAAAATCAAAAACCATGTGGATCCCCAAGAAGCTCCTTGAAGCACAAAAAGAACAACCCAAATTGGCATCTAAAATTGTTGTTCCTCCATCCAAACCTTCCAAGTCTATTCCTCCATCACCTTCTTCATCCATTTTGGGCCCTTATGTCCCAAAATCCCAAGTTATTCCTCTGTCAAAATCTCAATATACGAAATACGTCTTTCCTCCATCAGTCCATCACCCCTCAAGGTGTGTGCCAATGTCGATCTTGCCTTCATTTCCATCCACTGAAGCCCAATTCTTCTAATACCCTATCCATTATCCAGTGCATATTTTCCATCCTTCGATCCCTCTGGTCCAATCCTTTGCATAAATCCTCGCCTTAGTTTCATCTCTTTTTCTATGTCCTTATCCTACCAACATCTTTGAGCATACTTTTAAAGGTCATGGTCCATTTTTTTTCAAGGCTACTATCCAAACAAAAAGACACTTCAGTCCTTCTTCCATCCCCTATCATGTGTCCATCTTCTATTTAAAATGTCAAAATACAAAAAAAAAGTGAGAAAAAAAAAAGAAAAAAGAAAAAAGTAAAGAAAAATAATTCATCCACTGGTGAAAACCTGGCAAACAGGCGCCTTGGGAAATTACCATGATGAAAACTTGGCAAACAAGCATCATGCGTAATCTATGAACTTCTTGCACACCACACTTGGGGGTAGGTTTTATCCTATCATATCCTATTGCCCTTCGTTATCCTATCGAACCCATGTCATTATCCTTCATATCATATTGTCCCTCATGTCCATTTCCTCTTTCCACCTTTGATCTTGACATGGCTGAGGATCTTCATGAGCATCACACATCTTGTTTGCAGCTTTCAGTCCATCATAGCTTTTGGTATTTATCCATTTTCTTATTACAACCTTTCATCCATATTCCCTGTCTTATTGCAACCTTCAGTCCATGTCCCTTATCCATTCTTGGTCTTGCTTATCCTATCCATATCTTATCACTATCCATACATTCAGTCCATCCTATTTCATTCCTTGATCTTGATCTAACATAAGGACACAAAATTTAAACATGGTTTCAAAAACCTCTTGACATGTCCCTCATGCCATGTTCCTGCTTTACATTGTCATATCCAGTCTCTTGTCCCATCACGCAATAGCCCTTCAAAATTGCATCTGTATTGTCTCCATGATAAAAGGCCTTTGTCTTCCCTCTATCCACCATCATTTCAGTAAGCCTATTTATTCACCTATCATATTCCTTGCCTTGCTAGACACTGGGGGCAAAATCCATAAAAATTGAAAAATGTCCTGAAAAAAATCATAAAAAATTGAAAATGTCCTGAAATAATTCAAACAAATTGAAAAATGTCCTGAAATAATTCAAAAAAAATTGAAAAATGTCCTGAGAAAAGATCATAAAAATCAAATAATGTCCTGAAAAAATTCAAAAAACTTGAAAAATGTCTTGAAATAAAATCCCTAAAAATAAAAAAAAATAAAAAAAAATTGTAAATCTCAAAAAAGCAAGACAAAAATATCTTCTTTGTGCATCGACAGATTGCTAAGCATACATCCAACGACAATCCATTTCACATTGTGCTTTAAATGAAATCATGCATTAACAGGTAAACTTTTTCGATCAAAATCAAACATTCAAATTGATCAAAACTATCATATCAATCGAATATCGGCATCAAAATCATTTTTCCTTGTTCCTACTATCATGGGTCTTATACAGGGTGTGGTATACTCGAAACTAGATTGTGTCCTGTCTTAGACGGGGTACCGCATTTCCTGAAACCAGACAGCATGATCATCCTATCAGCACTTTCAACTTTTGACAATGAAGATCAAGATGTTTGTTTGATTTGTTGAATTTGTGTATCTTATCTTTTTATTGATTTGTCTTCGATCATGTTCCTATGTTGCTCGATGATGTCACTGAGTGATTTAGAGTGACCGGGATGGATCATGGTCCTTTTCTTTTTTTGTTGTGATTGTCGTTTGTCTGCAATGTGTCTGTTTTTTTTGCAAAAAGGGTTGCATTTCAGCTCTAGACTTCAATGCCATGATGCTACGCATCCATTTTGCTACATTAAAAATAAAGGTTCTCACCTACAAAGTGCATTACTGAAAGCAAGTTTTCTTCATCTTTAACTATCCTCTGTTTCATTTTCTTCTTACTAACATATCTTCCGTCAGTTCGGATAGTCAGTTCGGTCTAGTGCTCCGATTTCCAAAAATGCATGTTGCATCCTGCATCCATTTGGTTAGTACATTTGCATTATATCAAGCATCATATCAAGCATTTTATCCATTTCATACTATAAATGCATCAAAAACACAAAAAAATGCATCCATACATGTTCCACAATGGTACATAAACAGTGCATAAGTCATCCATACATAGAAAATAACCATACGTCATAATCCCATCATATCGATGCATATCATATCATCTATCACAAACATATCGGAGTACAAAATCGGACTGTCTATCCTAAGTATGGCCCGCAGGCTGACTACAACATGTCAAACTACATAATGTCCACTATCTGTCGTAAGGAGCATGTGCCTCTGTCAGTGGGTGCTCCCTCTATCCTCCTCATCCCTACCATGTCTCGCGGATGATGTCCCTCCTGGTCCTGGCTATGGTGGTCTCATAGGTCCACTCACCCCCATGCTGCTCAATGACCTCTGAGAGCGTGACCTGCTCTCTGTCCTCGATCGTGTCCAGTATGAAGGTGCTCTCCACTTTGGTGGAACTGCACTCTCATATAGTGTCCTCCAATACAGTCTCTCCTCTCCGGTCTCTACTAGCATCTGTGCCATCTCTCGTGCACTGGCATCCCGAATCGACCCAATATACTCAGTGACTCTCTGTTCCTCTCGTTGTGCCTGAGCAATCACTACATCTCGAGCCACTATGAGTCTAGCTATCTCCGCTCTAAACTGGTCCTACTGTCTCTCTAAAGTCTCAATGTGATCCTGCTGACTCACTATGGTAGCCCTGCACATCTCCATCTCCTCTGTCCTAGCTGTCTCCGGCTCTATGGATATATCCTGCAATGCCTCATGTTCACCTGAATCTGGCTCATCCTCGTCACCCCCACCATCCTTGTCTCTATCCTCATCATCTCCGTCATCCTCATCCTCATCCTCGTCTCTGTCCTCATCCTCCTCATCCTCATCATCTCCCTCCTCTCCTGTGAGTGGGAAGTCTTCTTGTCGCCTCAGTACTGGAATGTCTGGATCTGTCAATGACACTGGCCGTTGTCGTGCGAACCATCTATCATACTCATCTATCATCCCGGCGTCTGCCACATCTGACCTCCAATCCCACTGTCTCTGCTATAGCTCTGCAAAGTCGGCGTATGCTATGTGTGGCTGAATCATACTCCCCCACTGACTCGTCTCTCTGTGAGATCGGGCAAAGCATGCAGTCCTCCTAGGTACGTCCTGCCTCTCTCCAAACTGTCATCTCACTCTCTCTGGCAGGTACAACTCAATCACTCTCTGGCGGTTCACTGGTCGCCCAATCAGGTACCTCTCTTGTCTACAATAGGGTAGCTCATCACTATCATCTGACCATCTCGAGCAATCACGATATGGCCTCCATATGAACTCTCTCAGTCTGTCTAGCTCATGTCGCCAGTATAATATGTATCCAAATGGACCCTATCTCAGTGCTCCACCATAGCAATACACATATGGTCGGTGTGGTACAACCTGTCTCTCTGTAATCGGTCGACATATGGCTATGTGCTCAAATGCCCATACCTATAGCAGTGTAACTCCACAGCTCAAAGTCTGCACTCCCTGATATGCTATCTGATGCAGCTGAAAATACAGCATAGCCAGTACACATGGTCCCCATGCGTACACTGTCCCCTCTGTCACCATCCGCTCTAGCACTCTTCCCCATCCAATAGGGAATCCATGTCCTCATCTGTCTCCTACCAGTAGACATGCTATCACCACGGCTATCACCACGTATCGTCGATCATACTCTGATGCCATAGTCTCCTAGCCAATCTCCCTCTCGACGATATCCAACTCATCTGCGTCGAACTCAAACAATCTGCACAATGCCTCTCTCCCTGTCACTGGGTCATACTCTATCATCTCTCCATGAATCAGAATGCGGAGCATACGCCATACATCCTCCAGTGTCACCGTCGCCTCTCCGGTCGCCAGATGGAATGAGGAGGTCTCTGAATACCATCGCTCTGCCAATGTGGTCAGTAGTCCTGTGTTTGCCCTAATCTCGGGCATGAATGTGACATAGTATATCCCCAGTCCTGCTAAGGTATCTCTCTCTATGCTCCTGAGTCTATGTCGTAGCATGAAGCAATCCGATCGATTCTCCCGTGTGATCAACGGATACTGTCGACTCTGCATCACAATTGTGGCAAATTTTGTCAGTTTAAGGGTTTCCTCCTATGGGTTGCATTTCCTCATTTTCATGTCTAATCAGGGTGTTTTTCATCTCATTTGACCTATCCTATTCTTGTTCCCCCTTTCCGGAGCATTTGCATGCCGTTTTGACCAAAATTAGGGTTTCCAATGCACACTTGCGCCTGTGTCCAGGAACCTACGCCTGTGTCAGGCAACCTGCACTTGTGTCTCCCTACACAAGTGCAGAAGACCCTACACAAGCACAGGATTCGCCCTACACAAGCGCAGGAGTTAGTTTCTGCATCCCTTGTGGGCCCCGCAATGTCCCGCAAGCAATCAAAAGTCATGAAATTGAAAATATGGGTTTTTGAGATCCGTACCGCAGCTCCTGTGTCGTCCGGTCATCTGAATGTGCGTACACATTCTCCAAGGTGATCTGCCATTGGAATGTTCGCCATCTCTCTGCAAGTGTCCTTGTCCAGAGCAACAAATCCTCCTCTTTAGCTAGTGCAAATGAGCAATTTTCCACCTCTTGGTCTCATTTATAGCTCTTTGTCATTGCATAGATGGACGTGCGTCTTCTCCATCTTATGTTGGTCATGGTCTTTTGCATCTTCAAGTGCTTTTCCTTCATGCATCCAATCTCCGATTGTCAGTCCGTTCGATCCTATCATTTTTATCGATCAATTGACCTCTTTTCTGCATGTTTCCGGCCAATTCCTCGAGGGGGCATGCATATATCATTGTTATTGTCTGGGGCATTTTCATATGTCATTGTTAGCGTCTGAGGCATTTTCATTACTATTCTTTGAAACAACGCTTAAAATCGCATTGTCTCAAAGAGGGGCAAAATGTAGACACCTAAAAATTGTCAACGCTTGCGGAGTCATACTTTAACATTTGCGCATTGCCTCATTTTAGGTTTTTGTGTCGCATTACCATTTCTCCTATGTCACGCACTTGGTCTTTATCATTTGCGAGCATCTATTCCTTCTTCTACATTTTTCATCTGTCTCGCTTTCGAATTTGGTCTTGTCGACAACAAGCTTCAATCATGATTTTGGTCGATCTTTGTCCTTGTCAATCTTGTCATATTGCGATCGATTCGTCATCGATCCTTGTCCTTTTCAAATCATGTCAATTTGGTCAATTTGTCATTGATTTTTGTCAGCCAATCTCAATCAAATCATTTATCAACACTGGTCATTTATCAACACTGGTCATTTATCAATTCAAAATCATGATCGATGTCAATTATCTTTCATCAAGACCTAATTCATCTTCTAGGGTTTCGTGATTTCATCATTTAACTTGGTTTGTCATTTCTTCCTCTAGGATTAATAAATTATTTATTTATCCTAAGTTTTCTTGTCACAATTAAATGTTAATTTAATTGGCTAATTATTCCTCTTTGTGAATTAATTAATAAATGACAAATTATTAATTAATTTACCTAATTTCCTAATTTCATCATTTCTTAATTTCTAAATTCCTAATTTCCACCTATTTTCTAATTTCCTAATTGCAATTTCCACCTAATTAACTTGTCTCTAGTTCTCCCTATTTTTGTGCTTCCTGCATCATACTCTTGACATAGCAAGATGTCATAAGGTTCTAGTTCTCTAAGCTTTGCATTGGCAATATGTCATAATTCATGACATAGAAGGTGTCATAACCTTCTTCTTTCCACTCAATTTTCCCATTTTGAAATCAATTGCCTCTAATATCCATTTCATGCTAATTTGATCTTTTTCTCCAACTTATCTATAAATTGGATGAATTTCTTCAATCAAGCCCCTTGATTCTTAATCCTTAATCAGACTATCGAATTTCTAGTACTCTTGATCAAAAAAATCTTGTCTACTTGCTTTCAATCATGTATGTGCACTTGTAGGTGAGATCCACAATCAAACCATTTGAAGAGCAAAGAAGAACAATGGAGCCGCATGAAGGAGCATTCAAATCACATCTTTGGTTTGCATAATCTTTGCTTTTGAATGTTTTTACTTTATGTCTCTATTGAATGTGTTTAGGATAGATCATTGCAATGAGTGTTTTTGTGATTGAGCTGATGATTAGTATGTTTATCTTTCTTGTGATGATTTCCTATTTCCTAACGTACAATATCATTATCAAGGATAGCCAGGCAAACCACTACACTGACTGTTGGGGAGCCGGTTAGGAAATCTACAATAGGATCAAAATGAGCTCCTATGGTAGCCATGTGATCCACTAAGGTATTTAGTTTCTGAGGAATGCTTATGATATTGAAAGCATCAAAAATTTCTATTAGATCCAAGACTCTGGAATGGTAAGACCTCATGCGAACATGTTTGGCACTAGATATCCCTCCAACTTGTTGCACTACTAGCTCGGAATCACTAAGGACCTTCAATTTTTTAATGCCTATCTTTTCTGCCATGTTAAAGCCCTGAATTAGCCCTTCATACTTTGCTTCATTATTCTAACATACAAACCACAATCAAAAAGACTTTCAGATCTGATCACCCGCAGGGGGTGAGACAAACTCCAGCTCCGAAGCCCATTTTACATTTGGCGTCATCGAAGTGTAAGGTCCATAGAGCCGAAGACAACTGATCTTTGGAGAATGGATCCTTGGTGAGTTTTGGGATGTTCTGATCCTATTCAAAAATGCAATAGGTACCTAGGCCAGTAGCATGGTAATTAGAGAAGGGGTCCAAATCTATGAACTCTTTTAGGAAATCTTCTTGTTCGAGCGGGATTTCCCCTGTTACTTCTTCGTCTTCTAAAAGCTCTACCACCTTTTGTTCATCATTGGATATAGAGGTGTGGGTAGGCCTGAAATTAATCAAGGCCTGGTCAGCTATGTGCTCAGTGTGAAGGGGTTCTAAAAGGATCTTCATCTTAGCACCATGTTGGGTATGGAGGATAAGGTGGGACCAATCTAGGGACATATAGCCTCCTATTTTAGCAGTAAAGTCTCAAGACAGACAGAGCCCAAAGATGGGAGGAATATTGATGACCACTACTTCCTGAGATACTGTTATACTTGGACATGCAAATAATGTCAAGGGAAGGCTTTTGATGAGACCTACTATCTAAACCCTATTACCATCGAGATGCATTACTCCTTTACTTAAAGGGTCATACTTAATGTTTAATACTTTGGCATTTTGCTTAGGCATGACTATGGTACTAGCCCTGGAATCTATCATGGAATTATGCAAACGTTTATCTCCAACTATAAGGGTAAGGTAAAAAGGATTTGGCTTAGGCTTACCTTCTCCTTGGACAGTGGAGGGTGAGCTCTCATTTGTCAATATGGTAGGGGAACATGTTTTACTAACTGCTGGGTGGTGACCCACTCCATCAGTCTGAAAGGGCGACAAAGCTATCGCACCTGCGTCCTTTTGATCATGAGACAATGCCTCTCTTAGCCTATTCTTCTACTCTGGGATACTAAGGAGGTCCCATAGAGAGACATGAGCTAGAGATTTCTTCAATTGTTCCACTACATCCAATGCTGAAGGTGTGAGGACCTTTGGCTCTTTTAGTTTAAAAGGGATGAACTCTTTCCTGGGATAGGCGGAACTGACGACTGGTGGCTCCGGGGGCCTGTTTACGGGCACTGATCTCATATTGCAGGCATCCTCCCCGATCAAATGCCTTTTAGAGAAAAGATTATAATCCGAATGTACAATAGGGGTTCCATCTTTTGAAGCACCTGCATCATTGGTCATTACTATGTCCTCGTCCTCCATCCATGAAAAAACTGCATGATCAGGGGCGATCTCTGCTTCTTGTTGTAATGACATTCCTTGCATTTGAGTAACAAAAGCCGCATTATCCATACTTGGAGATGTGTACATAGATTCATCTAGCATCATGCCTAAGCTCCTTTGTTCTGTGACCTTCTGTTGCAAATTTCCCCTTGGGCAATTCCTTGGAGTATGAGCGTTGTTGCATAGGAAACACCAAGAGTTGGTGTCGTCCGCCAAATTATTTTGACCTACGGTGAATTCTCTACCAACGATCGGGTGGATGGCCTGCAATGGATTGGGAACTGGGACTATTTAGCCATTCGATGGAAGATATTTCTTAGCCCGATGATTAGGATGTTGGTTTGGAGGTCGGTTTCCTTGGAAACTTTGCTAAAAAGGAGGCTTGGTGGGTGAGACCTGGGCCCTTTTTAGGTTGACAATTTTATTGGAGAAGGATCTCAAGAGATTTTTCATATCATTTACTTTAGCGACCAGAGAAGTGGTTTGGCGAGTAGGGAACGAATATATAGACTATGGGGCGGAGGTGCTCGGAGCAGCTTGCTCCATGAGTTGGGTAGATATTTCAAGGAATACTAGCATTGTAGGGCAAGGGGCTAGCTTCCTAGTGTCGATAAGGTTATTTTCAACTTGAACCGCCATATCAAATGCCTGCAGAAGAGTGTTACCTCCTAAGGATTGAATCATCACTAACATGTTAGAATTAAAAGCTTTTAGATAGAATACAAAAGCCATATATGTCGGAGGGCGGGTAGACAATGATATCCTTTGCCAGGTTTGTTGAAATCTCAAATTAAAATCAGTTAATACCTCTATAGGAGCCCTCTTGATTGTAATGAGTTGGTACATTAGGGACGATCTATCAGCTTTGTCTGAGAATCTCTGAAAGAAATGATCCCCCAACTGATCCCAATCCCCTATAGTACTGGGGCCTAAAGATCTAAACTAGTCCAAAGGTTTTCCTTTGAAAGATGCTACGAGCAACCTCAAAGCTACATTCTGCTTGGCGATGCCATGGATAGTGCAGACGGTAGCCATATCTTGCAAATGCTCCCCAAGGGTTTTATGATATTCTCCTATGAACTTAGGAATGGCCTTAAGTGCGGCTACCGAAATGGCTCCCCAGACTATGTGTAGAACTGGGGGAATGAGGGGGCTACCATTGTCCCAAGTCACAGAGTTTCAGGGAGGAACTTGTGCCATCACAGTGTGTATGATTGTGGGGAGGCCTTGAGAAGGTGAAACTATGGCTAAATGGATGGTCACCAATGGAGGAAAAAGAAGGTGAGGGTGTAAGGGCATTTGACTCATGGTGATAGGCCTATGACTCATAAACTAGCTAAGTTGTAGTTAAAATAATTTGGTCCCACTAGGCATGCCAGAAAAAGAATTGTTGACTCTAAATTTTGCTTTGGAAACAAATAGCCTACAAGAAATTCAATGCTAGGGAACCGATTTGCGCAGGTTACACTGAATGACCTCAGGATTGAGAAGTTGGCTCTTCCTTGGGTTTTGAGAAAAGGGAAAGAAAACAAACACCCTTAAAGTAGTAACACTAAACTACTGAGGCAATATGCCAGATCATTAAAAGATAATGAACATATAAAAATCAAGAAACATATGACTTTTATAAGCCCAT
The DNA here is from genome assembly GCF_030272615.1 of Cryptomeria japonica. Lineage (NCBI taxonomy): Eukaryota > Viridiplantae > Streptophyta > Pinopsida > Cupressales > Cupressaceae > Cryptomeria > Cryptomeria japonica. The sequence continues at coordinate 191,766,693 of NC_081412.1, read as the reverse complement.
TCAACAATCTACAAGTCCGGATCAAGAACATAATCAAAAGTTACCATCAAATTTATCTGCAACATAAGGAAATATTCATCATGCATTTACCAGATAACAAGTATGAGACATAGTTCAATCGGCAAAATCTTAGATGGATATATTCCCAAAGTTATTGGAACTTTAACACAATAGCAAAGAAAATACCATCAAAGGCATACTGAAAGAGCCATCATAAAGGCCATAGGAACAATTTGAATAACCTTCCTCAAGTAGAACCACAATAGTGTTTAAAGACTAGAAATAAAGACTCCTACTTAGCAAACTTAATTGTCTTTCTTTTTAAAAAGTTTTGAACCCCCTCTCAGAAGGGAAAAAATAGCATTTTAAAGAGCTCATGGCCACTAAAAACAACTCCCCCAAAATGCCAAAATGACATAACCCCCTCGAAGAGAAAAACATGTTGTGTCGCTATGGAGGTCACACCTAGCAAAACGACCCTTGAAATTCCATTTTTTGCTCACAATAGTATGCATACTACCATGACCTGAAAAGATTCTTCCAACCACGAATGGGTTGTTGAAAAAGAAACAAATGCGAGAAACCGCTTGCATACTGTGCTAATGGGTGGGCCCACCAAAAATAGTCAACAGGCATTGCCATTTGTCATCATTGCGCTGCTTTAAAAATTGGATGCCAAAAATGAACCAAGGGAGAAACGTCGTGCTGCCAAGTGTCCTATGCACCCCGTGCTGCTGGATAAAATGCAAAAATAGCCAGGCCCACCAAAAACTTAGACCGAGGAAAAATAAAGTGAATAGTAACCTTTGTCAGCCAACTATCCAACACTCAAAAGATTATATATCAAACCTTCAACATACAAAATATCATCAGTATTATGCTTACCATCAAAAGGAATAGAACTGCTATCACAGATCACACAGGCTTTGTCATCTCCAAATTTCACTATTCCACCATCATACCTTTCCATACTCATAAATTTTCTTTTCTCACTCATCATATGATGTGAACAACTACTATCAATCACCCACTCATCTTTTTCTTTAGCTTTATCAGCTAAAGGTTTCTCCTCAATAGTGCAGCTAGTGGAATCAACAGGTACCAATCCATCTTCTTTAATGGAAAAATATACAACTTCATCTCCTTTAGATTCTTCATTTGTAACACCTTCATCAACAACATAATAGCAATTCTTCTGATTCTTGTACTTTTGGTTAGACGCTTAAGGCTTATAATACTTCTCATGTTTCTCATTATCAATCATTTATGTCATGCCTATCATACTTTGTCATTCTCTTCGGGCACCTAGAAGAAAAATGTCCTATCTTATTGCAAAAGAAATATTTCAAGGGCAATTTTTTATCATACTTACCAGCTCCTTTAGGAAATCGTTGGGCAATCAATGCTTCAAGCTCATCTAGTTCTCTTTCTTTCTCTTTCATAACTAGATATTTTACATTCTTTAGGTTCATACTACTACTTTCCGGATATAGATGCTTTGAATGTTGTCTTATAATTTCCATGTGATTCACCAAATTCACTCAGCTCAAACACAACAATCTTTCCAACCAACTTATCTCTTGTCACAGTTGTTACACTCTAGATCTCATCAATAGTAGCTACCTTATGTTATAAGGAGGGAAAGATCTTAGCACCTTAGCAACAATTTTATCTTCTTCAAGGGTTCCACTCACACATCTAATACCTAGGACAAGATCATTTACCTTAGCCATAAAGGTATTTATATTATCATCTTCTCCCATCTTCAATATCTCATATTTTCCTTTCAAACTTTGCAACTTAGGAACTTTCACATCTTTATCTCTTTCATACAGGGTTTCAAGCTTCTCCTAGATCACATGTGCGATATGAAGTCCCATTACATTTTTCATCTCTGATTCAATCAGGGCACTCAACAATGCTTCCTTCGCTCTAATTTTATTTTCAGCTTGCTTCATCTAATCAATAGTAACCGATCCATTCAAACAAGCAGAACATTGATTCTTTGTAATCTTCCAGTAATCTTCCCAGGACATCTTAAGTGCACTTCCATCTGGTTCTTCATTATAGAATAGTTACTTCCATCAAATCTCAGACTCTCCTTCTTATAGATAATATGTCCAGTTCCAGTTGCCATCTTGGATCTCCTCAAGCAGTTTAGCTTCTTCTAGAGGATCTATCTCTGATACCAATTGTTGGCAACAACAATGAAAGAAAATTGAGATAGGGGGTGAATCAATTTTCATCGGATCTATAAACTTAACCACAAATACATATCTAATAAAGTGCAGCAATAACAAAGATAAGAAAATAGATAGTACAAAACACAACACAAAGATTTTGACATGGAAAAATTGGTTAAGGGAAAAACCAAGGTGACAACCTACCCACAATAAGATGATACTCTGTAGTAATATGTGAAAATATTACAATGGAGAATGATCATGCATTTAGGAACACTACCTAGAGCTCACTGCTCAATAGATAATGACTCAGAAGGCTACAACATTTAGGGATTTCTCACTGACTTACAATAAGATTTAGACTAGAATCCAGAAGAAATGAACTACAATAATAGCATCTCTGAATGCACGATGACAGTTTTGGTTAAGCACAATTGTCTTCTCTACAACACCAAACTCTGCTAAATGACAATGTTGAAGGATAAATCACTTGTTTGCACATACACCACTCTCTGATAATGAAGACACAACCATGATACCTAATTTACATGACAATATCACCTATTTATATAATTCATCCACCTTGACAACAAGGTCGACTAAACCATCAACTCACAATTACAAAATTATATCACATGATACAAATATTGACCACCAAACCAATACAATGATATACATGACATAGAATGGACCTAGTTCAAATCTCCAAACATGCAACACCACCGGAAATCATGCCAAGATAAATCGCAACACACTACACCACCGGGAAAACTGCATAACATGAAGAACATCACCAGTTTAGCAAAATCACCATAAAGTCGCACAATGGTCAATGTGGATCATCAAGAAAAATAGGACACAATTTGGAAACACAAGTAAGCATGTTACAATCATCGGAAATAGTTGCACCAACACCACTTATCAAATCTTCATCGATCAAAATCTGAAACTCAAGAACACTCAAACAACAACAACTGTCACGAAGAAAGGTAACTTGCACAACACCAAATCATGAACCATTTGAAATGAAGATAAAAAAGACCATCCCAAAAAATATCTCAAAGAATCATCTCAAGATTTGATCACACTAGAATATACTAGAGGAAATACTAAACTCTGCAAAGCATTGATAAAAAAAACAAATTGCAAAACTGGATCATATGATATGATCAATTAAGCTTCCCGGATCATCAAAACCAATATAGAAGAATATAGTGAGAATATAGATACTCCATACACCAAACCATGATCCCAAGAAACCAATCTATAATCACCAGAGAAAGAATATGTTCACATCAATGACAACAACATATCCTAGTAGCAACAATGTCCAACACCCACTTCCTTAATAATTATCTTCCCTTCTTTGGGATCATATCCTTGGTTTCTTCTTTGAACTCCACCCAAAATTGTTTGGCAATGTCATCATCTATTTACTCTAGGGGGTATTAAGAGTTCTTTCCATCAATTTCCTTCCCTTGAATTTATTAATAAAAATTTAAACTCACTCGCATTGATGAAATCATCATCAGAGAAAAACTTCTTAGAAGCCACAACTATGACTTCATTTGTTCAAAAATCAACAATTTCATCCATTTGGCTATCTTAATCATTTGAGGGCTGGTAAGATGGCACATAAACCTGCTGCATATCCGCTTCCTCTTCCTTATGAGGTGCTGCACTTTCTCCCACATCTTGTGATACTTCCATTCCTACTGATGGAGCGTGAGTCATTTGATCTAAAGGAAAAAAAATTATATATCCTTCCACCCTAATGGATGAGACACTAGGTGAAGATGGGGAAATGATTGGTACATTTGATGTCAGCCTAGATTCATGCTAGAGTAACAACTCCATTCTTGTGACCTCAACATCCTTGTATGTAGGTTCAACTAGTTTTATTTCTTTCTCACCATTTTAAATTCTTATCCATGCTTTAATGCTTTCTACAATGGCTTCAAAATTGGGGCAATTCCTTGTTAATTCCTTTTTTACCACAAACATGTGAGTGTATGCACTCAAACCTACAAATTTTATTTCAAATGTGATGCATTTTTATAGATCAAATTTTATTCCCTCTGAATATAGGGGTAAATTATAGCTATTTAAGAGATGATGGCTTGTGCAAAGTTGTGTGATGAATAAACTCGAAAATCTCCAATATGAAGCTAAGAAGTGAGAAAATAACCCTTCTGTGACTTATCAAAAGGAGCATCTCCCTCATACATTTGTCTGATTATTTCTAAATATGCCAATTTGTCAAGAACTATCAAAGACAACAAATGTGGCTGTCCCTCGAATCTATAGACACTTATTTAAGTATTCTTCTCTATGATGTACCAATCAACCCAATAATGGTCTATTTTAACCTTTATATCTTGTTCCCTTCCTTTAGGCCTCAAGAACCTCATGATCTTATCTGGTTGCCTTGGAGGGTTATGACCAAATAAACCTTACAGTTATTGAACAAAATACTCCTCAAAGCATAAATATTGGACATGTATATAACCACAGTCCTAAATTGATTTCAATATTTGCACAATCCACCTTGCTCTATTATCATCAAAGACCTTAATGCATAAATCATTACTTGAGAATATATTCCTTGATCCAAAAAATAGTAGTATATGCATAAATAGAGAATACCATTTTAATGTGGCAACTAAACTGTCGCTTTGAATACTAATTAGGGAATTGTTAATCCCTTCTACTAAAAAGCAAGGATAGTCAAAAGTTATATTTTCAATAGTACTTTGGACATCACAAATCAACACTCTAAGTACCTTATGCATGTGTAAATTTCCCTCAAAACCAATCACTTGACTTAGAACATAATAAGGCATCTGAAAATACTTGTAAAGAAATACAACACTATAAGGTGGTAGGTCTATTTTCTCAAACTTTTGAAGTCTATTATCCAACTTGGGCCTATGAAGTGGTAGCCACTTTCTCCTATAGATCCCCTCCACACTATGGTATTCTACAAGCTCAAACTACCTAGGTTGATAACCATGTCATTACCTACTACATCCTCCATGCTAAACACTTAACAAATAGTGACTTTACTAATTTCATCTAGGTTCCCATAAATTGGTAGAATGCACCTTTTATTGGCATTTTTTTTTTTGCAATTACTCTGTCATAAAATCTAATAGAGGGAAACCCTATAACCATGTCATGTTGACTGAGCTACTACAAGTAGTGGTAGTTCAAGTGGCCAAACTATTGATGCCACAAATGAGTCACCTCATCTAAGTTAGTGAGAAATGCAAGTGAAGGAGAATCATGAACAAAGTGAGAAAAGTGATACAATCTGAACTGATGATCTGCCTAAGTTCCCATTGAAATTGTAAACCCATTGTACATCTCATTGATTATAGGTATGTCTAGAGTGAACTCAACTCTCTTTCAAGAGCCAGTGTGAGTGACTTGATAGATAGATAGGAGATTAGTTGATAAAGATAGAACACAAAGGACATCCTAAAATGTTCCTTTGCCCACGTCAATAGACCCTCTCCCATTCCTTTCAGTAGGAGTTTCATCACCCAATAGAATAGATGGCATAGAACATGACTCCAAGGAGGAAAAACTATCTTGTGATGAAGCCATTTTGTGTGAAGCACGCGAGTCAATAATTCGGGAATTAGGTTATGAAGTAACAACAACTAGGGCCTTGCCCTTTGCTTTCCCCTTACTTGTGTCCTTTTAATATAATTGAGATGAACTTGGTTTGATATAATTAGGCACCTTGATGTTGTTATTTTCAAGAAAATGAAACAAGTGATAAATTTTCTTCTTCAAACATTTATGTTCATCATGAATATCCTTCTTACAATAGGAACATTTAGTTTTCTCCTTCTTGGACTTATCACCTTTTGAAGAAGATGCATCATTAGCTTCTTTGAGTGTAGTTGGTTTATATTCTTTCTTGTTTTCTCCTTGGTTATTTTGTTTCTTTTCTTGATTAGAAGACCCCTTTTTATCTTTTGTACCCTAATTTGCAGCCAAGGCGTGAGATTTAGAGGGGCTTAATTATTCCCATTTGAATCAACTTATCTTTTTCTTTTGTGAGTTCATTTGCAAAATCATCAAGAGAAGGCATTTTGTAGCTTGTTCCTAAGCCTCTTTTTGTGGCATAGAATGTAGAAAAAAAATGAATAGTTTGGACCAAGTTTGGAAAAAATGATTAGAATCAAATGTGAATCTTTCTTATCTATCCCACATGCCTTCAATTGCAATCTTACAACCTTTAGTTTTTTGAAGAAGTCTTGAATTGTATCAATTTACATGGATTTAACACTATTAGCTCATTCTCCATTTAGTGTCCCCTTAGTTCATCTTGTTTACCAAACAACCCTTCTAAACTTGTCCATACATCATTTCAACTTGTAGCAGATTCAATATGAAAAATAAGATCAAGAGATACAAAAATGCATAGAGTACCATAAACTTCGACACATTTGTTAAACCATTTTGCCTTTTCTACAAGTAGTGATGGTTCAGTTTCAAGACCCATAGTTAACCAACTTCTTAAGATAGAGTGTCATTTTTTACTTCCACTCATAGTAGTTATAGGGTTGAGTATTGTTGCTATAGTATGATCCATTTTAATGCAGAAAGTAAGATTATTTGTTGTGTAGAAAAGAGAGAGAAAAAATAAACACAAAGAGAGCACATGTGACCACCCAAACCCCGCCCCCCCCCCCCCCCCCCCATTTTCACTAGATTAGAAATCCACCTCAAATATTACAAGTTGGGAACTTTATAGTTTAGTGATTTTACAGAGCTTTTTTCGAGTTATAATGCTCAATAGGCTCACAATGGCCAAAATTACAAATTCTGACACAAAATAAGATAGAGATTAAATTGGAAAAAATAATCCCTATAGTTGTGTAGTGCTCTTCACCACCTTTTTTATGCCTGTTCATTTTCACAAAATGGAGCACCAGGGTTAAATTTATGGCTAGATCAAGAAATTAGCAATACTAGACTTCAACCTACAAAAACAAGAAAACAAAAAAAAAAAAAAAATCTGATCCAAACCACCTTCAAAGTGAAAATCTCATCTCCATCTTTCCGTTGATATCCCATTTCAAAAAATCTACCTCTATTTGCCCAAGTTATGCAATTTAAAAAAAAAGTGCTTTTTAAGGCCAAGGGTGGACCCCTGGTGACTCACTAGCAGCATCATTGGTGGAGGTGGTCAGATGGTAGTGTTGGGGTGACAGAGGTCCATTGGTGGAGATGGTTGAATGGTGGCGCTAGGGTAGTATAGATCCATTAGTTGTGTCGGTGGAGGGGCTCACAATGCTTGAGCACTTACAACTAGTGCTTGAAGTGCTTAGTGTTAGTGCTTAAATTGCTTAGCACAACACTTGAATGGTGCTTAAAAAGCACATAGAAATTGTTATTTAAAAAAAAGATAGAAATTGTTATTTAAAAAAAAGATAGAAATTGTTATTTAAAAAAAAAAGATACCTTGAACTACTTGTAGGAGCCGTATGACCTGTCTGAGAAATATTTTTTTCCTCAGAGGCTCCTGACATTGAAATAGGGCAAATTATATATCAAAATTTGTTTGTCAGGCCTCCCAGATGCAATGGTAGGGTCATTTTGGCCTGAAAATGCTCCATTTGAAAGTTATCTTCCAGATCTACGTTACAAACCCTCATTTTATAACTATTGCAAACAATCTCCCAAAAGGATGAAACGAAAGCTAATATTGACTTTCTCAAGCCTGTCGGACGTAATGTAATGGTAAAAAATGCTCCTATAATTGTCCAAAGTGTTGCAATCACCTAGACCAAGAGAAAGACAAACATGTATTGACAAACATTATTGAATCTTCATAAACCCTTGTTGTTCTCCCGATCATATACAACACAAGAGAAAAAACAACATAGTTTTACAGGATCTAATACCATGTTAAAATATAAGAAAACAAATTTAAACCATAATCGAATTAAAAGTATTAGAACAAAAAACTAGAAATAAAATGGATAGAATAACAATACTAGAGAAACTTGATGTAAATGCCTAGTGCCAAAATAGCATCAAGAGAAATCTCTATATCTCTGATATCCAAAATGAAAATACAAGCTAGGTAGCATGTTTATATAGACTCAAGTGAGGGGTAGAGGTGACAATACCAACCAATGAGGAGAGACCACCATGATGATCTAAACATAGTAAATGTAGCTCCTCGTAACATGATGACACCTCAACATGCACTTGAATTAAGTAAAAACAATTTATTAACCTAAGCAAGCTTAATAAAATTGTAGGGAAAACCTAGAACAAAAGGGAAAATAAAACCCAACTAGGAAATAAAAATCCTACACTAACACTTCCTAGATATAATCCAGATAAAGAAACCATGGAGTACATGATTTTAGTGCCTAGAGTCAGTAATAAACCAGAACATCAGATGGATCCATCTGAATATGATGTTAGCACTATCCAAATGGATTTTTTTAGGAATGAAAAATATTGACAAAATCAATGTATCAAAAAGGAACAACCAATTGGTGTACATGTCATTGCTAAAGCTAGAGAGAGCCAAAAATAAATTGCAAAATTAAATAGACAATTTGAAGGCCGACATAGAAAATGAGAAATCATAAAGGAAAGAAGAAAAAAACAACTATAATGATTTAGAGAATATGATAACAAAATATGGGTCTACATCTTCAAGCCAAGATAATGATTAGGCACAAGTGGAACTAGTAATTAGAAGGCAATGTTAGATGAATTGAAAAACAATTGTAAAAATATGAAGATGAAAGAGCCCACAGGAAAAAAATAGAAAAAAACCTGGCGCAAGACAATTTTGCAAAGGAAAAAGGAAATAAAAAATTAGTACACTTACAAACCGAGAATAACAATTTGAAACATGCCAATGAAAAGTTGACTAAAGCGCTAATGAAAGAACAAGAGGTAAATGAGTCATCTACAAAAAGACTATCTGAAGTATGTAGTCAAACAATGTCATACAAAATAAAATATTTGGGGGGAAACAATGAAGATGACTGATCAATTGTTTCAATTTTTTCATTATTGGACAAGCTGATGGAATATTATAAGAAGATAAAAAATATGTCACCAATAATAGAGACTTGAAATCAAAAGAGAAAATGATTGGTCAGATCTTGTAAAAATTGTACAAGGGTAGTGATAAGTAATTAGCATTGAAAGATATTCAAAACCACATTGATACCTCAATAAAGGTATCAAATATGATTCAGAAATGTTTTATTTAATTAAAAACTATTTTTTGAAAGGAACCTGGAACCTTGTTACATGGCAGGAGAAAGATAAAGCATAAAAGAGGCATAAAACAATAGTGCCTGATCACCCACTCATAGAACTATTTCCAGTCAAAATAAAAAAGGAGCACAAGACAAAGGAAGCAACACTAGACAACCAAAGGAAAGCACAAAGATAGCACAAAGACAACAAAAGGACAACTAGATGTTTCTCATGAGTTCTTCAACATGAACCACCATCTGCTTCATATTGACCACACATGTTTTCATTTCTTCTAGCTCTTTTTCCTTGATATCAACCTGTTTTCGAGTGTTGGCCCTTGTTCTTTTTTCATGACCCTTCTTCTCCATATGATCCTTATCATCCTCCTTTCCTTTAATCTGTTAAAATTTGTTAATCAGGATGTTAACATGGTCAACAGTGGCCTCAAGGATCTGGAAGTTTTGCTTAGTAATCCTCTTCATAGTAAGCTCCATCCTATCCACTCTATTGACTAGATTGTTTAGGTTAGTATTGAAGAGGGGAAAAAGACCTGTGAGGTGGATTAGTTAATAAGCATGCAAATCAAACATGGAAGTATATGAAATCAAAGACATAATTTGAAATGCATGAAAATATGAATAATGAAAATGTATATACCTCACACAATCCTTTTACCTTCTCCTTCGGATGGAGCTTGATGAAGTGAAGGTGCCCCTTGGTGATGCTCCACTTGATGTGATCCTCTTGCTTGCTTTCTTGATGTGGATGTCTCTCCAATGTTGTGCACAAATGGAATGGATTTGGAAGATGATAAGGATGAGATGATTAAGTGTGGATGAGATATGATTTGAACATGATAAGCTTGCCAAGATGATTTTCTGGGCTCAAAAGGACAGCATAAGATTACTAAACTTGGAGATGAAGAATGAAGGGATGGAGTCCTCAATTTATAGGAAGAGGAGAGGAAGAATGGATGGATAGGATGGATTCAAGATGAAGGGCTAGGATTGCTTGTGATCTCACACAAGGCCCAAGAGAGGGTGTGGAGACCAAGAGATATGCCTTAAAGGCATTTCTTATCTCCACACTCCTCAAGGTACATTGGAAAGACTTCCCAAGGTACCTTGAGAAGAGCAAAGTGCATTGGGAAGACTTCGCAATGTTCCTTGAGAGGAGCAAGGGATGTGACATTCCTTGAAGAATGGGGAGGAGGAATTTAAAATTCTCCAAAAAGGGATAATCATGGGGATTGGAGGAATAAGAAGGAATTAAAAATTCCTTGGGAGAGGAGATGCCTAGAGGATTGTGAGATTTTGAAGATCTCACATTCACCTAGGAAAAGATCATTAAAAACTAGTGGTTGGATGGAAGGAACAAGGAGTTCACTTCGTGGCTAATCATGATGATTAGCCATTAGCAACTCATTAGGAGGGTGATTAGAGGAAAGGCTGGGTGGGATCAGGATTTGTAGGAGGATTTGACTAGCAGAGAGAATGAGTGGAGGGAATTAAAAATTAGAAGAATAAGGTAACATGAGTTTAGGGAGTTTCTAGAAGACTTTATTAGGTTAATGATGACTTAGAAGATGGTTTGTAAGAATCATGTGGGTTAACTAATTAATTGAAATTAATTAGCCAAGAAAGAGGAAGATTTGTGAGGATTTAATCTTTTAGAAGAATAAAGAAAGGGATTCATTTATTAAGTAAATCAGTCACCTGTTATAGTGACAATATTAATTATATTTAATTAATATTGAGGAGAATTTGAACTAACATAATTAATTAATTGATTATGTGAGGAATTAAAAGTAATTAAAAATAATTAATTTTAGGTGTCTACATTTTGCCCCTCTTTGAAGCGAGGTGTAACAACGCATTGATTCAAAGAATAATCTTGTTTGATTTGATTGATGAGGTCTAGATTCAGTCCGATTTCAGGAAGGAGTCATCCTGTATAAGACATGATCAGAGTGTCTGGTTTCAGGAAGGATACATCCTATATAAGACATGATTGATCACAACGTCTAGTTTTAGGAAGGATTCATCCTGTACAAGACATGATCAGATCACAACGTCTGGTTTCAGGAAGGATTCATTATGTATAAGACATTATCAGATCACAACATCTGGTTTCAAGAAGGATTCATCCTGTATAAGACATGATTGATCATAATGTCTAGTTTCAGGAAGGATTCATCCTGTATTAGACATGATTGATCACAACGTCTAGTTTCAAGAAGGATTCATCCTATATAAGACATGATTGATCACAACGTCTGGTCTTAGGAAGGATTCATCCTGTATAAGACATGATAAGATCGTCTAGTTTCAGGAAGTATGCATCCTGTATAAGACATGATCAGAATAAGAATTAATTAAGTGAGGAATTTAAAATAACTAAGATAATTAATTTTAAGTGTCTACATTTTGCCGATGTGTAGAAGATAGAAGAAGAAAAGGATGCCCCAGCGTAAAGCATGGGAGGTCTATGCCCCCTCGAGAATTTTTTCGAAAAAAGGATGAAAAATTCTCGAAAAAAAAAGAGGAAGAAGAATCAGGGTGGAAGGGATAAATGAGGAATAAATATGAAGCAGTCGTGAAGAATTTGGAAAGAAGAATAGGAGAGGTGAGACCGTGGGGGAAGATGGGCCCTCGTGGGGGCCCGTATAAGCCACAACAGACCTAATGAGGGGTCATTGTATCATGATGGACATATTTTCCTCTTTATATATATATATATGTATAAATGATTCGATTGGTGATAGATGATGTGTAGCATTTGTTGTGATGGATTATTTTTGTTCATCTTATGATGTCATATATGGATGCAATCATGGATGTGCTATGCTGACCTATTTTGTGATGCAGAGTGGATGCTTATGTATGTATGTTTGCTGACATAGTTTTTGGATGCAGGATGAGTTTTTTTTATGCTTTATGTATAAATACACATGTGTGAATGATTTATGATGCAGTCTAAATGTAATGCTATATGGATGAGTGTATTTTTTATTGATGTGATCTTATATGGTAAATGTTTTGTGCAAAAAAAAAAAAAATGACTGTCTAAGAAATGCACTCTACATGATGTGAATGAATTAATAAAAAGAGGGAATATGCCAATAATAACACAATGATCTTAGATAGAAGAATATGGAATAGATGGGAAGTGGGGGAAATTGAGAACTCCATGGGATTATTGAGTTTAGGATTTGATGGAATGATGGTGAGATTTTGTGCACAACAAATGTGGAGAGCCAACCTAGTTTGATGGTGCCTTGAGTGGCTTGCACCACTGATTATAGAAATCTAGATGCCAAGAGAGACCTAGGGCATGGACTGACTCTGTAGACAAATGGGAATTTCTTGCACACAACAATGCAAGTGTTAAGAAACACTAATACAAAGTTGTGGGTTCGTGCAAGGAAACCCTTAAACACATCAATACTTCTTGTACACAAGAAGGTAAGTGTTGATAAACACTAGTACCAGGTCACTGGTTTATACAAGAGGGATCCAAAACATGCCATACTCTGAAATATGCCCCAGTATGTGCCTATCATAATGTACCTTGATATGGAAGAACCTAGGCAGTCGTAAATAGTGGCAGTCATAGGGCAAAAGATGCAAGTCTATATTAAAAGATCTAACAAAATCTAACAAGTTACTTCCTTGTGACCAAATGATACCTCTTGCCAAGAGTAGAACTAGGATGAAGGATTAGGTTGCAAGGCAAGGGAAGGGGTCATCCCTAGGGAAAAGTGGGCTTTTGGATTAGGCAAGTGATTCTATGGTTTTGGAGAGTGACTAGTGGATTTGGGATTGTTTCTCAAGACTTCTTGAAGCTTACATAGAGTCATATAAGCTCAGTTTTAATGGGACATTCCTTGTTCATGACTCAGGCGAAGACTCATCATCATACGCATGTTTTATTGGGAGGCAAAAAAGAAGGAATGTTGCACATGGGTGGGCTAGATAGTGGATGATTTGTAGTATCGACATGCTAGATAGTGGATCTAGTTATTTACCTTGGTGCCTGCATAAAGGTTTTCACCAAGGTACTTGTCCATAGCACCACAAAGTGGTTTTCACTGGTGGATGAATTGTTTTTCATTCTTTTTTTTATTTTTTTGATTTTTTGATTTTTTAAGACTTTTTGAGGACTAACCATAAAATATTTTGAGGTGCATGATATTCATTGGATCATCCAAAGGATCGCCTTCAGGAGTAGCCAACTAATAAGCTCCTGATCCATATTTTGTTGTGATTACATATGGTCCAAGCCAATTAGGTTTGAACTTGCCTTTCTTTTCTCTTTCTTGTAGATTTTTCTGATTCTCCATGAGGACAAGATCACCAACTTGCAATCCTTGGGTTCTGACTATTTTGTGACAACTCTTCCGCAAGTGGTTCTGATATACCCGGAGATGGTTCAAGGCCTTAAGGCACCTTTCATCTAACAATTCTAGCTCTTGTAAGTGCACAATTTTGTATTCTTCCTCTGGTAGGATGTCTTGCAATGATACCCTTAGAGAGGGGATCTCGACCTCAAGGGGAAGGATGGCTTTAGAGCCAAAGACTAGAGAATTAGGGGTGGCCCCTATGGGGGTGCGGATGGAGGTGTGGTAGGCCCACAGAGCGGGATGGAGTTGGAGTTGCCAATCACGACCAGCATCATTGACCATCTTTTTGATGATTTTTATTAAGGTTTTATTAGAAGCCCCATCTTGGCCATTGCCTTGGGGGTAATATGGAGTGGAGAAGCAGTGTTGGATATTAAATTTTTGGCAGAGTTCTTTGACATCCTAGTTTTTAAATTGTTTTCCATTATCTGTGATGATAAATTTTGGGATGTCATACTGGCAGATTAGATAGTTCAGGATGAATTTGGATATTTTCTTGCCAGTGGTGAAAGTAAGAGGGATAACCTCTATCCACTTGGTGAAGTATTCAGTGGCGGTGATAATGAATTTATGTCCATTGGAAGATGAAGGGTGGATTTTCCCAATGAGATCGAGCCCCCACTGTGAGAAGGGCCATGGTGTTATAAATGGCTGCAATTCTTGTGATGGTGCATGAATTTTGTCACCATGTTTCTAGCAAGGGATGGATTTCTTCACATAATTATATGCATCTACCTCCATTTGAGGCCAATAGTATCCTGTTCTCAAAATCGTTTTAGCCAATGTGAACCCACTTGAGTGTTCCCCATAGATACCCTCATGTACTTCGCGTAATGCCCATTCCACCTCTTGTTTATCTAAACACCTTAGGAGGGAACCATCGAAATGCCTTCTGAATAGGGTGTCTCCAAGGATGGTGTAACGAGCACATCAGCGGATGAAGGTTTGTTGTTGGGTTTTTGTGAGATGTGGGGGAATGGTGTTATCTTTGAGGAAAGCAAAGATTTCTTGGTACCAAGGGGACTTAGGACCAATGAGAACACACACCATTTTAGACTCTAGTAGGTCATATGCTGGTATAAATAATTGCTTGACCAAGGACTTGCACTTTTGACTGTGTGCTGGCATTTGAAGGAGGGAGCCAATGGTGACCATTGCATTTGCAAGCCTATTGTTTGTTTGTGGGATTTGATTAAATGTGATTGTTGTGAAATGTTTCTTAAGATCTTCAACCATGGTACAGTAAGGAAGGAGTTAATCATCTTTTGTCTGTTACTCATCATTGACTTGTTTTATAATGAGTTGAGAATCACCATAAACTTGTAACTCCTTTATTTTCCAGTGGATAGCCAGACGCAAACCTGTGATGAGTGCCTCGTATTCTGCTATGTTATTGGTACATGCAAAGGCTATCTTGTATGATTTGGGGATGCCATCTCCTTGAGGTGTGACCAATAATATTCCTGCCCCTGATCCATTTTGGGTGTAGGAGCCATCAAAGTATAATTGCCATGTGGAGGATGTGGAAACAGTCATAATGAACTCATCTAGTAATTCTGTGAGAATAGGATGGTCACCTGGAAGTGGAGCTTTAGCCAACTAATCTACAATGACTTGGCCCTTGATTACCTTTCTGTCCACATATTTGATGTCAAACTCACTTAGGAGCATGACCCATTTGGTGGTTCTACCAGTGAGAGTAGCTTTTCACAGGAGATATTTAAGTGCATCAATTTGAGCAATTAATTTTGTCTTATTGTTTAGCATATAGTGTCGTAGTTTTTGTGTGCTAAACACTAATGCCAAACATGCTCTTTCAATGGGGGTGTAATTGAGTTCATATCCTACCAATGTCTGACTGATGTAGTAAATGGCATATTCCTTCCCTTGATCATCTGTTTGCGCCAGTAATGGCCCCAATGCCACTGTAGTAGCACATATGTACAAAATGAGGGGTTTTCCAGGGGTAGGTGGCATCAAAACTAGAGGTGATGCTACATATTATTTTAATTTCTCAAAGGTCTTTTGACATAAGCAGTCCCATTTGAATTTTGTGTCCTTGCATAGGAGGTGTGCAAATGGATGGCACTTATCTGCTAGTTGTGAAATAAAATGTCTAATAGATTGGAGTTTTCCCTAGAGACTGCGTAGTTGTTTGAGAGTTTTTGGTGGAGTCATTTCCATGATAGATTTTACTTTTGCAGGATCGACCTTGATGCCTCTACGGGAGACAATGAATCCTAATAATTTTCCCATTGTGACTCCAAACACATACTTTCTGGGATTCAAGCGTAGTTTGTATTTTTCCAATCTTTCGAAGATCTATTTTAGAATAGGGATTTGCTCTTGTCTTGTCTTGTATTTGCCTAGCATATCATCCACATAGTCCTCCATAATTTTGTGCAAGAGGTCATGAAAAATTGTTGTCATTGCACAATGATATGTAGCTCCAATATTTTTAAGGCCAAAAGGCATGACTTAGTAACAGAAAGTACCCCATGGTGTTGTGAATGCAGTTTTATGTTGATCCTCATCTGCTATCCTGATTTGGTTGTATCTAGAAAACCCATCCATTAGCTATAGCATATCATGTCCTATTGTAAAGTCCACAATCATGTCTATATTAGGAAGTAGGAAATCATCTTTAGGACAAGCTTTATTTAGATCTCGAAAATCTATGTAGATGCGGATGCCCCCAGCAGGTTTGCCGACAGGTACAATGTTAGAGACCCATTCAGCGTAGTCTATGGGTTTGTTGAATTATGCATTTAACATCTTTTGGAGTTCCACCTTGACCAAGAGAGCAATATGCAGGTGCATTTTGTGTAGTTTTTGTTTTATAGGTTTTGCATCTGGGCAGACAGTAAGATTGTGAACAACCAAGGTGGGATCCAACCCTGGAATATCAGCATAGGACCATGCAAAATTAATTTTTACCTCTGTAAGGAAGTTGATGAAATCTTGTTTCTCTTTTTCTATGAGGGACTTGGTAATGAGCACATTTTGTGGGATGGCTTCGGTGCCCATGTTGATGCTATCTGTTTCTTCTATTAGTAAATTTGATTTGTCCCGAGGAAGGTAACCAATGGTAGGGAGGTCAAATCCCTCATCATCAAGTCCCTTTTCCAAGTTTTCACTTTTGGATACGCCCTTTGTTTTTATTTTTTGTTCATCCAAAGGTGCCTCAGGGAGGTTTTCACCTAGCGAATCATGTCTTTTCCTTTTATTATCTTTTTTGTGGCTAAGGGAAATTACCTGACTACCAAAGTATCCCTTTTCGTGTAGTTGAATACCCTCGATTCTGTTACAATCTTCCAGGCTTCGCATCGTCAGGAGAGCAATGAGAGCATTATCGTCGATGTAGATATCTAAAGTGGGTTTGTCTCACTTGCCCCAGTCAATGAGTTCATGATGGACAAGATGTAGCTCATGTGAAGTGGGAGGGGTTATAGGGGTCATGGTATTGATGTAAGTGTCAAAGAAGATATCTTTCTCGTATTCGTAAGGCATTTCGTGGAATTCCTCTTCGTCAGCACTTTCGATATCTGAAGAAGGATTAGAAGGGGCACCCGTGATAGTAATCTTAGGCACCGAGGTGTACCCCAAGCCTTTGTTGTATCTGTAGGAGATAGGATTCATGGGTTCTTTTCTTCCTTTCTCCTCTGGTCCTAGGCTGTGTCCTTTGTAACCCATTCTTTCAACTATGGTAGATGCTTTTGGGAACATTATTTTGGATATTTTTGTTGGATCATCATCCTCTTCCCGGTACAACTAGGAAGAGACATCTGCTTCAAGGATCTCCTCATTAAGTGGGCCCCATTGCTGGAAGGTGGTATTTTGGCATTGCATGACTAGTTTTGGGTCCTTTTTTAGCACTTTTGGTTTGCCAAATGACTTAGGAGAGAGAGGGAGGTTGCCTATTAATAAAACATCCTCCAATTTGTATTCTCCACAGCCATTGTCCAAGATCTTGATTTGATTATCTAGTTGGGATGATATGGAGGCAACATTTAACGTGTCAAATGGAGATGTTGGCGAGGGTCTATTTAATGGGCAATGATATGGATGGTTTTCCTCTATGAGTTTGCAATACTGGAAGGGTTGTGGATCACTTTTGATAGTTATCTCTCTTCCATTGAAGGGGAATTTGAGGCATTGGTGGTAGGTGGAGGTTACAACCTTCAAGGAGTGAATCCATGGCCGACCAAGGAGAATGTTGTAAGGGAGATCAAGATATAGTACTTGGCAAGGGATTTCAATTATAATAAGGCCCACTTGAAGAGGTAAGGTGATTATGCCCTTTGAAAATCATTCCGCATCATCATATGCCTTTATTGTGATCCTTCCTGATGTCTCTACCAGGTCCTCAGAAAGTCCCAATTGTTTTATTAATTTGTATGTACACAAATTAAGCCCGGATCCACCGTTTATTAGGATATGTTTGACCTTGTGCTTGTGGATAAGAGCTTTGATGTGTAAAGGTTTTTTATGGTCTTCATCTATGGGAGCATCTTTGAAGGTAAATACAAGGTGTTGCTGGGCAACGAGGTTTCCAATTAGGGTTTAGAATTGGGTGGCGTTGATGTTATCAGGAACATGTGATTCAAAAAGGGCTTGCTCCAAAATTTCTCTATGGATTGGGGAAGTCTTGAGAAGTTCCAAAATAGAGATCTGCGTAGGTGTCTTCCCAAGTTGGTCAAGGAGGTCATATCGATAGGTGGAACACATGGGTGGGGGCTTTGGTGGAGGAGGGACTCCTTGGATGGTGACTTTACCTCAGCATGTAGTTACAGTGTAGTCATTCTAGAAATGTGGGGTGGAAGGCGTGGCACCTTGAATGACTATCCTAGCAGGATTTGGTCTGTTTTGGAAAGGAGGATGAACTCCTTGGATGGTTATGACATTGACATGAGTGTCTATAGGTTCAATACGACCTACTAAAAAATCAAAACCGGTTATGTGATTAGCGTAGTCATAACCTATTGCGTTAAATGATGAGCCTTTTCCTTTATCATGCTTCGGGAAGGGTTCCTGGTACATTTTGAGTTTTTCATTGTTATTACCAGGTTTTGCATTTGCTACTTCAATCTCACCTCTATCAATGAGATCTTGTATGTAGATCTTTAGTTTCATACACATTTGTGTATCATGTCCCTTGATACGATGGTATTCACAATACTTATTTTCATTATATCATCTTGGTTTAGGTTGATTGGGGTCAAATGGGCGAGTGATTGGAAAAACCACTACACCTGCTTGGACAAGTTTTTGAAACACCATTTCAATAGGCTCAGCAAAAGGAGTGAAGTCTCTTGGGGTCCTGTTATTCGATCGGGGTGGTCATCCCTAGATTGAGACATTGTTGTGAGGTTTTTGGGATTGATTTTGATTGTTTTGATTATTGGTGGTGGATTTTGGGCGAGCGGCCATGATTTGGACCCACTTTGCATTAGTTACACCATCATTGACCATGTTTTTGTTCTTAGACCAAAATTTTGGCTTGTCGTTATGATAAGAGGAAGAACTTTGTGTGCATTTTTGGTAATGTTTCAAGGTTCCTTCCTCCAACAAGACACGTTCGAGGGTGAGGCCCTTATCATTCAATTTTTGGAAGGATTTGATACATTGGGATATTAAGGGTCTTGAAAGTTCAGGCACCAAGTTCTTTTGAAATAGCTCAATTTGATGTTGTTCTGGCATGTCCCACTAGAATTTTTTGATAAGATGTCACCATCTTTGTAGGAAATTGGCAAAGGTTTCTCTGGGCCTTCGTTTTGTATTCCATAGGTCCATCATAGAAACATCATTAACCATGTTGTAAGCATAGTGGGCCACAAATTTTTTTTCCAAGTCTAGAAAGGAGACAATGGAACCTTGCGGTAGAGATGAGAACCATGCCAAGGTGTCTCCCGTGAGACTCTTGGGAAAGAGTCTATGAAGATAAAGGTCACTATAGAAGACTTCTTGGCATAAGATGTGGAATTCTTGAACATGGTCGTGGGGGTCTCCTTTTCCTTCATACTTGGTGAATTTGGGGATCTCAAATCCTAGGGGATAGGGTGCAACTGATATAGATGGGTCATAACGACAACGGTAAAACTCTTCGAATGGGTAAGTTTTCTTTTTATTAGTCCTTTGTTTCATGTCCTTGATGATATTTTTCATGTCTTGAATTTCCTTGATGAGGTCTTGTTGTGGAATTTGATAATGATGAATTGTATTTGCCCCAAGAATTGGGTGAGCAAAAGAAGGTGCACCACCACCAACATATTGATATGATAAGGAGCGGGAACGTGGGATGTGAGGACCAATGTCGCAAGGATTTGTGTGATAGTTGGTTGCGGTCCACAAACTATTGTGATGGGATTGAGTATGGCCCGAATGAAATTTGCGATATTGTTGGCAGGAAGGGAAGTTTGAGGAATAGAAATATGTGGTTGAATGGAAGGAGGTGGTATAGAAGTGTGTTGGAGAATAGATGAGATCGGATTTGATAGTGGTATAGATGGTAAGGAGGAAGAAGATGGGATGGAGACCATGGTGGGAGGTGCCGCGGGTGGCATTGACTAAGCTTGGATGATTGATGGTGTTGTGATTGATTGAGTTTGAATAATAGGTGCAACACTTTGTGTGGGAGTGAGGTCTCCTTGTGGTTGTTGGGCGAGAGCGGATCTATTAAATTCAGGCAGAAGTTGAGCTCCATTTTCAAGGAAAGTTTTTAGAAGTGCAGTGGGATTGTGTTGAATAAACTTTTCCATCATCTCTTGGTTATAAGAATCCACTAGGAAAGTTTGCACTTCTAGAGAGAGTTCATCTTGGCTAACCATGCTAGGATTTTGGCTTTGATCTTGATTGCTAGGTTGCCCACTTTGTGTACGATCTTGCATGTAATCTTCATATAGGGCACTAATGTCTGGCATGCCATATTGTTGTTCAACCATCTTTCTCTTTTGGGATCGAGTTCTAACCATACATGAATAACCTTGGAAAAGTTTGGAGGGGGAAATTTGTGAAATTTTGGATTTTGTCTTTTATGACAAGGGATTTTGTTGATTGGTATGGTTCTTGGATTAGATCCTGAATTTGATTAGGATTTGACACCTTAGTCCTTGGATGAGTATTTTAGGTGGTGGATGCAACCACGAGTAAGGTGATGGCCAAGTTGTGTAGAATTTAGACCTTTGATTGACGATTAAAAAACCTCTCTTATACCAAGGGTTGGCTAATGACCCTAAGAAAAGTAAAGATGTGAGTTAAGAGTCTTGATCGACTCAAAAGGATTAGGCAAAAGGTACTTGGAGAGGATTCCCCTTCAAGCACAAGAGCCAATTGATTGATGATGAGGTCTAAATGGAATTTCACGAGGCATGTAACCTTAACGCGAGGTTAAATTGGATTAGAGGATGATTGGATTTGAATTTTGATAATTGATTTGATAGTGGAGGGAGATTGATTTGATGTGCTAAGTCCTTGGGAAATTTGAGGATGATTGATGGAGGAGGTATGATAGTGATGGCTCAGAAGAAACTTGATGACTAGGTTGTTCTTGGCATGAACATGACTCAATGGAGGATAGATTCGAATGGCAAGTTATATGAAGGGACATGACCACCCTAATTTGGATGATGGTTGGTGTTTCAAAGGACAATCTTGGATGTTGATGGAGAGGATGGACTCTTAGCTTCTCTCTTGGGCTTATGAAACATAGGATGGATGGAGTTTTGATGCAATTTTGGACTTTGTGTGGGTAATGACTTGGACAATTGTTTATGTCTTGACAAGTGTTTTTGCAAAATGTTTGGGGATAGTGATATGTTTTTAGTCTTCTCTTGGCAAGTATGTATCAAACAAAGAAAACACAATGATCAAATGCATATTATCTCAAAGACACTCATGCTCATATACAACATTCTTAAGGCTGGCAAGGACAATAGTCATTGGATCCCAATTGGTTTCCCAGCTACGCTTACCCAGAGCGGACACTTAGATGCTTGACCCCACTGGCTCCCCTCCATGACACTCACTTCTCGGGGCAGCCAAGCATCAATTCCCATGAAAACTCGTCATGGAAAACTTTGTGTCTCTACTAAGGGCCGTAAAAATATGGGTGGCTTCGGAGGTCCAACCTCCTGCACCAATGACTAGAAGGTTTTTGGCCACTATGAACAAGGTGTTTAGTAAGTCTTCCCGTTAGGAGCTACCCTTCAACGTTGCACAAGCGCAATTGAGGCCTATAGCTCAATGAAGCACCAAGAGCTTAGTAGTCACACAAGCATGATTGAGATCTCTAGGATCCTACTAAGCACCCAATGTGAGAGTGAACTCTCATATAGCCCCAACCATTGACCCTTTCATAGTCAATGACTTATTTATTATAGTGAGTTGGGAACCCCAGGTCCAGGTGTACTCACTTGGGTCATGCCCCTCTTACCTTCTCAAAGAGAAAGTTGGGAGGGCAGGCCCTCTAGAGGTAAACATGCAATCAAACAAGAAAAGTTTGGAGGGTCTGGATTTCTGATCGTCTAGCTAGATGAGAGCATACTCTCCTACCTTTACGCTTTTCTTAAAGACACATAAAACAATGGTTAATTCCATTTTAATTAATATATAGGTGCCTAATTTAAATACATGCACAATGTTTGGTTGGATTTCTTAGGCAACCTGCAAAACAACTTGATTAGTAGTTTGAAAAATGGAGTCTTCAACAAGCGTCCTGCAAAAGACAACAAAATGACAAAAATATTATTTTTTTTGAATTTTTTGGAATAAGTAGAAAAACATGAATAAAACTTTTTTACTAATGACAAATGTGGATTTGGGAGAAAATTTGATGGGTAAATGGTGTTTGACTAGGTTTTTTCTACTTTCCAAGGGATAAGCAAGCAAAAAAATGGGGGTTTTGGAGGAGAAATGAAGGAATGCAAAAATTTGTCCAAGAGGGACAAAGAAGCAAAAGTTGGAGATGGACAATATGGAAAAATCTGGAGGTGATTGGATAAAAAGGGGAGGAGTTATGGCAAATGCTAAAAAATAGAGGAATGTGGGTTTTTAGGCTTCAAAAAGTGGATTTTGGCATACTCTCCTACTTTCACACTTTTCATAAACACAAAAGATAGATTATTTAAAACTAAACAGAGCTGCGGACATACAGATTATTTAAAACTAAACAGAGCTGCGGATAGGCAGATTATCAAGACTAAATAGATGATTAAAATAAACAGAGCAGCTAACAAACAGATTATTAAAACTAAACAAATTATTAGAACTAAACAGAGTAGCTTACCGACAGATTATTAAAACTAAACAAATTAGATAACAAAAAAGGAAAAAATGCAGTCGCGCTAATATTCAAAATTTTTTTACAAAAACTACTCGCGCTGAAGCAGAAATAGAAAATAAATAGAAGTGAGAAAATGCAGGAGAGGAAGAATGAGGAGATAGAAGAATTTTATGGGTGAATGCCCAAATTTTTTTGAATTTCTCCTGCAGTCGTGCCAAATCCCTGAAATAGTCGTGCTAGAAATAGTTGTGAACTTACGAAAATAAAACATCACAAAAAAAACTCAAAAACAAATCGTTAAATTCGGGACATGGGTCCCACCGAGCATGCCAAAATGAAGACGGGAAAAAGACCTATGAGGTGGATTAGTTAATAAGCTTGCAAATCAAACATGGAAGTATATGAAATCAAAGACATAATTTGAAATGCATGAAAACATGAATAATGAAACTATATATACCTCACACAATCCTTTTATCTTCTCCTTTGGATGGAGCTTGATGAAGTGAAGGTGCCCCTTGGTGATGCTCCATTTGATCTGCTCCTCTTGCTTGCTTGCTTGATGTGGACGGCTCTCCAATGTTGTGCGCAAATGGAATGGATTTGGAAGATGATAAGGATGAGATGATTAAGTGTGGATGAGATATGATTTGAACATGATAAGGTTGCCAAGATGATTTTCTGGGCTCAAAAGGACAACATAAGATTACTAAACTTGAAGATGAAGAATGAAGCGATGGAGTCCTCAATTTATAGGAAGAGGAGAGGAAGAATGGATGGATAGGATGGATTCAAGATGAAGGGCTAGGATTGCTTGTGAGCTCACACAAGGCCCAAGAGAGGGTGTGGAGACCAAGAGATATTCCTTAAAGGCATTTCTTATCTCCACACTCCTCAAGGTACATTGGAAAGACTTCCTAAGGTACCTTGAGAAGAGCAAAGTGCATTGGGAAGACTTTGCAATGTTCCTTGAGAGGAGAAAGGGATGTGACATTCCTTGAAGAATGGGGAGGAGGAATTTAAAATTCTCCAAAAAGGGATAATCATGGGGATTGGAGGAATAAGAAGGAATTAAAAATTCCTTGGGAGAGGAGATGCCTAGAGGATTGTGAGATTTTGAAGATCTTACATTCACCTAGGAAAATAGCATTAAAAGCTAGTGGCTGGATGGAAGGGACAAGGAGTTCACTTTGTGGCTAATCATGATGATTAGCCATTAGCAACTCATTAGGAGGGGGATTATAGGAAATGTTAGGTGGGATTAGGATTTGTAGGAGGATTTGACTTGCAGAGAGAATGAGTGGAGGGAATTAAAAATTAGAAGAATAAGGTTAAGTGAGTTTAGGGAGTTTCTAGAAGACTTTATTAGGTTAATGATGACTTAAGAAGATGGTTTGTAGGAATCATGTGGGTTAACTAATTAATTGAAATTTAATAGCCAAGAAAGAGCAAGATTTGTGAGGATTTAATCTTTTAGAAGAATAAAGAAAGGGATTCATTTATTAAATAAATCAGTCACCTATTATAGTGGTAATATCAATTATATTTAATTAATATTGAGGAGAATTTGAATTAACATAATTAATTATGTGAGGAATTAAAAGTAATTAAAAATAATTACTTTTAGGTGTCTACATTTTGCCCCTCTTTGAAGTGAGGTGTAATGACGTGTTGATTCAAAGAATAATCTTGTTTGATTCAATTGATAAGGTCTAGATTCAGTCTGATTTCAAGGAGTCATCCTATATAAGACATGATCAGAGAGTCTGGTTTCAGGAAGGATACATCTTGTATAAGACATGATTGATCACAACGTTTGGTTTCAGGAAGGATTCATCCTGTATAAGACATGATCAGATCAGAACGTATGGTTTCAGGAAGGATTCATTTTGTATAAGACATGATCAGATCACAATGTCTAGTTTCAGGAAGGATTCATCCTGTATAAGACAGGATCAGATCACAATGTTTGGTTTCAGGAAGGATTCATCCTATATAAGACATGATTGATCACAGTGTCTCATTTCAGGAAGGATTCATCCTGTATAAGACATGATTGATCACAACGTCTGGTTTCAGGAAGGATTCATCCTGTATAAGACATTATTGATCACAGTGTCTGGTTTTAGGAAGGATTCATCCTATATAAGACATGATCAGATCATCTGGTTTTAGGAAGTATGCATCCTGTATAAGACATGATCAGAATTATAATTAATTATGTGAGGAATTTAAAATAAATAAGATAATTATTTTTTTAAGTGTCTACATTTTTCCAATGTGTAGAAGATAGAAGAAGAAAAGGATGCCTCAGCGTAAAGCATGCGAGGTGTATGCCCCCTCGAGAATTTTTTTGAAAAAAGGATGAAATATTCTCAAAAAAAAAAGAGGAAGAAGAATCAGGGTGGAAGGGATAAATAAGGAAGAAATATGAAGCAGCCGTGAAGAATTTGGAAAGAAGAATAGGAGAGGCGAGACCACGGTGGAAGATGGGCCCTCACGGGGGCCCATATAAGCCACAACGGACCCAATGATGGGTCATTGTATCATGACGAACATATTTTCCTCTTTATATATATATGTATACATGATTCAATTGGTGACAGATGATGTGCAGTATTTATTGTGATGGATTATTTTTGTTTGTCTTATGATGTCATATATGGATGCAATCATGGATGTGCTATGCTAACCTATTTAGTGATGTAGAGTGGATGCTTATGTATGTATGTTTGTTGACATAGTTTTAGGATGTAGGATGAGTGTTTTTTTATACTTTATGTATAAATACACCTTAGTGAATGATTATGATGCAATCTAAATTTAATTCTATATGGATGAGTGTATTTTTTATTGATGCGATCTTATATGGTAAATGTATTGTGGAAAAAAAATAAAATTGAGTGTCTAAGAAATGCACTCTACATGATGTGAATGAATTAATAAAAAGAGGGAATATGCCAATAATAACACAATGATCTTAGATAGAAGAATATGGAATAGATGGGAAGTGAGGGAAATTGAGAACTCCATGGGATTATTGAGTTTAGGATTTGATGGAATGATGGTGAGATTTTGTGCACAACAAATGTGGAGAGCCAACCTAGTTTGATGTTGCCCTGACTAGCTTGTGCCACTGATTTTAGAAATCTTGATGCCATGACAAACCTAGGGCGTGGATTGACTATGTAGACAAATGGGAATTTATTGCACACAACAATGCAAGTGTTAAGAAACACTAATACAAAGTTGTGGGTTCATGCAAGGAAACCCTCAAACACACCAATACTTCTTGTACACGAGAAGGTAAGTGTTGATAAACACTAGTACTAGGTCACCGGTTTATACAAGAGGGATACAAAACATGCCATACTCTAAAATATGCCCTAGTATGCGCCTATCATAACGTACCTGGATATGGAAGAACCCAGGCAGTCATAAATATTGGCAGTTGTAGGGCAAAAGATGCAAGTCTATATGAAAAGATCTAACAAAATCTAACAAGTCACTTCCTTGTGACCAAATGATACCTCTTGCCAAGAGTAGAACTAGGATGAAGGATTAGGTTGCCAGGCGAGGGAAGGGGTCACCCCTAGGGCAAAGTGGGCTTTTGGATTAGGCAAGTGATTCTATGGTTTTGGAGAGTGACTAGTGGATTTGGGATTGTTTCTCAAGACTTCTTGAAGCTTACAGAGAGGCATATAAGCTCAGTTTTAATGGGACATTCCTTGTTCATGACTCAGGTGAAGACTCATCATCATACGCATGTTTTATTGGGAGGTAGAAAAGAAGGAATGTTGCGCATGGGTGGGCTGGATGGCAGATGATTTGTAGTATTGACATGCTAGAAAATGGATCCAGTTATTTACCTTAGCGCCTGTACAAAGGTTTTCACCAAGGTACTTGTCCATAGTGCCACAAAGTGGTTTTCATTGGTGGACGAATTGTTTTTCTTTCTTTTTCTGATTTTTTTTATTTTTTTATTTTTTTTATTTTTTTAATTTTTAAGGCTTTCTAAGGACTAAGCATAAAATCTTTTGAGGTGCATGATATTCATTGGATCATCCAAAGGATCACCTTCAGGAGTAGCCAACTAATAAGCTCCTGATCCATATTTTGATGTGATTACATATGGTCCAAGATAATTAGGTTCGAACTTACCTTTCTTTTCTCTTTCTTGTAGATTTTTCTGATTCTCCATGAGGACAAGATCGCCAACTTGGAATTCTCAGGTTCTGAATCTTTTGTGATAACTCATCTGCAAGTGGTTCTGATATACCCGGAGATGGTTCAAGGCCTTAAGGCGCCTTTCATCTAACAAATTTAGCTCTTGTAAGTGGGTAGTTTTGTATTCTTCCTCTGGTAGGATGTCTTGCAGTGATACCCTTAGAAAGGGGATCTGATCTCAAGGGGAAGGATGGCTTCAAAGCCAAAGACCAGAGAATAAGGGGTGGCACCTATGGGGGTGCGGATGGAGGTGCAGTACACCCCCAGAGTGGGATGGAGTTGGAGGTGCCAATCATGACCAGCTTCATTGACTGTCTTTTTGAGGATTTTTATTAGGGTTTTATTAGAAGCCTCAGCTTGGTCATTGCCTTGGGGATAATATGGAGTGGAGAAGCAGTGTTGGATGTTGAATTTTTGGTTGAGTTCTTTGACATCTTGGTTTTAAATTGTTTTCCATTATCTCTGATGATAACATTTGGGATGCCATACCGATAAATTAGATAGTTCAGGATGAATTTGGATATTTGCTTACCGGTGGTGAAAGTAAGAGGGATAGCCTCTACCCACTTGGTGAAGTATTCGGTGGTGGTGATAATGAATTTATGTCGATTGGAAGATGAAGGGTGGATTTTCCCAATGAGATCGAGCCCCCACTGTGAGAAGGGCCATGGTGTTATAAATGGCTGCAATTCTTATGACGATGCATGAATTTTGTCACCATGTTGCTGGCAAGGGATGCATTTCTTCACATAATTATATGCATCTACCTCCATTTTAGGCCAATAGTATCCTCTTTTTAAAAGTTTTTTAGCCAATGTGAGCCCACTTGAGTGTGCCCCATAGATACCCTCGTGTACTTTGTGTAGTGCCCATTCCACCTCTTATTTATCTAAACACCTTAGGAGGGAACCATCGAAATGCCTTCTGAATAGGGTGTCTCCGAGGATGGTGTAACAAGCACATCGGCGGATGAAGGTATTTTTTTGGGTTTTTGTGAGATGTGGGGGAATGGTGTTGTCTTTGAGGAAAGTGAAGGTTTCTTGGTACCAAGGGGACTAAAGACCAAGAAGAACACACTCCATTTCAGAATTTGGTAGGTCATATGCTGGTATAAATAATTGCTTGACCAAGAACTCACACTTCTGACTGTGTGCTGGCATTTGAAGGAGGGAGCCAATGGTGGCCATTGCATCTGGAGCCCTATTGTTTGTTCATGGGATTTGATTAAATGTGATTGATGTGAAATGTTTCTTAAGATCTTCAATGTATAAGTGCCATGTGGAGGATGTGGAAATAGTCATAATGAACTCATCTAGTAATTCTGTGAGAATAGGATGGTCACCTAGAAGTGGAGCTTCAGCCAACTGATCTGCAATGACTTGGCCCTTGATTACCTTTCTGTCCACATATTTGATGTCAAACTCACTTAGGAGCATGACCCATTTGGTCATTCTACCAGTGAGAGTAGCTTTTGACAAGAGATATTTAAGTGCATCAATTTGAGCAATTAATTTTGTCTTATTGTTTAGCATATAGTATCATAGTTTTTGTGAGCTAAACACTAATGCCAAACATGCTCTTTCAATGGGGGTGTAATAGAGTTCATATCCTACCAATGTCCGACTAATTTAGTAAATGGCATGTTCCTTCCCTTGATCATCTATTTGCACCAGTAATGCCCCCAATGCCACTGTAGTAGCACATATGTACAAAATGAGGTTCTCACTATGATCTCCTGACCCTCATTCTGCATTCTCTGTGTGCTTAGGTTCTCCCTATGATCACCCTCCCACATTTCATCTTCCTCCTTACCCTTATTATTGTCTATTTTTTCAACCTCAGTATCTTCATCAGAAGAAATAATAATCTTCCTTTTCACCTTGTTTATCCCCTTACTGGTCTTCTTGGTCCTTTTGTTTTCCTTACCCATACCCTTTCTCTTCTTGATTTTTATGAATTTATCATCAAAAGACTCATCCTCAGAGTTCAAAATGTCAGAATCCACAGTAGCACCCTTTCTCTCTCCCTTGGTCTTCCCCTTGTTGCTGAAATCCTTAGACTCACCTTTAGTTTTAGAATAGAGATTGAACCCACTATTCTCACTTTCAGTATCATTATCCCTAATTTTTTTTCCTTTACTAATGGGTTTCTCAATAGTTTTCCCCTTCAACATCTTATAAACTAAAACCATTAAACCATGGTGGAGGGCAGGGTGTCTTTCAGAATCTTTCTGCACTTCACGAATAGTATGATCCATAGAACAAGCAAGATAGTAAGGTAGACTAACCTTGTTACCATGTCAAAAGTGATTGAGCAGCACAAAATGATGCCCATAAGCGCTAGTGAATCTCCCGTCCAGAGTACTGTAGCTAATGGTGGCAAACAACACAAACTTCCACAACCTACAAATATGCTTAGGGGAATGGTAGGGATTATCCACTTTCACCAATTTCCTTTTTTGTCCATCAGTGATAGGAAACCTATCCGCAGCCTTGTCAGACACACTTCAATCTTTGTAAAATTTAATACCTTCTTTAACCATACCCATAGCTTCAGCAATGACATCTTCATCCACCTTCATCATCTGGGTACCAACAAGAACCTTACCATTCTTCTAGTTTTCTATGAAATGCTTAGTGATAGTAGGGTCTTTGCCATAGAGCCTTTCCATAAAAACACTCGAACCTCCCTCTTGAAGAATCTCCCAAACTTCATTATTTTTCTTCCAGTCCAAGCAAGAAAACTGTTCAAACCTCTTTTTATTATCTCCCATATTACACTTAATTTCACAATTCCTCCTTATCTCATCTCTATTATTTCTCTATGATCTCTGTGAAGAAACCTAACAATTTTGTTGTTGTTATGAAGAACCACCCAGAATCCATGCCAAGTAAATATGATATGACAAATAATAAAACAAGCATCGCCACTGTAGTGATCAATCATAGAAAAATAAGGAAAAGGCATTAGAAATTGTGATTAGAAAAGACATGTTGCTTCATTTGGATACGGTCCAATTCAATCAAAGATTTTTCCTCACACTTGAGATTACTCTCACCATAAAGGGAAATGATTTTATCAAAGTGACAAGCCAGGTTGGTAGCCCAATCAGCACACATGTTGGCTTATCTATATGCATGTGTGAAAATACACATTTCAAAAGTTTCACTAATTTCCTTCGCAATTTTGATGGCATTGTGTATCTAGACCAAGAGGGAGGGAAAATATTATTCAGGCAATTAATAATGTTCAAAGAATCACCTTCAACCCAAACTTTAGTGCAATTTGAATCTTTAGCACAAACCAACCCCTGATAAGCAACAATGGCCTCGTCAACATGGTTGGTTTGGCTACCTATAGGATACATTTGATAGCTTTTCATATTCCCCCTTCATCCCTTAAAACCACACCACACCCAGCATTGCCAGGGTTACCCTTGGAAGCACCATCGAAGTTAATTTTCATCCATCCATGAGGGGGGCATTCAAATTTCACCTCTTCTCTAGGATTATCATGTATGATGTCACTCCCCTTTATTCTCTAATTCTTGAAAATGATGTTATCACCTTGATCTTTGGGGTTCATTATTCCACCAATGATGTAGAGGTTCTCCACCATATGTCTTTTGATTTTCTCAAAAATAATTTGAGCTTTTGAAGCCTTATCTCTAAACACTCTATCATTTCTTTCTTTCCAGATTCCCCAACAAATATGGGGTAAATCAAATCTCCATAACAAAGTCTACATGAAACCGAGGAATTTCTAGATCGGGTTGAAATAAAGTTGTGGGGCCTACATGAAAAAGTTAAATTTTTCAGAAAACTTGGTTTGTCGTAGCCTTTTGACACATCTAAGAAATACATTGACAATATTCATTTTCCAAAAAAGATTGAGGAGAAGATGAGGAATGATTTGGGAGAAGAAATTCCTTTGAATGTAGATGAGGCAAAAGTTTTGGATTCAATCAAATCACTGCTATCATTGAATGAATCATTGATTGTTACATTCAAGTCAATTTAGCTATCATTTATGAATTGTCAACAAATTTGCATGTCATATATAATAAGTTAGAAAAACTTCCAACTCCATCAAATCAATAGTGGAGCATGCTAAAAAACCTAATTGGATGACCCACTTCCAGTAGACCAACAATTACCAAGGGCTTGAAATGTAATTTGTAAATTTGTTAATTTGAAATAGATATTGTACTTTGTAAATTAGTAATACTTATAGATGTATTAATTAATTGGAAAATCAATACAAAACTAAAACTCATTTTTGTTATTTGGGCTTTGAAATAGATATAGATATTTTACTATGTAAGTTAGAAATACTTTTATGTATTCATTAATTAGAAAATCAATACATTGATACAAAAGTGAGACACATTTTTAGGCTCGCTATAGTAAGATCCAAGCATGAGAATAAATAATAATTTATGTTATTGCTTTTATGAAAATATAATTACATATGTAACAATGTTTCTTGCTTCCAAACATAAAATTACATTTACAATTACAATGGAGGAAATTTTTTGTTTTGTTCCTCTTACCACTTGAACCTGCACCCTAATAAAATGGGTAATATTTCCAAATTCTCTCTAGGCTTCAGGTTGGAAAAATTGATTGACTGGGCATGATCAATGTAACTGTCATGACCTGAATGTCCTATTTTTATCTTCATAGCAGCGCAAAGATTTCTCATTGTATGTTCAATGCAATAAAGCTTGTCTAGTGTAACATTTAGCATATTCAAGTTTATAATGCCATCATTATTAATTTTGTGATTTTCACAACCAATAGTAAGGAAAAAATCAATCTTCTGGTAAGAAAATTTCCCCACCTTACCTTTTAATGTCAAAATCGCAGGGATCTCATCTACTAGTACTGGCATTTGTTCACATTCTTTAAACAACTTAATTAACAAGACATGAAAATACACATGAGCATGGAGGAAATATTTCAACTCATCAAATTTTGCAAATATTTGTGAAATGCAACTAAAACTATTAACATCAAAATTTGCATGATCAAGCAAAACTTTTAGAAATTTAACTCGAGGAGACCAAATTTTTTGGAAGCATAGCAATATCACTCGTGCCTCTTCATGAACTTTGATTGCATCTCTCAATGTTTTATAACACCCAAAACTTTTTGGTACTGCCAATAATGTTGGATGTCATGTGATTTAGCAGTTTGGTAATAATCTCACTTAAAACATATTGATCTAACACCATTGACATGAATTAAGAAGGGTTTCATAGTGACACCACCTTATTATACTCCCCAAGTAAACACTAACACCACCATCATCTATTGTCCTTTTTTGAGCATCTTTTCTCCTTTTGAGCTCTTCTTTCAAACTTTCTACTTTATCCCTAAGGGAAATTAACTCCTTAATTGAATTTGAAATCTTTGGCACCAATGGTTGGGAAGATAAATAAGGAAGAGAACTAGAAGTATCACTATAACTAGCATATGGAGAAGGGAGGAGTGGAACAACATTTTTATTCTCCTCAAGCAATTCACTGACTCTTTTGTCTCCATCATCTAATGGTTGGAAAGACGAAGGAGCATAAGAAGTAAAACTAGCATATAGAGAAGGGAGGACTTACACCACACTATAATACTCTATAAGAAATTTTTGATTGACAGTTTTCAACTTACTAAAATTAGCTTGTAGCTTGTCAAAAACTTCCTAATTTTACACTACCTGCATTGCAAATGTGTTACTCGACCTTGTAACAACCAAGTTGCCAATAAGATCAACTACCTTGTTTGTAAACTTATGCTTAAGATCATTAATAAATATTGACCATACTGATAGTGCCTTATATTGAGAACTATAACTAGATCCAAAATACAACTCCTAATCCTACTCTTCAGTTGGTATAGTTGGGAAGTTTGAAGATTTTCTTCTTATGGAATCCAATACAATGGTAGAATAGAGGTCCCATCCTTCTAGTAACAAACATCCACCATTCCTTACAATACACCTTGCTTCCTCAGAGGTCATCTTAAATATATAAAAATTAACTTACTCTAAGAATTTGGTGATAAATCGATGATTATATTCTTGGTTCCCCAATGTCAAACTTTCTCTAACCATGATAGAAAATTTCTCATCTTTGTTCTTCAAGACAAAGTCCCTAAATTCTAGGGACTGCATAAACTTATCATCTGACATGAATGTAGAGCATGTCAATCCTCTGACGTTGTCTTCTTCCACTCCTCCCATTTCAAACTATATGATCATTCTATCATGACGTCTATCATCCAAATCAATGTGTGCCCCTTTGTATGTTGAGTAAATCTTTATATTTTTTTCATCTACCATTTGTACCTTAACCCATATCTCTATTCTCCTTTGAACCTCTACATTAGAAGTAGCATTTTTTATTAAGTCCTCAATCTAATCCTTTTCATGATCAAATACTTTCAATTTAACTCGAACTCTGGTGTGGTGTGTTGGCAACAATAAAGTAGGAAAACTAAGAGCGGGGGTGAATCGGTTTTCACTGGATTAGACAGTTTAAGAACAAACTCAAATTTCAATCAACTCCAACAAGAATAAAGATAAAGACAATAAAAACAACTCACTCAACACCAAGATTTTGACATGGAAAACCCGGTTAAGGTAAAAACCACGGTGGGAACCTATCCACAATAAGATGATACCCTGCAGTATTATGTGTAAATATTGCAATGGGGAAAACCACGAAAGGCATACTATCTAGAGGTCACTCCTCAAAATATAATGACCCATAAGGCTCCAAACCTTAGGGAAGGTTCACTACCTTACAATAATGTTTAGACTACAATCCAGATTACATGAACTGCAAAGATAGCACCTGCTAATGCCTGATGAGAGTTTGGGTTAAGCTCATTTGTCTTCCCTACAAAAAATATATGCTTAATACATCATATCAAATGATAAATTATCTTATGCATACATACACCACTCTCTGATAATAAAGATGCCACATTGAAACCCAAATTACATGAGTATAACACCTATTTAGACAATTCATCAACTTTGACTACAAGGTCAGCCAAACCTTCAACCCTTAATTATAAAATTATATCATACAATACATAAATCAACCACCAGACTGGTACAATTCCATAGATGACACAACATGGACCTAAATCAAATCTCCAAACATGCATCACCACTAGAAATCTCACCAAGATCAACTACAACATTCTACACCAACGATTAGAACATAACATGAAGAATATCACTAGATCAACAAAATCACCAATTTCATGCACAAGGATCAATGTGGACCACCAAAAAAAATAGGACATGATCAAGAGACACCAACAAGAACGTTAGAACCATCTGCAATAGTTGCACCAACACCACTTAATCAAATCTTCATCAATCAACACACTAACACTCAAGAACACTCATCAACAACAATTTGGAATAGAAAAATAACTAGTGGAGCACCAAATCATGAACCATCTGAAATGTAGATACACGTGAACATCCAAAATATTCTCCCAAATCTGTAACTAAAGATATGATCATACTAGAGCACAACGGATCAAATACCAATCTCCACTAACTACATAACACAGAAGAACATTTTTCATACCATCTAAAATATAGATACACATGAACATCCAAAACATTATCCCAAATCTACAACTAGAGATATGATCATACCGCAGCACAACGGATCAAATACCAAAATCTACCAACTACTAAACATAAAAGAATAGTCTTCATACAAGAATCTACAACTCACCAAATCACCACATAGCATCATGGAATTAATAAAGAATGAGGTAGAGATATTAGAGACACCTCATTACTGAACCAAAAATCCTTATTAGCAGACCAAATCAATTCTCTGCCATCACCAGAACACCAAGCACATGAATATGTTGACAACAACATATCCTAGCAACAACAATATCCAACAATCTCCCTATTTGGCATTGATGGCAACATATGAATGTGAAAAAAATCAATGCAAAGGAATGAATCAATACCTAAAATCTCCAACAAACTCCCCCTAAGATCATGCACACAAAACTCCAAAGATAAAGCACTTTTTCACATGCTTCTCTCCCTCTTTGATAGCAATGGCAAAGATAGAATATAATTCATGATTCTCTCCCCAAACCAAATAATATCTTCCTCTAAGAAGGAAAATCTCCCCCTTAGGATAAACTCACAACTGATCATCCAAATCACACACTGACTACTTTGGCTGAGTAGCAACACCAACCCATCAACCCGAATAAGAAGATAAGGATCTAAAATCCACCGCATTGATGAAACTTTGTGCATCTTATTCTCATTAGGAGGGGAAGAGACCTCTCACTTGTCTCTCAAATAGACAAATGTATCTGCAGGCAAAGGCTTAGTGAGAATATCTACAATCTAATCCTTTGTAGATACATATTCCAATTTGACTTGTTCATCACTGACTTTCTCCCTCAAGAAATGATACTTTATTGATACATGATTTGTTTTAGAATGTAGTACTGGATCCTTGGAAATATTGATGGAACTTGAATTATCACAACAAATAATAGTAGGCTCATCATAAATCACTCTACTATCCTTCAACATCTACTTTATCTAAACCACCTAAGTACAATTGCTAGCATCAACAATCTATTCAGCTTTAGCAATAGATAGAGATACAACATCTTTCTTCTTATTGGACCATGAAACCAACTTCTTTCCTAGAAAGAAAGCTCCACTAGTAGCGCTCTTCCGATCATCAACATCACCTGCCCAATTAGTATTAGTATAGGAACATAACATGAAATTATCATTCTTCAAAAACCATAAACCATAGTCAACAATCACCTTCCAGTATCTAAAAATCCTCTTTACAGCAGTAACATGAATCTCTTTAGGATCAACTTGAAATCTAGCACAAAGACAAACAACTTGCAGAATGTATGGTCTAGTCTGAGTTAAGTACAACAATCCACCAACCATATATCTATACAAGGTCTGATTAACTTTCTAAGATTCATCAGTGTTAGACAATTTGCATCCAGTCACCATAGGAGTTCCAACAGGTTTAGAGTCATCTAACCCAAACTTTTTCAACAATTTCTTCACATACTTAGATTGAGAAATGAAAATTACTTTGTCAATTTGTGTAATTTGCAATCCTAAGAAGAATTTCATCTCACCTAACATCTCAAATTGCTTTTGCATATCATCAGCAAACATAATACTCTAATCATCATCTCCTCCAAAAATGATATCATCAACAAAGACGTCAACAATCAAAATGTTATCATTATCAACCTTTAAGTATAAATTACTATCAACAATACTTTTACAAAATCCCAACTTGAACAAATACTTATCGAATCTAGCATACCAAGCTCTATGGCCTTTCTTAAGTCCATACAATGCTTTCTTCAATTTGCATACCATATCTCATTCATCTAATAAAAAAAATCCATCTAGTTGCTCAATGTAGACTTCCTCTTCAAATTCACCATTGAAAAAGGTTGACTTGACATCCATCTGATATACCCTGAAATTCATTTAAGCAGCAATTTAACAGTTTCAATTCTAGCTACTGGAGAAAAAGTCTCCTCATAATCAATACTTTCATCTGTGAATTGTGAACACCCTTTACATACTAGTCTTGCTTTGTTTCTTACAACTTTACAACTTCATTTAGTTTATTCTAGAATAACCATTTAGTACTAATCACATTCTTGTCTTTAGGTCTTAGAACAAGCTCCCAAGTGTTATTCTTCTCAATCTGATTCAGGTGTTCTTCCATAGCTTTTATCTAATTCTCATCTTTACATGGTTTTTAGCATATTTAGGTTCAATTTTTGAAATCAAGCATATCTCTTCAGCAACAATCCTTCTCCTAGTCATCACACCTTTATTCTTATCACCAATACTCTGATTTTCTAACTGATTCAATCTTACATACCTCATAATCTTTTGATTATTCTGATTCTCGGGCTCTTGAACTTCTTCACTAGCAGAAACAATATCCGGATTAACTATCTCTATTGGATCAATTTTCTTTAAGATCTCCATCTACACAATCTTTGAAATAACATCTTCATCATCTAATTCACAACTGCATGCTCTTATTTGTTTTCCATGACATTCATCAACTTTCATATTTTCACTCTCTATTATCTTTCATAGTCTCTTGTTGTAACACCGATAGGCCTTTCTCTTAGTAGAATAACCCAAAAATATTCCTTCATCACATCTTGCATCAAACTTTCTTATATCTTCATCTCTCTTGATATAACATTTACTTCCAAAAACTCTGAAATATCTAACTATAGGAACATGACCAAACCATAGCTCATAAGGAGTCTTACCAGAATTACCTTTTATATGCAGTCAGTTGAATGTGTAAACAACAATGCTAACAACTTCTCTCCAAAAAGTTTATGCAGCATTCCCTTCTATTAGCATATCCCTAGAAGCATCCAAGATGGTTACATTCTTCCTTTCAACAACTCCATTCTGCTGAGGGTTCTAGGAGCAAATAACTATCTTCTAATTTCAATCCTCTCATAGAATGTATCAAACTTCAATCTAGTCTCAGTCTCCACTCTAGCTTTAAGTATCTTGAATTTCTCCCTTAGAAAGGTAACCCACATCATCCTAGAATAATTATCAACAAAAACATGAAGTATCTATTACCCTGCATGCTTCTCACTCTAATAGGACCACATAAGCTAGTATGAATTAGATCTAATAATACACTAGATGAATAAAAATTACTTTTGAATGTAGTTCTTGTTTTGTTTCCCAACTAATATTCCTTACATACAGGATTAAATGGCTTTACAGTCTTAGGCAGATATCTAACAACTTAAGTAGAACTTATCCTTATCATGCAATCAAAATTAGCATGATACATTCTCCCATTCCACAACCATTTTTCATCAATCTAAGAAATTAAACAACTTTTCTTGCCAACATTCAAGGGAAAGATATTACCTTTAGTCTTAGTTCTTGATACAATCTCTATACCGGAGGCATTTAGGATCCTACATTTACCATTCTTGAATTCCAAATCATATCCCTTGTCAGCCATCTATCCACAACTCCAAAGATTATGTGTCAAACCTTCAACATACAAGACAATCATCATTATTATGCTTACCATTAAAAGATATAGAACCTCTACCATAAATCACACAAGCTTTATCATATCCAAATCTCACTATACCACCATCATACCTTTCCATACTCACAAAGTTTCTTTTATCACCTATCATATGATGTGAACAACCATTGTCAATTACCCATTCATCTTTCTCTTCAATCTTAGTAGTCAAAGTTTTCTCCTCAACAATGCAGCTTGTAGAATTCACTGATACTGAATCATCTTCCTTGATAGCAATAAATACAGATCATCTTCTGAATTCTCATTCTCTAATTCTTCATCAGTCACACCTTCATCAACAATAAAATAACATCTCTTCTAAGATATAAACTTTTGATTATGCTTATAGGCATTCTCATTCTTTTCAAGTTTTTATATCTATCATACTTATCATATCTATCATTCCTTTCATATTAATCATTCTTATAATATCTAGACATTCTTTCAGGGTACCTAGAAACAAAATGTCCTATCTTATTACAAGAGAAACATTTCAAAGGTAACTTTCTATCATACTTACTAGCCCTCTTAGGCAATCTTCGAGCAATAAGTGCTTCAAGCTCATCCAACTCTCTTTCTTACACTTCTATCTCTCTCTTTTCTCTTTCATATCTGGTTACCCAACATGAACATTCTCCTGGATCATATTTTTGCTTCTTGGATACAAAATCAATGCAGTCTTAGATTTACCATGTGATTCTCCAAATTCTCTCAACTAAAATGCCTCAAGCTTTCCAACCAACATTTCTCTGCTTACAGTAGTCACACTTTGGATCTCATCAATAGCAGCTACTTTATGCTTGTAAGCAGTAGAAAATGATCTCAACACATTAGCAACAATTTCATCTTCTTGAAGAGTTCAACTAGTGCATCTGATGCTCATGAAAAGATCATTCACCTTAGTAAAACATGTTATGTTTTCATCTTCTCCCATCTTCAATGCTTCATACTTCCCCTTCAAACTCTGCAACTTAGCTACTTTTACTTGTGCATGTCCTTTATACAAGGTCTCTAACTTCTTCCAGATCTCATGTGCAGTCTTCAAACCCATCACATTAGTAATCTTTGAATCCGTCAAGGTAGTGAGCAATGATTCCTTAGTGCTTATGTTATGTTCAACATCCTTGATCTCAGCAGCAGTAACCGATCCATTCTGAGGGACATTGTAGACATTCTTTGTAATCTTCCAATACTCATCTCCAAGAAACTTCAGGTGAACTTCCATCTGGTCCTTCCATATAGTATAATTTCTTCTAGTAGATCTAGGACTCTCCTTCTTAAACAAATAGGTTGCCATCCCAAATCTCCCCAAGTGGTCAAGCTTCTTCTGAAGGATCTAGCTCTAATACCAATTGTTGGCAACAATAATGAAGGAAAACTGAGATGGGGGGTGAAGCTATTTTCATCGGATTAGACAGTTTAAGCACAAACTCAAATTCAAATAAACTACAATAATAATAAATATAAAGACAATAACAACAACTCACACAACATCAAGATTTGGACATGGAAAAACTAGTTAAGGTAAAAACCATGATGGGGACCTACCCACAATAAGATGATACCCTAGAGTAGTATGTTTAAATATTACAATGGAGAATGCACATGCATTGAGGCACAATTCCTACATCTCACTACTCAAAATATAATGACCCAGAAGGCTCCAACCCCTAGGGAAGGTTCACTACCTTACAATAACATTTAGAATACAATCTAGATTACATGAACTACAAAGATAACATCTACTAATGCCTGATGATAGTTTCGGTTAAACTTATTTCTCTTCCCTACAACAATCTCTATTCAATACATCATACCAAATGATAAATTTACTTATGTGCACATACACCACTCTCTAATTATGCAAACACCACATTGACACCCAAATTACATAAGTATAACACCTATTTATACAACTCATCAACCTTGACTATAAGGTTAGACAAACCCTCAACCCTTAATTACAAAATCACATCACATGATACATAAATCAACCATCAGACTGATACAATTCCATACATGACATAGAATGGGCATAAATCAAATCTCCAAACATGCATCACCACCAAAAATCTTGTCAAGATCAACCAAAACATGCTACACCACCGAAAATACAACATAACATGAAGAATATCACCGAAAGAACAAAATCACCAATACCTCACACAAGGATTAATGTAGACCACCAGAACAAATAGGATACAATTAGGAAACACCAACAAGTATGTTAGAACCATCTACAATAGCTGCACCAACACCCCTTAATCAAATCTTTATTGATCAACAAACTAACACTCAAGAATACTCATCAACAACAATTCGGACTAGAAAGATAACTTGTAGAGCACCAAATTATGAGTCACCTGAAATGTAGATACACATGGACATCCAAAACATTCTCCCAAATATGCAACTAAAGATATGATCATACCGAAGCACAATGGATCAAATACCAAACTCTGCCAACTATAGAACATAGAAGAGAAGTCTTCATACCAGGATCAACAACTCAACCCTATCACCTCATAGCATCATGGAATCTGATAGGACCTAAAAGTATGTCTTGCAAAATTTGGTCATTCTAGTTTTATTTTGCCCTCTGTCAAGTTTTCAAGGTTTAGGGTTTTAGGGGTTGTGTCCTTTCTTGATTAAGTTTTGGTATAAAGGAAAATCTTCAAGCCTTTTTATATTTTGGCATTACCTTTTTCTCACTTAAGGTCGAGGGTTCCTTTCCGTTGGTAGGGCTATTTTGTTTCCTAAGCATGAAGTCATGCTAGACAGGTCTATGAAATGATTTTCCTAAAAATCGCATAAAATCTTCCTATAGTTGGCCTCCTATTAAATATTTGTGCCTGCGTTTATAGTTTCCTAAGTCTAAAATTCCTAAGTATTTCAGTAGGTTGTTAAAGACATGATAGATCTGATGGTTCGCGCTACCCCATGGTCAAAAGTGCAAGGATGATAAATACAGTGGCATCACAAGATTATGCCATGTGTTTTAAGTGGAAACTGACAAGGTTGGCAGTACAGATGATCGAAGCATTGTGTTACCAGTTCTCAAGCGGTAAAAGTCAGTTTACTATCAGTCCTATCAATTGGCACATGTTCAAAATGGATGAAGATGTTATGTCTTGAGGTAAAAGGTGCCCAATTTTTTATTCTAGAGGAGTTAACAAGTATTATGGAAATTAGTAAAGCATGAACAGATCTAACGGCCCCCGTATCCCTGTGATGGAAGTTGAGGGGAAGTTACGAACCGCGACATCACAAGATGATGCCACGTGTCCATGGTGAGATAGGAAAATCTGATGGTGGGATCATTATAGGTGGAAAAGCAAGGTGATGAGTTGGATGTGCCATGTCATGTGAGGGGTAGATCTACTTGCCACTTTGGATAGTAATTGTCAAATTTAATGGTTTCGTCCGTAGGATTTTCCAACTTGGAGGATGATCGTCGACCACGTTTTAAACTTTTTCA
Source organism: Cryptomeria japonica (assembly GCF_030272615.1). Classification (NCBI taxonomy): domain Eukaryota; kingdom Viridiplantae; phylum Streptophyta; class Pinopsida; order Cupressales; family Cupressaceae; genus Cryptomeria; species Cryptomeria japonica. The sequence goes on along the minus strand of NC_081412.1, from coordinate 191,724,738 downwards.
AATGCAAGTTAGGAGCCGTTGTTTCGCTCAAACGATTAGTAATGACAAATGAGACATTTGCATTCTTTTCTAGGTAGTAATTAAAGACTCTTAAAAGGTTGTTCTTCATTCACAAAAGATTTCATAGAAATCCAAAAGGTTTTCCTACTGTTGAAGAATGTTAAAATGACTCTCTACAACACAAAATTGTCATCTCTCTAGTAAAAATCAAAGCAACAAGTTTATCTAAGCCCTTCATATGTTATTTAAACAAGTTGATGTTATAACTTATGGGTGACATTATAAGAAAAGAATTCAATTTGTTCTAGGGTTAGAAGCTAGACAAAGAAGTGTGAAATTGGTTTGAATCACTCTTGTAATTTAAAATCTCGTACTAGCCCTAGTCTTTTCTTCCTAAATTTGGAGTTATAGTATAAAACCCTAGTTGCAAAAGATGTCTCCCTCTTGGAAACATTCAAGACAAATGGATTATATGAAAAGAAATCTATATGATGATTTCTTGGATCAATTGAAGCCCTCAACAAATGATAAACAGCAAGGGCAGAGATTTGTGAGTGTAAAAACCCTAGGGGAAGGGTTAACTGATAAAACATTCTTCTTGGCAAATGCTAATATAGCCATAACTAGGTTAGAGATGGTAAAGTTATGGTATGGACAAAGGAATTTGCATTCCCCATTATCTAGTCCTTGGCAGTATGATTTGGGTAAGTTGGTAGTGCCAAGTGTTTTCATAGATGTTGACCTACTCAAAGCTATTGCAAACAGAAATGGCCCTGTTTCAAGTGTTATTGGGGGGAATGATGGAGAAATTCTATTGAAGATCAGAAGGGAGGAGTTCCAAGAGATTTTTTATTTTTATGAACCATCTCCGACCCTGGTGCAGATACATTTGAAATAGCAAAAGGTAGAGTATTACAACATAAAGGAATTCATTAGAAAGTGTAGTCACATAAATCTGTCCACTTAATTAAATGAATACTTAGTATTTATTTGATTATTTAACCATCAATTAATAATTAATTAAATTAATATTTAATTAATTCATCTTAACCCTCTTCTCCTATTAATTAAATAAATTATTCAATTTATTTGATTTAATTCACTTAACCAAATTCAGACCATTAATTAAATAAATAAATCATATTTATTTAATTAAATACTCTCTCACATTTAAATAAATTAATATTTATTTAAATCCCCCAAAATCCCACCTCTCACATTTAAATAAATTAACATTTATTTAAATCACCTTTATCCTCCCCCCACTTGTATTTTCCTACAAATGCAAGTTGCACAATTATTTTAAATAAATAATTTATTTAATTCACCTTTATCCTCCACCCACTTGTATTTTCCTACAAAAGCAAGTTGCACAATTATTTTAAATAAATAATTTATTTAAATCACCTTTATCCTCCACCCACTTGTATTTTCCTACAAATGCAAGTTGCACAATTATTTTAAATAAATAATTTATTTAAATCACCTATATCCTCCACCCAATTGTATTTTCCTACAAAAGCAAGTTGCACAATTATTTTAAATAAATAATTTATTTAAAATCACCTTTATCCTCCACCGACTTGTATTTTCCTACAAAAGCAAGTTGCACAACTATTTTAAATAAATTATTTATTTAAAATCCTATTTATCCTCACCCACTTGAAACCTTTAATGGTTTCCCTTAAAGTATTCAACTTGATGGCTTTAAAGTCTTCAAACTTGATGACTTCCTTCTATAGTCTTCTTAAGACTTTAATGGTTTTCCTTAAAGTCTTCAAGCCTTTAATGGTTTCCCTCAAAGTCTTAAAGCATTTTAATGCTTTATCTTCATTTTTCTCATTTAAATAAATTAATATTTATTTGAATATTTATCCAAATGCAAATTACACCATTTAATTGAAATAAATGATTTTATTTTAATTGAAAATGCCAAAATTTCTTCCACTTGCATTTTCCTACAAAATCCACTTGCATGCCTAAACCCCTTCTAGAATTTTCTAATCACTTCTAAATAACCTAACCCCTTCTCTAAACTTTGTCATATTCCTAAGCAAAAGGGAAGTCACTTCTCAAACCCTCAAAGTCTTTGATAACCATTAAAGGCTTTCAACCTTCAACCACTAAATGGCTCAAAGTCTTTGATAACCATTGAAGGCTTTCAACCTTCAACAACTTAATCCCCAAAGTCTTCAATAACTATTAATGGTTACCTCAAACCCTCCCACATGGTTAAAACATTTGTTTTGACTCAACCTCTACCCAACCCAAAGGTCTCATCAGGCCATTAATGCTTTGACCATGATTATCTCTTAAACATTTGCACAAAGGTTTATCCTTGGATTAACTCTTAATCCAGTGGGTAATCTTAATTTGGACTTGACCCTTAGCCTCTAGATAACCATGAGGTCTTCTCAGGCCTTTAATGCCTCCAACCTCTTCTCTCAACCCAATCCTATGTTGACACTTGTCACCATTTTATTGGTGCCAATTGTGCACATGGATCCCCAACTTTCAAACTTGGCCCTTGATTAAACCATTCAATCTTAACCCTTCATTTCCCCATTTCTTCTATAAATAGAACCCTTCTCCTCAAGCAAAAGAAAGAAGCATTAGAGTATTGTTGTTATACTGGCATTAGCATAGAGCTTTCTCATAGCATCATTGTCTACACTTGCATAGCATTTACTTATCATATTCAACCATCTTGAATCTCCATATGGCATCCATGGATAGTGCTAAAAGCAGAGAGCTACACTCATTTGGGACTTGGAGAGGAGAGGAACAAGGGAGGAGAAACTATGAGCATCTTGATTAGCTATTTTATTTTATGTTTATATGCTTTCTATTTCATGCTTAATATCTCTCTTGATATGCCTGTTTAGGATAATCTTTTATTGTTAACACTAACGTTTGTTTCTTGTGCTCTTGTGTGTGTTGCCATCAAACAGATTTTCTAATCCTTTTTGCAGAGCATCATTTGGTGAACCCGACGTGAATCCAAACACCACAAAGATCAACTTTTTTTTTTAACCAATAACATGTTTGAATGTTGAAAATGTCACACAGGTTGCACTTTTGACATTGCTTTGGTGCGTTTGACATTGTTTTGGTGCTATTCACCTTGTTTCAGCACTTTTCCCTTCTCTGTCTTTCCCTTTCTTTTAGTGCGTTTGTGTTAAATAGTGCCTCTGTTCAAACACAGACTAGCGCTATTGTAACAAAACGTTGTACAAATCACCTTGTAACCAAAAAAAAATAAAAAATTAGGCTTGTAGAAGCCCACCAAAACATGCGGATTTTTCTAACTAATTGTGTTTTATGCAGGTTCTAATCTTTTTGTGCAGGGGAAGGAGTTAGTTTAAATGCTTTAAAAGTCTTTTTTTTACTTTCTTTTAACAAAAGCTGGTTAAAAAGAATCCTTTTTTCCTTCTTGCACAAGTTAAAATAAACCTCACATTTTATTTTAGAGTGCATAAAATGAACCTCAAAATTGTTTTTGGTGCTTAAAAAGAAAATTCATCTTTCTTTATTGCAAAAAAAAACAAAAAAAAAACAACAAACTTCAAAATTTTGCTTTCATTGCAAGTTAGGGATACATTTTGTTTTGATGCTTAAAATCAACAAAACAAATTTTCTTTCTTACATCAAACTTAAAAATCACAAGCCACACTTCAATTTTTGGGCAAATAAAAAGAACAATCCACTTGTTTTGATTTTTGCAAAAACAAATTTTACTTCAAGCAAACGTGTTTTTCATTAAGTTGACCAGGATTTCCGAATTCTAGGTTACAAAATAATTGCCTTTGAAAATTAAAAAGAACACCATGATTGTTGGAGCAACATCTCCAAATAGATAGAAAATCATTGCGATGACAAGTTAAAAGGAACAAGTGAATTTTGTGTTTGGCACACTTGTGCAAAAGAGTTGGTTGAGTGGTCCTACTTCTAACACACACTATCCTCTCCCTTGGCTCTCGTGGTCCTAGGTGCAAGAGAAAAGTGTTAGTAACACTCAAATTTTATCTTTTTAAGAGAGGCCTACCAAGGGATCGATACTCTTGGGAACGACCTCGAGCCGTAAATCCTTCGAGCTACTATAGAAATCAGGTGTGAGCGAAAGCTGTAGCCTTGGGTATAGCTGTTCCTACAGTGTAACTGGCCGAAAGGACAAATGGGCCCCACCACCAGTTACAAGGCTCTTAAGTGAGTCACTGCAAAATGAACTTATGTCCAAAAACATCAAACATGACTAGACACCTTTAAGTAGTAGCCCACCCGTTCTATTGATTGAGGATATTTGCGATATAATTTAGTGCCAGAGCATAGATGGTTTTGCTCCCAAGATACTCACCATACATATTTCCTTGAGTAGAAACATAGCTTTTTGAAAAGTCACTTGTGGCTTGATAAAAGTGGTGACTCCCCCATCATAGGGATCATCTATTTGTTATGCTCGTGCAAGACTTAGTATATCACATCCTTACCTGCCACGGTGGGATTCATAAGGTATGTAGTACCAAAGTCGAGCCGACTTCAGGCTTTGGAAATACACCTTAAAATACATCTAAAGGAAGGGTCATATACAAGTCCAAGGATTGGGTTGATCTAGACCCATACTCATTTGTGCCTTTGGGGCAACATTCTTGTGTTTGTGTGCTTGCTTTGTTTTCTTGTCAAAGAAAAATCAGATAATCACTTTCCAAAAACAAAGTATTCATCCAACCAAACATCTGTCAAAACAACCAAAAACATCAAAAACAAGGTACAAACAACAAAAAGTCAAATTTTATGACGATTCTTCACATCTTGCGAAAGAAGAAGTGTCATCAGAATATCAACTTGAAAAGAAGACCATTGAGCTCAAAGGCTTTGATCAAAAGGAGGAAATTCTTCTATATAAATAGACAAATCTTTGTCTCACATAGAGTCTTTCTGCGTCACATGCGTCTCTACCTTCAAGGAAAAACAAACGAATTTGATTCCGAATCATTGAACCGCAGAGCTTTTATGCAATATAGAGCTCTAAGTTATCACAAAAACCAAGGAGGAAAGATTAATCCCAACTTCTTCCCAAACGTCTGTATCACATACAACACAGCTCGAGAAATACCACCAACACCCGAAAGGGAAGAGGTAGAGTTTGTCCCATTTGTAACACAAAGTTTTCATTGAAGTTGAAAATATTTCATCCATTATCTCACTCATACATCATCATTTCATCATCAATCCATTCCAACTCTCAAAACATTAAGAGGTTCTTGCTCCAAGTTCTCTTTTTAGATATTGCTTGAATCAAACACATCACATCACTTTTTAGATTGTTTCTACATCTAGGATAAGCTCATCCTAAGAGACACATCTACGCAGGTTAAAACTAGTTCATGAGTGAATCCTCTCATTACTAGGTAGTTCAATCTGTAACACATCTCAGATTTCTCTACACCTTATCACATCAAATCTTATCAAACAAGCAAGCAATTCAAAGAAGGAATTTCGGTTACATCTACCTTAAAAGTGTTAAGAGATCCACGTGCAACACAATTCACCAACCATCAATCTCTCATTTCATCAAAAACTCATCATCATCTTCAATCAACTTCAACAAAAGCTTGCAAGCAAAATGGCTCAAACCCGATCAGAGTCCAGGCAACGAGAAATAGAAAGGGAAGTAGAAGAAGAGGAAAATCTCAATGAATTTCAAGAAGCACTTGGAGGAAATGCAGCTGATGAAAACCCAAGTACTCCCACTCTTGCAACAATAGAAAGGGCTCAGCATAACCCTCTCTTTAACAGATTGTTTGACGAAATACTCAGGAGCAATGCGGATGCTCACTTCTTAAGACTCGCTCAAGAAGGAGCCAAACTCCCCTCTGACTTTGATCTTGCCCAATTAAGACAAGCATCAGAAAGACAAAGTCGTCATGAAGAGGAAAGAGGTAGAGATCCCATCAGATATAACATTCCTCAAGGTAACCCACCACCTCCTCCTCCAAATGAAATGGAGATGTTGTGGCAACAAGTCGAGACTCTCGCCCAACAGCTTCATAGTGGTGTCAAGATTAACCAATTCTCCCTCAATGACATCTGTCCCTATCCTTTTGACAGGAATCTTTACATGCCACCATTTCCACGAGGATTTGAAACACCCAAATTTGAAAACTATAGAGGAAAGGGAGATCCTCGTGATCATGTCAGAGAATTTCATTCCGCTTGTCTTGAAGTGGCATATGAAGACACCTACCTAATGCGCCTTTTTCCCCAAAGCTTGGGAGGAACAACCACATCATGGTTTTCCTGACTACCAGGTGGCATTAGAACATTTGAGGAACTCATCCAGAAGTTCCTAGCTCATTACTCTCATAACATTGAACGCGACATTACCATGGCTGATCTGTGCAACACTAAACAAAAACCAGGTGAACAATTCTCAGTATTCCTGTAATGATGGCATCAAATGTCTAGCAGACGTTCTCTTCAGTTACTTGAACGAGAACTAGTGGAAATATTCATTTCCAACTTAAACGAAGAAATGGAATTTCACCTGGATGTCAAAGGCACAGACTCTTTTAATGATATGATCACCAAAGGTTTGAAATGTGAAAGGGCACTCATCAAGAAAGGACTCATCAAAATCTTTAATGAACCAAAAGATGGTCGTCGCCCGTGCTTCAATAGTGATAAACCAAGCTTCTGGAATAAAAACAAGAATATCATCAATGATGGGGTTGTGGATGCCAGGACTATCCAAAATGCACAACCTGTGGTTCGGTTTGTAGGACAAAATCCTCCACGTCAGAATAACACAAATGTTCCTTCCAATCAAGGTCGCATCACATCTCATGATGAACCTAGACCTCATCAGCAAAAACAGAAATGCACATACACTCCCTTAGGGGAACCCATTGAAATAGTGTTGCGACAACTCATTTCTCAAAATTTCATCACTCTACCTAAGCTATCAAACTAGGAGCCTTAGGTCAAACCGGTATGGTGGAGAGATACTGAACATTGTGAATTCCATCAAGGAAGAGGACACAAGACAAGTAATTGTCACCGATTGAAAGATCTCATTCAGGATCTTATTGATCGAGGAGAAATTGAAATTGAAGGACATAACCCAAAAACAACCAATAATGATCATCTGATGTTCAAAAATCCACTTCCATCACAAGATCAAAGGGATCCTTCCACTTCCAGGCGAGGCACTGATACCACTGATTATACGTAGGCTGTGTATAATTACACTATAAATCATCTGTATGAGGCCAATGAACAAGTTGCAACTATAACCTTCAAAAATCCCAACTCAAATTGCAATGTTGTTACGCGTCGTGGAAAAGTTACCATAAAGGCAGCTCCACAAGGCACCACCTCCATCCCAAAGCAGTACAATCTTGTGGAACAATTAGACAAAACCCCTGCGCTTATATCCATTTTAGAGCTTTTGCGTCTATCGCCATCTCATAAAACTATCTTGGATCAAGCACTCCAAGAGGCGTCAGTCCCTGCAAATCTGAATACAGACCAATTTCAAGCCATGGTTGGAAATATAAAGTCCTCACCTTGTCTCACTTTTTCCGAAAGTGACAACTCTTCCTTCCTGCAACCTCATAACGCCTCACTCCACATCGAAGGATTTATTAACCAGCATAGGATCAAGCGAATCTTGATAGATAATGGAGTAGGCCTGAACATTTGTACACTACAGTTGGTCACAGCATTGGGCTATGCAGTAGAATCAGTGGATCCTCGTAAGAAGATCACAATCAAAGCCTATGACGATGCAGAGCGTTCATCCAAAGGAGCTGTGGTACTACCAATCCGCGTGGGCCCTGTGGTAAAGGACATCATCTGTCAGGTTCTGGACCTTCCTCTGCCATACAATCTATTATTAGGGAGACCTTGGATACATGCCATGCAAGCCATTCCATCTACCTACCTTCAATGTATCAAGTTCCCACATAATGGTGTAGAGATCACAATTCTGGGCGATGCAAACCCCTTTGCATTTTGCCATAATATCAGCCATCAACCAGAGATTACTGTTCCTAATAATAGAGAAGCCATTTCCTCCACATCATATATAAGTCCAGCCTCTCTTGCTAGTTCGAACACCACTATACCAAAGCAAGAAAAGCTTAAGATGAAAATAGCAGAGGAAGGTCCCGGGGAATACAACTTGAGTCAACTCTTTTGTGTGGGACAAATGCCCACTTCTCCTCGAACACATGGTAAACCACAACAGTTACTCCAGCAACCACTAAACACGCCTGCATGTGCTTTGATGCCTTTCATCCTTGGAAAGAGTCAAGAAGAAGAAACCCAAGATGAGGACCTAGCGGAATGGATCTATAAAGATCCCATCACCACTGATATACCACGAGTTACACTTCCTACGGAATAGTATGGCAAAGGTCTCCTCATTATGCAATGAATGGGGTATGATGGTCGGAGTGCTTTGGGATATTGCAAACAAGGACGACATGAACCCCTGCTGCCGGAATTCAAGCCCAAAGGTAATACAGGCCTAGGCTTTGAAAAAGAGATCTTTCCTAAACTCAAGTTCAAAGGAAAACCTAGCAAACAATTTTGTCCAGCTACTGCAAAAAGGACACCTTTCATTATCAAAGTAGCTTCATGCACCATCCCGACTGCCCCATCGAGGCTCACAACCCCAACACAACCATCTACAATACCAATCATCCCACCAATCAAACCAGTAATCCCATTCGCAACAGCCATTACATCCATAGTACCATTAGCAGCAGCAACTATATCAGAACCCGCAGCAGCATCTATGGTACCAGCAATTCCCAGCAGAAGCAACGGAATCAATATTACCAATACTCCCTATAACAAATTCCTTGATCCCCCTCAATCGCCCTGCAGCACCGATCATTACAAAGGTACATCAACCAATCACACCTGCAGTGTTTAACTCAAAAGACATCCCAGTATATTATAGCAATCAGATGCTTGAAAGCGATTCAGAGACCGACTCACATGAATGGGAATTTGATTCGGTATAGCTTAATACTTTAGATGAGGAAGACACATCACCACCTCCACCACGCAAAGACATCCCTGTTTACGGAGAAGCACAGATAAAGACCACTTGGGTTCCTGAACTAGAAACATCTTCCACAGACCCTACGTCTCATCCTACGCCTGATTCTGACAGGGAGAGTACCATTAACAACCTTCACCATAATGTCTTAACCCTCACTAATACATCTAACACACTTAACCTAATCGATGAAGTAATGCCCATTATCCACCCTAAACTCATCGAATGGAACCAACCAAATCCCCCATTTCTTGACTTATTCCAAAACGATGAGGCTATCATAGACTTTTTGGAATTAAGGGATAACCTACCAAGTGGGGATCACAAAGCTGGATTTGCCATAGAACTTAATAGCATAGCATACTTTGGGGCGGATGCCAAACCTTTCAGCTACAAAAATATAACAATAAAACATGGATCTTCTAGTGAAAACCACACTGTGGCACTGTTTGATCCTACAAAAGTAAAAAGAAAGAGCGTATCCAATGGTGAAAACCTCTCTGAGGCACCTGAGGATGAAGGGTTTGACATTCTCCCTGATAATACACAACAGGAACGATCAACAATTCTCATCGAGGAAACCAAAAAGTACAATGTGGGGACTCCTGAAAATCTTCATATCATACATCTGGCATCTCTTCTCACTCCAGAGGAATAGCCTAAATTTATAGAGTTCTTCCAGAAGCGTCAGATCAACTTCGCATGGTCATATGCAGACATGCTTGGGCTTGATCCTGATTTAGTCATGCATCACCTCACCGTCGCAAACGGAGCCAAACCTGTCAAGCAGAAGCTTCGTAAGATGCATCCCTAGATTGCAGTGCTAGTCAAAACAGAACTCAAGAAACTCCTAGATGTTGGTTTCATTAGACCAATTGATTATGCAGAATGGATATCCAACATTGTTCCTATCGGCAAACCAAAAGCGGGCATCCGCATTTGTACTAACTTCAGAGATCTGAATAAGGCATGTCCTAAGGATGACTTCCCCCTACCAAATATCGACATCATAGTGGATTTGACAGCAGGACATGCCAGGCTTTCACTCATGGATGGCTTTTCAGGATACAATTAAATAAAGATCGCACCAGAGGACCAACATAAGACAGCCTTCACATGTCCATGGGGCACATATTGCTGGAATGTAATGCCCTTCGGTCTAAAGAATGCAGGAGCCACCTATCAAAGAGCAATGACCACCATCTTCCATGACATGATGCATACCATGATGGAAGATTATGTTGATGACTTACTAGCAAAATCACTCACTAGAGAAGGGCATCTCCACATCCTAGATAAAATCTTTGATAGACTAGAACAATACCATGTTCGAATCAACCCAAAGAAATGTGTCTTTGGAGTGACCTCCGGGAAGCTTCTAGGATACATTGTCTCAAGCAAAGGTATTGAGGTCGACCCAGCAAAGGTTAAGGCAATCATGGACATGCCACCTCCAAAGAATATCAGTCAGCTAAGGACCCTACAAGGATGACTTCAATCCATCTGAAGATTCATTGCACAATTGGCTGATAAGTGTCACCCATTTACACATCTGCTTTCAGTGGGATGCCCGATGCCAGCAAACATTTCAGACGCTTAAAGACTATCTCATGAATCCACCATTGTTGATGCCACCAGATCCAAGTAGACCATTGTTACTCTATATCTTGGCAACAAGTACAGCACTAGGTGTATTACTGGCACAACATAATGCAGAAGGCAAAGAGTGTGTTGTATACTACATCTCTCGCACACTAGTTGGCTATGAACTCAATTACACACCTATTGAGCGAGCTTGCCTAACAGTGATCTTAGCGGCCACAAAATTGAGGCACTATCTATTGACACACAAGGTACAACTCATTGCAAAGATTGATCCACTCAAGTATTTACTCAGCAAAGCAGCATTAACAGGTTGCTTGGCCAAATGGGTGATGATTCTAAGTGAATTTGACATCGAGTACGTGGACCGTAAAGCTATCAAAGGTCAAGTTATTGCAGATCAGTTGGCCGATGCACCTCTCATAGGCAATAAACCTATTATTTCCAATTTTCCAGATGAAGAGATATTCATGATCACAACAACACAACCATGGAAACTCTACTTTGATGGCTCATACACTAGGCATGGCTCGGGGGCAGGCATTCTGTTTATCACACCTCAAGGTGACAGCATCCCAAAGTCTTACAGGCTCACATTTCCATGCACCAACAACATAGCAGAGTATGAGGCCTTGATCACAGGACTCAGGCTAGCCGTACAATGGAAATTACAAGAACTACAAGTCTATGGTGACTCCCAACTGGTCATTCGACAAGAAAGAGATGAATATCAGACCAAGGATGATAAACTCATGCCATATAAGCAAATGGTGGACACTCTAAAGACATCATTTACTACTATCACTTTTGAGCAGATACCAAGAGATCAGAATCGAGCTACTGACGCCATGGCTACCATCGCATCTCTACTAGATCTTCCACAGAATTCAACACACTACGAGTTCTTGGTAGAATAGCTTTGGATCCCCGCTTATGATATCCCTGAATCTGAGATGATATGTCACCTTGTCGGTTCTGAATCCCCATGGTACGGTGAGTTCTACACCTATCTTTGCGATCATACCCTTCCTCCCAACCAATCGAATAACCAACGACAAACCTTCATTCGCCAAATTGCTCGATATACCATTATTGCCGAAACCCTATACCGACGCGGTCTTGATGGTACTCTCCTTCGATGTCTGGAACAAGGTGAGATAACAAAGGCTTTGGAAGAGGTACATGAAGGAATTTGCGGGACTCATTCAAGTGGTCCGTCACTAGCCAAGAAACTCATTCGAGCTGGATATTATTGGCCATCTATGGAAAAGGATTCCTACTACTTTGTCAGAAAATGCAAGAAATGTCAAGTTCATGGCGACTTGATACATGCACCAGCCTAGGAACTGCAACCAATCACAACACCATGGCCTTTCTATCAATGGGGCCTTGACCTTGCGGGTAAAATCCATCCATCTTCATCCAATGGCCATAAATTCATTATTACCGCCACCGAATATTTCACAAAGTGGATCGAAGTTGTTCCACTTACCCAAGTCACCGGTAAGCAGATCGCCTCATTCATCCTCAACTACATCATCTGTCGGTATGGTGTGCCCATGTCCATCATCACAGATAATGGTCTTCCTTTCAAAAATCAGGATGTCCGCGAACTTTGTGAGAAATTTCATATCCAACACCGCTTTTCCACTCCCTATTACCCACAAGGCAATGGTCAGGCCGAAGCATCCAATAAAAACATATTGAGGATCCTAAAAAAGACAGTCAATGATGCCGGTCGTGACTGGCATGTTCAACTAAATCCGGCACTATGGGCATATCGAACTAGCATTCGAACCCCTACAGGTGCAACTCCTTATTCATTGGTCTATGGTGCAGAAGCTATCTTACCTATTGAGGTTGAGATACCATCATTGCGGGTTTCCTTGCATAATCTGATAGATGATGAAGCTTACAGAGTCTCACATCTTCAAGACTTAGAGTTACTTGATGAGAAGCAACAAGCTGCATACAACCATATCAAAGCCTATCAGCAGTGCATGAGCAGAAGCTACAATCACCGAGTTAGACCTCATACATTTGAGGTAAGTGATCTTGTTCTACGAGAGAATCCTCGCAACCAACCAAACTGCGAACATCAGGGCAAGTTTGAATCAAACTGGCTGGGCCCATATGTTGTCACTGCTGTGTTCGGGTCCGGGGCATATCAGTTGGCTACATCAGAAGGAGAACCGCTTGCAGATCCAATCAATAGCATGCACCTCAAACGGTTTTATACCTAAGCTGTATAGAGCATCAGGCTCCCCTGCATATCAGAAAATACCAAAAACATTCAGAAAAATGTCTTGAAGAAAATACAAAAACATTCAAAAAAAGTAAAGAAAAATCATGCATCCAAATGGTGAACAACCACTCCGGTGGCACCTTGGGTAAGTACGATGGTGAAAACTTGGCAAACAGGTGCCACTCGTAAAGGCTATGGCTCCATTGTCTTTCAGACTTGCTGCGATCACATCTACTTCATACATACATCCATCCATCCAAAAAACATGGCTTGTTATTCCTCTGCAATTATGATAGTACTCCATACATCTTGCATCCCACTTTTTCATAGTCATGTCTAAAACTGGTGGCAATTCCTTTAACCTATTGATGGAAGTGGATTCTACATTATATTATGATTCATTAAATTCTTCATTCAAACAATCATCAAAAATCCAAAAACATTCAAAAATATCTCGCAAAAATACCAAAAACATTCAAAACAATTCAAAATCCAAAAACATCAACAAAACCATTGAAAAATCACACAAAAACATGGCAACACCTTGTACATACTCATCCATGCAGATACCAAAACAAACATTGACAAAATACTCACACAATGACCATTTACCAATCAAACCACACAATCAACATCAACACTCAAAACTGTCTTCAACAAGGATGCATCCTTCCTTACCAAAACAAAGACAAAAAGTGATGTTTTCTTTGACAAGAAAATTATGTTAAGCTATCAAATACTTGGTTGATTTGTGAGTACAATCATTCGTTTATCTGTATCGGGATCTTTCAGCATTGTTTTGTATCGTTTGCGCATTATTTCCGATGAAGTTCTAGGGCATGTACTAATGGTGTCTACGTGGGAAGTTCACCAACCTACGTGATCTTATGCCAAATGCACTCATAGATCACTATGGCTTGCTGACTACAGCGTATACCTCAACCATATGAGCATGAACCATTACCAAGGATCCATATTCTTTATTCTTTATGTATATATTGTTTGTTTGCAGGTACAATTCTCTTTCTTTGGTTCCTCCTACCTCATCCAAACTAGATAAAGGTTTTATCTCTTATTATGGTATGCACTTGTCTCAGGATATGATCAACCTAAGATCAAGGAGGATGATCCAAGTCATGCATGAAAGGAGATAATCCTTGTCTGTTCTGCAAGCAATACTCAGGTCAACTTGATCCATTATATCAAGTTGCTTGTATTAACTTGCTATATCAAAATCCATGTAAGAAATACTCTGGTCATCTTGAATCTTTATGTCAAGTTGCTTGTATTTTCTTACAACATTTTAAAGCTCAATGATGAAAAATAAAGCACCATGGATTGTCATTCCATCTCATTTGTATATATTGCATTTCGTTGCATTCCATCCATCCATACATTCATACATAGTAATGACAATGCATACTCTATTTTCCTCTTCTTCCATAGGAATGAGTCATAGGTTCTCCATTTCTTCTATCTAACATCGAACCCCCCCCACCCTCCCCATCTCGATAATCACCATCACATACCCTACATCATGTCCCAATCAACCTAATCAAGCCACATTCATCACCATCCATCTCTAAATAGGAGGGATTGTGTTTCCTATCCTAAGTCATCCAATAAGTCAAGAAAGTTACTCTATCTGCATAGGTACATCAACTCATGCACACCTAGACTATCAACAGATACTCTGATCAAGTATCTTCGGGTCTCAACAGGTAATCGATTATGGTAATCCTAGACTACATCAGACATTTATCACAATGACCTAGTCTCAACGGGGTTGCCATGATTCCCCACAACCATCCATCACACGCACACACTATCAATTGATCAACCAATCAAACACAATCCAACAGACAATTACATCAATTGTCTACGTCTCAACGAGTATTTTGCTTCATATACCTTGACTTCATCGGGCAATTACATCAATTGTCTAAGTCACATCAGGTCACTTTGATTCACTTACTTAGACTTTATCATGTCCAAGCGACCAACTGACATCAACTGTCACGCTTTGACTTGACCAGGGCAATTAAACCGATTGCACCAAATTGTCCAACCAATTTTGATAAATTGTGAAGCATCAATCCAAACCCCACACTACATCTGCTATGTATCTCTTGCATGACCTTAGGATACTCGCTGGCTTGTTGTTTCTTCATATTCACTCCATTTTCTCCCATTCTTTCATCATTAGTTCTAATTTCTTCTATTCTACCTCTCCTCCACTTTTCATTCTTTTTCGAGAGATCGCTCGATTCTTCAAAAAAAATTTGACCCAACTCTCGAGGGGGCATACCACCCATTAAATTTACATTTTATGGGGCATTTCTTCACACCTATTTTTCTTTCTTTGAAACGACGCGATAAACCGCACCATCTCAAAGAGGGGCAAATGTAGTCACATAAATCTGTCCACTTAATTAAATGAATACTTAGTATTTATTTGATTATTTAACCATCAATTAATAATTAATTAAATTAATATTTAATTAATTCATCTTAACCCTCTTCTCCTATTAATTAAATAAATTATTCAATTTATTTGATTTAATTCACTTAACCAAATTCAGACCATTAATTAAATAAATAAATCATATTTATTTAATTAAATACTCTCTCACATTTAAATAAATTAATATTTATTTAAATCCCCCAAAATCCCACCTCTCACATTTAAACAAATTAGCATTTATTTAAATCACGTTTATCCTCCCCCCACTTGTATTTTCCTACAAATGCAAGTTGCACAATTATTTTAAATAAATAATTTATTTAAATCACCTTTATCCTCCACCCACTTGTATTTTCAAACAAAAGCAAGTTGCACAATTATTTTAAATAAATAATTTATTTACATCACCTTTATCCTCCACCCACTTGTATTTTCCTACAAATGCAAGTTGCACAATTATTTTAAATAAATAATTTATTTAAATCACCTTTATCCTCCACCCACTTGTATTTTCCTACAAAAGCAAGTTGCACAATTATTTTAAATAAATAATTTATTTAAAATCACCTTTATCCTCCACCCACTTGTATTTTCCTACAAAAGCAAGTTGCACAACTATTTTAAATAAATTATTTATTTAAAATCCTATTTATCCTCACCCACTTGAAACCTTTAATGGTTTCCCTTAAAGTATTCAAACTTGATGGCTTTAAAGTCTTCAAACTTGATGGCTTCCTTCTATAGTCTTCTTAAGACTTTAATGGTTTTCCTTAAAGTCTTCAAGCCTTTAATGGTTTCCCTCAAAGTCTTCAAGCAATTTAATGCTTTATCTTCATTTTTCTCATTTAAATAAATTAATATTTATTTGAATATTTATCCAAAATGCAAATTACACCATTTAATTGAAATAAATGATTTTATTTTAATTGAAAATACCAAAATTTCTCCCACTTGCATTTTCCTACAAAATCCACTTGCATGCCTAAACCCCTTCTAGAATTTTCTAATCACTTCTAAATAACCTAACCCCTTCTCTAAACTTTGTCACATTCCTAAGCAAAAGGGAAGTCACTTCTCAAACCCTCAAAGTCTTTGATAACCATTGAAGGCTTTCAACCTTCAACCACTAAATGGCTCAAAGTCTTTGATAACCATTAAAAGCTTTCAACCTTCAACCACTAAATGGCTCAAAGTCTTTGATAACCATTGAAGGCTTTCAACCTTCAACCACTTAATCCCCAAAGTCTCCAATAACCATTAATGGTTACCTCAAACCCTCCCACATGGTTAAAACATTTGTTTTGACTCAACCTCTATCCAACCCAAAGGTCTCATCAAGCCATTAATGCTTTGACCATGATTATCTCTTAAACATTTGCACAAAAGTTTATCCTTGGATTAACTCTTAATCCAGTGGGTAATCTTAATTTGGACTTGACCCTTAGCCTCTAGATAACCATGAGGTCTTCTCAGGCCTTTAATGCCTCCAACCTCTTCTCTCAACCCAATCCTATGTTGACACTTGTCACCATTTTATTGGTGCCAATTGTGCACATGGATCCCCAACTTTCAAACTTGGCCCTTGATTAAACCATTCAATCTTAACCCTTCATTTCCCCATTTATTCTATAAATAGAACCCTTCTCCTCAAGCAAAAGAAAGAAGCATTAGAGTATTGTTGTTATACTGGCATTAGCATAGAGCTTTCTCATAGCATCATTGTCTACACTTGCATAGCATTTGCTTATCATATTCAACCATCTTGAATCTCCATATGGCATCCATGGATAGTGCTAAAAGCAGAGAGCTACACTCATTTGGGACTTGGAGAGGAGAGGAACAAGGGAGGAGCAACTATGAGCATCTTGATTAGCTATTTTATTTTATGTTTATATGCTTTCTATTTCATGCTTAATATCTCTCTTGATATGCCTATTTAGGATAATCTTTTGTTGCTAACACTAACATTTGTTTCTTGTGCTCTTGTGTGTGTTGCCATCAAACAGATTTTCTAATCCTTTTTGCAGAACATCATTTGGTGAGCCCGACGTGAATCCAAACACCACAAAGATCAACTTTTTTTTTTAACCAATAGCATGTTTGAATGTTGAAAATGTCACACAGGTTGCACTTTTGACATTGTTTTGGCGCGTTTGACATTGTTTTGGTGCTATTCACCTTGTTTCAGCACTTTTCCCTTCTCTGTCATTCCCTTTCTTTTAGTGCGTTTGTGTTAAATAGCGCCTCTGTTCACACGCAGACTAGCGCTATTGTAACAAAACGTTGTATAAATCACCTTGTAACCAAAAAAAAAAAAAAAATAGGCTTGTAGAAGCCCACCAAAACATGCGGATTTTTCTAACTAATTGTGTTTTATGCAGGTTCTAATCTTTTTGTGCAGGGGAAGGATTTAGTTTAAATGCTTTAAAAGTTTCTTTTTTACTTTCTTTCAACAAAATTTGGTTAAAAAGAATCCTTTTTTCCTTCTTGCACAAGTTAAAATAAACCTCACATTTTATTTTAGAGTGCATAAAATGAACCTCAAACTTGTTTTTGGTGCTTAAAAAGAAAATTCATTTTTCTTTATTGCAAAAAAAAACAAAAAAAAAACAACAAACTTCAGAATTTTGCTTTCATTGCAAGTTAGGGATACATTTTGTTTTGATGCTTAAAATCAACAAAACAAATTTTCTTTCTTACATCAAACTTAAAAATCACAAGCCACACTTCAATTTTTGGGCAAATAAAAAGAACAATCCACTTGTTTTGATTTTTGTAAAAACAAATTTTACTTCAAGCAAACGTGTTTTTCATTAAGTTGACCAGGATTTCCGAATTCTAGGTTACAAAATAATTGCCTTTGAAAATTAAAAAGAACACCATGATTGTTGGAGCAACATCTCCAAATAGATAGAAAATCATTGCGATGACAAGTTAAAAGGAACAAGTGAATTTTGTGTTTGGCACACTTGTGCAAAAGAGTTGGTCGAGTGGTCCTACTTCTAACACACACTATCCTCTCCCTTGGCTCTCATGGTCCTAGGTGCAAGAGAAAAGTGTTAGTAACACTCAAATTTTATCTTTTTAAGAGAGGCCTGCCAAGGGATCGATACTCTTGGGAAGGACCTCGAGCGGTAAATCCTTCGAGCCGCTATAGAAATCAGGTGTGAGTGAAAGCAGTAGCCTTAGGTATAGTTGTTCCTACAGTGCAACTGGCCGAAAGGACAAATGGGTCCCACCACCAGTTACAAGGCTCTTAAGTGAGTCACTGCAGAATGAACTTATGTCCAAAAACATCAAACATGACTAAACACCTTTAAGTAGTAGCCCACCCATTCTATTGATTAAGGATATTTGCGATATAATTTAGTGCAAGAGCATAGATGGTTTTGCTCCCAAGATACTCACCATACATATTTCCTTGAGTAGAAACATAGCTTTTTGAAAAGTCACTTGTGGCTTGATAAAAGTGGTGACTCCCCCATCATAGAGATCATCTATTTGTTATGCTCGTGCAAGACTTAGTATATCACATCCTTACCTGCCACGGTGGGATTCATAAGGTATGTAGTACCAAAGTCGAGCCGACTTCAGGCTTTGGAAATACACCTTAAAATACATCTAAAGGAAGGGTCATATACAAGTCCAAGGATTGGGTTGATCTAGACCCATACTCATTTGTGCCTTTGGGGCAACATTCTTGTGTTTGTGTGCTTGCTTTGTTTTCTTGTCAAAGAAAAATCAGATAATCACTTTCCAAAAACAAAGTATTCATCCAACCAAACATCTGTCAAAACAACCAAAAACATCAAAAACAAGGTACAAACAACAAAAAGTCAAATTTTATGACCATTCTTCACATCTTGCGAAAGAAGAAGCGTCATCAGAATATCAACTTGAAAAGAAGACCATTGAGCTCAAAGGCTTTGATCAAAAGGAGGAAATTCTTCTATATAAATAGACAAATCTTTGTCTCACATAGAGTCTTTCTGCGTCACATGCGTCTCTACCTTCAAGGAAAAACAAACGAATTTGATTCTGAATCATTGAACCGCAGAGCTTTTATGCAATATAGAGCTCTAAGTTATCACAAAAACCAAGGAGGAAAGATTAATCCCAACTTCTTACCAAACGTCTGTATCACATACAACACAGCTCGAGAAATACCACCAACACCCGAAAGGGAAGAGGTAGAGTTTGTCCCATTTGTAACACAAAGTTTTTATTGAAGTTGAAAACATTTCATCCATTATCTCACTCATACATCATCACTTCATCATCAATCCATTCCAACTCTCAAAACATTAAGTGGTTCTTGCTCCAAGTTCTCTTTTTAGATATTGCTTGAATCAAACGCATCACATCACTTTTTAGATTGTTTCTACATCTAGGATAAGCTCATCCTAAGAGACACATCTACACAGGTTAAAACTAGTTCATGAGTGAATCCTCTCATTACTAGGTAGTTCAATCTGTAACACATCTCAGATTTCTCTACACCTTATCACATCAAATCTTATCAAACAAGAAAGCAATTCAAAGAAGGAATTTCGGTTACATCTACCTTAAAAGTGTTAAGAGATCCACGTGCAACACAATTCACCAACCATCAATCTCTCATTCCATCAAAAACTCATCATCATCTTCAATCAACTTCAACAAAAGCTTGCAAGCAAAATGGCTCAAACCCGATCATAGTCCAGGCAACGAGAAATAGAAAGGGAAGAAGAAGAAGAGGAAAATCTCAATGAATTTCAAGAAGCACTTGGAGGAAATGCAGATGATGAAAACCCAAGTACTCCCACTCTTGCAACAATAGAAAGGGCTCAGCATAACCGTCTCTTTAACAGATTGTTTGACGAAATACTCAGGAGCAATGCGGATGCTCACTTCTTTAGACTCGCTCAAGAAGGAGCCAAACTCCCCTCTGACTTTTATCTTGCCCAATTAAGACAAGCATCAGAAAGACAAAGTCATCATGAAGAGGAAAGAGGTAGAGATCCCATAAGATATAACATTCCTTGAGGTAACCCACCACCTCCTCCTCCAAATGAAATGGAGATGTTGCGGCAACAAGTCGAGACTCTCACCCAACAGCTTCATAGTGGTGTCAAGATTAACCAATTCTCCCTCAATGACATCTGTCCCTATCCTTTTGACAGGAATCTTTACATGCCACCATTTCCACGAGGATTCGAAACACCCAAATTTGAAAAATATAGAGGAAAGGGAGATCCTCGTGATCATGTCAGAGAATTTCATTCCGCTTGTCTTGAAGTGGCATATGAAGACACCTACCTAATGTGCCTTTTTCCCCAAAGCTTGGGAGGAACAACCACATCATGGTTTTCCCGACTACCAGGTGGCATTAGAACATTTGAGGAACTCATCCAGAAGTTCCTAGCTCATTACTCTCATAACATTGAATGCGACATTACCATGGTTGATCTGTGCAACACTAAACAAAAACCAGGTGAACAATTCTCAGTATTCCTGCAACGATGGCATCAAATGTCTAGCAGACGTTCTCTTCAGTTACCTGAATGAGAACTAGTGGAAATATTCATTTCCAACTTAAACGAAGAAATGGAATCAAATGTCTAGCAGATTACTTTGCTTATTGGCAAATGCACACTCCAATGAGAAATTGTAGGTGATTGAAGGTATTGTCATTGATGGCAACCTTGCAATCCTATGGCACCAGCACTGGCAGATAGTTTATCAGTAGTGGAAAACATGATTACTGGTACCCCAATAGATAGGATTTTGTTTATTACATTTTGTATTAGATTTTAATATCTTTTTGTAAGCCGACAAGGTGAATTGTAATAGGACTCATATATAAGTATGAGATCTTGTAGATCATTTAGTGTGTGGACACGGTAAGATTATTGAAGAAGTAATATGTGAATATTAAGACAGATTTTGAAGGTTTATGGTTATTCTGTGAGCTTAAACCAATACTGAACTTGGCATAGCAGATGCTGAATCGAAGCAGTACATGATATTGGATTTGCATAATCCATTTTTGTAAGTCTGTGAGACTTACTTTTTGTAATTAAGCAGTGAGTTTTAGGTAGTTGGCCTTGTTATCACTATTTAAGAAATGGGTTTTCTTTTCCCATGATTGGCTAAGTTTTGAAAATTTTGAGTCAGGTATGCTATTAGTTGCTTCAAATCTGTTCTAGGTCTCTAAGGGTTAAGGGTTTAGCTTTTAATCTCTCAAATGTCTAAAAAAAACCTTCTAGCTTCTATTTCTGCATTACTTTATTCACTTAAAGTAATGGGTCTTTAAGTCATGTAAGGTGTGCCCCCCTTGTTACTTGCCTAGGTGGTCGTTAAATAAATTGTAAAAACTTACGCCTTATGCCTTTTCCTTCTAATGTTGTCAGCTCCTGTAAGTATTGCGCAACTCTCAAATAAATATATGACTTTCGCTATTTCCTTAGGTGAAGTTGTTGGTGTGTTAAGCTATGCAAAATAGCGAAAGGCAAAAGCAGGCTTGACCATGTGCATTGGCGGCCAGCTTAACGAGACTCCATCTCATTTTGAATCCAAGGGCTCGCGTTGATTTGCAGTTGAAATAAGAAAGTTACCTTTCGCGAAATGGAAAAAAAGTTTGGTGGGACCCAGAGGTGAAGTTTTCTCCCTCAGGCAAAAGGCGATCAAGTTTAAAAGAAATCAATGGCTCGCGTAGTTTCACGACCGAGAGATGCTCACAGTTTATTCTTCGCGAAATAGTGTAAGGTTTTTGGGCCTGGGCAAAAGAGGTTACTAAAAGGCATAACAAATGCGTAACTCCTTAAGATCTAACGACTGGTGTAGTTTCGTGGGGTGAAGGTGCTCGAAAGATAGCTTTCACGAAATGGTGAAATGACATGGCATTCCAAGCGAGCAGTCCAGCTAGCTGAGATGGCAAGTAAGAACGTGACATGTGGCTGAAAAATCAAAGTGTTCGATGAGTATACATTTGAGGATTAAGAGGTGGGCCTAAGGAGATGAGTCATACTATGAGATGAGAAATGACCTAGCAGATATAGGTGGCAAGGATGAACTGGATCTCGCAGAATTATTTTGGCAAATAAAAGGTTGACACGTCAATTCAAGAGAGATAAGATGTCAGGTGGATAAAGCTGAGTCAAAAGCCCATGTCTACCAGTTCTAAGCAAGTTCTCCAGATCTAACGGCTCGCGTGAATTTTCGAAGGTAAGATGCTAGTAGTTTAAAGCCTGCAAAATGGTGAAAGAGCCAGTGGCCCCAAAGGATAGGCAAGGCATAAAGGTAAAGGCCGACCAACTTTATTTTGATCTAACGGTTTGCGTGTGTTCATGGATGTGGATCACCTAACTCAGATTGCACACAACTATGACCCCATTATAAGGAGTGTCAAGTATATAAATGGAAAAACCCTCATTGAAATAAATAATGAGGAGTTCACAAATGCATTTGGGCTTAGTGAATTTTTAAATTTTTTGGAACCCATCAATTTTACATCATTGGCTCAAGTTTACAATATACAGAGGAATCACCTTAGGAATGGGGCACTTAAAGAATTCTTTGTAAAAATAGGTGGATTAACAGTTGTAGGACCTAATACTATGGAGCCTTTCTCCTTAAATCTATTCACCCTTAGAGCCAAGGGATTGTACTAGTCACTCTGCCAAATTCTCGGAGAGGATGCTGAAGCAAACATGCCAAATCATTACATGTTAATGATTCATCAAATTTTAAATCCTTGTCTGGCAGTGACCTTCGATTATGCCTCCTATATTACTGATGCCATTCATGAAGGCTTGATAGGGATAAAGAATGGGAAAGTGGATAGGCCTTTTGGATGGTACTCCCTCCTCATGCACTTATTTTTATTCAAGGGTGGTGATTATTTTCAAAATGGAATGGATCTTGTGAAAGAGAAGGATGGAGAGAAGATGCAAGTTTAGTTATGGAGTACAATGTTGTCATGGGATAGAGAAGATGCTAGCTACTTGAGGTTTGATAAGTGCTTTGCATCCAAGATCAGGACTCTTATATGTTCAGAGAATCCAAGAGTCCCTAAAGTTCTTTTGGAATTCATTAGACCAAAAGAGTTTGCTAAAGATATTAAAATTGTCCACAATTGGGGTGATATGTACTTATACCCTATCTCCATAGTTTTTAGAGTGTATGGTTTCAGAGGCACTCCATTTTTGTTACCATATCAGGTCCCACTTAAAGTAGGAATTGCAAAAGTTCTCAGGTAGATTGGTAGTGTGCAAGAAGCGGAGCTGATAGGTAGAGGTAAAGGGATTGGAAGTGCTTTGAATATTTCCTTCAACCCTACCATTTATCAACTGTAGTATCAAGGTGTGCTAACCTTGAAAATTTCTTCAACGGCATGTTCAAGAAAAGGGTAGTATGCAGAGGCAGACCCCATCAATTTCAATTCCCTGAAGACCTCATCAGGAATGAGTTTGATTTGGATGAGCAAGAGCTAAGGAAAGAAAAGTGGATGGCCTACAAGAAGGCCTTAGATTTTGTACACAAATTTGACACCAGCTATGACCCTTTGTCCAGCTTTCACCCCTTTGAAGAAAAGATAAAATTCTTAATTCTTTGTTTTGAGGATGTAATGAAGGCAATGAAAGAGAAGAGGGAGGTTGTGACTAAGAATAACCCTGAGAAAGCAAGACTAGTTTTAACTAGGTCTACATCTGATAAAGAAATCCCTCCAAGTGATTACATGCTACATAAAAAGTCCAACTATAGTGTGTTGGTGCCAACAACAAGGGAGCCTTCTACCTCAAGAGGAAAGAGGAAAATGCAAGATGTCATTGACATTCAAGAGAACCCAAAGAGGCAAACAATGGGAAAAGAAGTGCAATCTGATGAACCCTTGTATTCCCCATCTCAATCCCTCATTCATATAGGAGATGAATAGGCAATAGCTGAGCAATTGTTACTGATGCCCTCCTAAATGGCACAATGTTAGTTTATGATCAATCAACACAAAACACACAAGACGTTAGAGTTAGTCAATCATAAACCAAAACGTGAAGGCATTCCAAAGGAGACACTAAAAACATGCTAATGAATCTAACTAAAGAAGTAAGACAATGAGATATCTCCAACTATCTCTCAACATGATATTAGTTCTTTCTCCCTTGTTCCTCTCCTCTCCAAGTTCCAAAA
The DNA here is from genome assembly GCF_030272615.1 of Cryptomeria japonica. Taxonomy (NCBI): domain Eukaryota; kingdom Viridiplantae; phylum Streptophyta; class Pinopsida; order Cupressales; family Cupressaceae; genus Cryptomeria; species Cryptomeria japonica. Next base: position 191,700,189 of record NC_081412.1, on the reverse strand, counting down.
TAGTGTAGCTCTCAGCAGCTTTTTGCACTATGGATGCTTATGGAGGATTGAGATTTCTAGAATAGCTCCAAATATGAAATGAAAAGCTATTTTTAATGCTAAAATGATTGATTTTACCAAAAAGACAAGATTTAGTTATGCTATGCTAAATGCTCTCTAAAATGGCTATAGTCTAAATGCTTACAAGTTTTCAGGATCTGGATTATGAAGGAATGGGCTCTATTTATAGGAAAAATGGAGCAATGGATGGCCAGGATTGAATGGTTTAATCAAGGGTCAAGCTTGAAAGTTGGGGATCCATGTGCACAATTGACACCAATGAAATGGTGACAAATGTCAACATAGGGTTGGGTTGAGAGAAGAGGTTGGAGGCATTAAATGCCTGAGGAGACCTCATGGTTATCTAGAAGGTAAGGGTCAAGCCTAAATTAGGATTACCCACTGGATTAGGAGTTAATGCAAGGATAAACCTTTGTACAAATGATTAAGAGATAATCATGGTCAAAGCATTAATGACCTGATGAGACCCTTGGGTTGGGTAGAGGTTGAGTCAAAACAAATGTTTTAACCATGTAGGAGGGTTTGGGTTAACCATTAATGTTTATTGGAGACTTTGGGGATTAAGTGGTTGAAAGTTGGAAGCCTTTAATGGTTTTCAAAGACTTTGGGGTTTTTGGTGGTTGAAGGTTGAAAACCTTCAATGGTTATCCAAGACTTTGGGCCATTTGAGAAGTGACTCCATTTTGCTTAGGAATGTGACAATAATTAGGGGATGGATTAGGCTAATTAGGAAGGGGTTAGAAGAATCTAGAAGGGGATTAGATTTTGCAAGTGGATTTGGTGGGTGAGGGAAAATAGGATTTTATTAAAATAAAAATTCATTTATTCCAATAAATGTGTGCAAGTTGCATTTGTAGGAAAATGCAAGTGGGGTGGGGATAATGATTTAAATAAATGTTTTATTTAATTTATTTAAAAGAGGAATAAGGGGATTTAATTAAATAAATTGATTTTATTTATTTAATTGATTTGTATTTGGTTTAATGAATTAATTAAAATAAATTGAATAATTTATTTAATTAATAGAAGAATGTTTGGGGATAAATTAATTAAATATTAATTTAATTAATTGATGACTAGTAGATTTTTAATTAAATAAATACGAAATATTCATTTAATTAAAATGGACAGATTTATGTGACTACAGTTACTATTAGGTAGTCTTGGAGAGATAGCCTACACCTATGATGAAGTGGGAGAGGGAATGCTAGAAGAGCCCCTTAATACTGAGATGAATATAATCACTAATGAGTTCAAAGGCCAAGAGTTTGATCCTGAGATCAAACAAGCTAGTGAGGATTTCTTGGCTGATAATAACTTTGACACATCAGGAGCTTTCGAGCAATTCTTGTGGAAGCAAAATATTGATCAGTTTAATGTTAGATATGAAAAGAGGAAGAGTGAGAAACCCCACAAGGATCTAGCAGTGGTGGAGAAAGAAGTAAAGTAAGAAATGGTCAATGAGTTCAAGACCATCACACCTGAGCAAGGAAGAGACATGGTAGCAAAGGTTGGTGTACTCATTCTCCCAGAATGGGATATAGCAGATGCCTTAGTTTTAGAGGCAGTGAGGAAAGAAACCAAACCCATGGAAGGGCTCACCTTCAACAAGGACAACACCTCCCTAGTTATGTCATCTCTGAAAAGAGATGAAAATAGAAAAAATAAGGACACCCCAGGGTCAAGTTACATTGGAGGTAAGGTAGCAAAAAGAGTACAAAACACTGGGGTGGTAGAAGCTGCTAGCACTATTCTAGAGACTGCAAAGTTTAGTGTTGCAGTAGAAAAAAGACAGGCAAAGGAAAAAGCAGATCTTCAAGCTAAGTTGGAGATTGTTTTAAAAGCTTATAACAGTACCAAGGAGGAGGTATGCGGTAAAGATACCATCATTACCAAGCTACAAAGCCAGTTGGCAGGACAATACCATCAAGGTGAGTCCTCAACATTGATGATCTCCTCTTCTCCTACAAGGCTGCCACCTACCAACCCCATTATTGAATTCCCACCATCTCCAGCACCTTCTAGTTCCTAGTTGATTGAGATCACTCCCCATGAATTGGAGAAGCTAAAACAGGCTCAGGCCCTGTATGCAAAAAAATATGAAGAGAGAGTCAGGCCTACAATTTTGAGTTTTGCTGACACCATAGGGTCCTCACTAACGTACAACAACATGAGCAAGATTTTGGAAATGTGGAATGAGTTAAATGGGGACAAGGCTATTCTAATGCCTATTTTTGACAAGTGGAGACCCAGAGAGTAGGATATAGAACTTATTTGTGTATCCTATGATGAGGCAGGGGCTGATCCCATTATTAAATCTACTTCTAATATGACAAAGGATTTAGTAAAGGTTGTAGAAGGAGTAGACAATGCAGATAGGAAGATCAACTTGTACAAGAAAGAGTACACTAATCAAGTTTTTGAATTACTCCCAGGGGGTTTTGTTAGTCCAACTCAATTAAAGGACAAACAAATATGGCTTAAGGAATTAGAAGACAAATTTTCATTAAGAATAAAAGGAATTATTAATTCAGAGGATGCCTCCATATTTATCAAAACAATTGAGAAGATTGAGAAAATCAAATCTCATTATGGTTTTCTTAATTCAGAGGTTAACAAAATGAGGAATTCTTGGAAAAGATTAACCAAGACAAAGGGAAAAGTGATTAACTTCTCATGGCCTACTAATGATGTATACCAAGAGTGGAGAAGAAAATATGCAGTACTGGAAGTAGAGCAGTTAGAAGAGGTTGCAACATAACCACAAGTAGAAGAAGCTGCAGATGTTGAAAAAGACGTGTAACCGCATTTCGAAAAGGTTTTGTAACTACTCCTTGAGAGAAGTAATGATTGTAACTATTTCCCTAGGAAAGTCTGAAGCTATGTATGCATCCATGTTATTATAAATGGATACCAGGACTAGTAAAAAAAGGGATCACAAGGAATTGTAAGAAAACGCTGCAAAAATTTATGGGAGCTTTTTTCTAAGTCTTAATGGAGAACATTCAAATGTTTTTGTAATACTTTTCTGATATAATATCAATACACAGACCATCAGTTTTGAGCTTAAACTTTGTGTTGTCTTCAAGTATGTTTGCAAATATTTACTGTTTCATTTTGAGTAATCTAGGGTTATTCCTTTCGAATATGGGTTGTAAGGCAATTTCAAGTAGATGTGCTTGTTATCTTTTCTCTTCAGGAGGGGAATTAAATACCTAGGAATCACTTCTACTAGTAAATTCTTTGTGGGATACTTTGAATTTGATAAATGCAGTTTAGTTTTTGTATGAATAAATTCTTATGTATGTCAAGCATATGTGGGGATCTGCAGAAGCCAAGCTGATAGGATGTGTGGAGATATTTGATTGTGGGAGTATTGTTTAAACTTAGATGACTCTGTGGCCTAGATAAGGCACTGGCATCTTTTGCGGTTGTCTTTTACACATCTTGTAGGTCAATACTAAACATGAGCATAAGTTTTATTTCTTTGTTTCACTTGGTTTTAAGGTGATAAGATCCTTTGGTTTTCGGACTGGTTTACTATGGATTTGTCTTTTAAAAGTGTGAACTCGGTTCACAAAAGGTATACCCACCTGAACTTTGGACAAGTTCAAAGTGTAGAAGTTTAATCAAACCTTGTCATATGTTGTCCTAGAATTTCCTTGTCCTTGTCTTCTCTCTCACACACAGAGTTATTATTTTATTACCAAGGGACTAGAAGGCGAATCAGGTTTTGAGAACAACAAAAATGGTGACTCTGCTAGGGAGAGTCATAGTCAAAATCTAGACGAAGATTTGTGCTTAATTTTATAAGGAAAATCATTGTGTGTTTGTGGAATATATTGGTGCTTTAGTGAATATAGCAGTGGTGTCTGGAAGTCTCTATTTGGAAGTTCCCTCTATTTCTTTTGATATATGATTTTGGTCCGAATATTTGCAACATTTCAGTCAAAGCTTGTTTTCATATTTCTCATAGTCTTGTGGGTGGCGACTCTATTATTTTGTAACCAGTCCTTGTGAAATAAATATAATTCTAAAAGGGAGACAAGCATAATGTAAGGAGGAAAAAACACCAGATCATTCATGAAGAAGCATCCTTGTGAAACCTTGCAAGAAGGTTTTACTGAATAGTCACGAAGAGGTCAAAAGAGATCAGTACTCCATGAACCACCAAATGCTACTTGGGTGCAGAAAAACAACAATACCAGTAAGGTACCTAATTGACCTGTTTATGCAAAATCTAATTCTTCTTCTAGAGAATCTGAACATTATATATTAGGTTTCCATTTTGGATTATTTGGAAATATAGATAATGTTCATTCTTTAAATCAAGATATATCTCATGTTAGCATTTCTAGGAGAGATAGGACTAGTTCAAATGCAATCAGACATTCTGTGCCTAGAACAGTTGATGGAAACATCAGCTTGACTGATATAGAGTAAGTTAATGTATCTAACTCTGAGGAGAATTTCCCTAATGAAGATAAAATGTCACAAGAAATAAAAGATTTAAATAGAAAGGTTCATCACTTAATCTCCCTAAAATCCCAAAGGAAGCAAATAGGGAAAATGAAGTCAAAGCAAAACTAATGGAGAGAGATAGGCTTCTTAGACAGATAGCTGATCTTGAATTGTTGGCCCAGGAAAAGGAAAAGAGTTATGATGAAGGTCCTATGATTAGAGAAACTCTAATCCCTAAGGCCAAGCCAGCATATAGGTCAGTAATCCAACCAAACAGGGAAGTGCTTAGTGATCCACAGCCTCCTAAGAATAATGTTGATAAAGGGAAGCAAAAGTGGGTGGATGATGGAACTAGATCTAGAAATATAGAGGAAATCTCTCATAGACTATCAGCACATGAGAGAGAGATGGAAATAATGAGGAAGGAAAAGGAGGATCTACAAATGGAGTTAGAGAAATCTGAGTTAGAAGCAGCTAATCAGGAAGTTAAAAGAAAAATTGGTTATCTAAAAGCTCCCCCTATCATTTTTCCATCAGATGATCTCAGTAAGCCTGATTCTCAGCAAATTTCCCTTCGCCCGGTTAAAATTCAGCCTACTATGCTTGTTAATACAACAACAATTAGTCAAGCCCCTGTAAACAATCAACATAACCAAATCTCTCAGACCCTGATCCCCAATGTCAGAATGGGTAATAATAATGTTGTTACCCCTTTCCAAAGGAGACCCATCAATTTAGAGCAGTATAGACAATTGTTTTTTGATGGGATCCCAGGATACCCCAACCATGTTCCCACTGAGTTAAGGGACATACTCCATAAATTTGTTGGAAATAATGCAATTAGTGCTGAGGAGCATTTAAAATCTTTTGGTGTCTTGATAAATGATTATGAGATAGTGGATGAAGATGTTATAATGAAATTATTTGTTCAGTCCCTAGTAGATGATGCAAGAGATTGGTACAGAGGTCTCCCAGTTAATAGCATTGGATCTTGGGAGGACTTTTAGAATTGTTTTCAAGAACAATATGGTGACAAAACAAATGTGAGCTTCATGCTCAATGAGTTCAATAACATTAGAAAATTTGATAATGAAATGGTCATTGATTTCAATGCTAGATTTCAGAAAGCCATGCATAGATTGTATCAGGTGATGAGGCTAGATGATAACATGTGTCTGAACACCTATTATAATGCATTTGATTCTAAAATGGCTTATATCTTAAGGGATAAAAATCCACATAGCCTGAGAGATGCATTTAGAACTGCTTTTAATGTGGAGAGCAATAGGAAAGCATCCAAAAAGTTAGGAAGGAGAACTGATGGTAGGCTATGGCAAGATACAAAATAGCAACCCAACAAAGTTGCTAAAGAGGAAGACAAGATAGAAAAGTTGGTTACTACTATGAAGGACCTAACTGCCAAGGTGAATAAAAATGATAAGCCTCATCATAATTGGCAAGATAGACCCCCTAGGCTGCATGATATGCCCTATACTACCAATTGGAAAGATGGAAAGCCATAGAATGAGAAGCCTAAAAATGCTCAGAGTCAGGATACCCCAGATCCTTTAAAAGGGAAAAATGTCCATAATATAGAAAACTCTCCTTGGTGTATTGCTTGTGATGGGCCACATTCTCCTCATCAGTGTGCAGTAGCTCAAGCCCTTGAAGAATCCATGAGACAAGAAGTTGAGCCTGACATTAACATGTTTGAGACCATTGTAGAAAGTGATGAGGAATCTATACAAAGTGAATTTAGTGATGTGTTGGATAGTGAAAGGTCTTTCCAAGGCCAACTAACACTGGATTGGCATCCTACTTTGAATGTGGTGACTATTGAAGATGAAGAAGTAAAAAATCTCACTAAAGCTGTTATTGCTAAAGCAAAGCACAATTACAACTTAAGGAGCACCAGGAAGGACACTAATCAAGGTGAGCCCAGTTCTATGTTTATAAAAGAGTTTTTTCAGAAAAAGGCTACAAGTAGTGCTACTTCCCCTCAAATTGGTCAAGAAAAGAAAGAACAAATTAAAGATGTACCCAAGAGTGAAGATGATAAAAATGCCAATGATATGCAAGCAGATGCCACAACAAAAAGGGCGAGTCAGCCTAAGGCTGAAAGAATTAAAACTAATGTTGAGTTGAGCTGCAATTCCACATTTGATATGGCTCAAGCTCTTACACAGATGAAAGTTACTGTCCCATTAATAGAATTACTGAAAATAAAAGAACATAGGGATGTTGCCTTGTATTTGTTTTCTAATATATCTGACAGTGACACAGTCATACCTATCGGTTCAGTTAAAAATGGAAAGGATCAGGAGTTCCAAACCCCAGAGGTTTATGTTGGAACCACTACTACTCAAGAGCCTTCACAGGTAGATCCTTTTTATGTTACTTTATTAGTGAATAACTGGCTGATAAAAAACTGTATGATAGACTCAGGAGCAACTGCTAATGTAATGCCTTATGGTGTTATGAAAGAACTAGGACTATCAGTAACTACTGTATATGGAAAATGCTATGCTATGGATAACAGGGAAGTACCTATGATAGGTACAATGAGAGATGTTGAAGAGAAGATAGCAGCATTTCCTGAGGCAACTTACAAAATGGATGTTATTGTTACTATCACTAAGCCCCATCATGGCATGTTGTTGTCCAAGCAGTGGGAGGAAATGTCCAATTAGACTTATCTTATGCCACCATCCCAATCAATGGGAATCAGGTCAACTTGTACAAAGAACCATGTGCTCCTAGAGTAATTGAAAAAGTGGATCTTAACATGCTCAATTGTATGATAGATGTTGATCTTGATAATTTTAGAGTGCAACCAATTTTACCCCAGTTGAAGAATACAGACTCCATTATGACTGAATTAGAATCACAATAGCATGGTTTATGGTAGATGTATTTTGATGGAGCTTGCTCCAAAGAAGGGTCTGGAGCAGGAGTCCCTTTTCTATCCCCATCAGGCATAACTTTTAAATATTCTTTTCTATTAGCCTTTCAGTGCACAAACAATACTACAAAATATGAAGCTCTATTATTGGGGCTTGAAGTTGCAAAGAGGCATGGGATATAGCTGTTGAAAGTTTGAGGAGATTCATAATTGGTTGTCTCTCAGGTAAGATCCAAATATGCATCCAAAAATGATAGGTTAAAGAGATATAAACATGCAGTTTGGCATGTCATTGAGCATTTTAGTGCATTTTCTATTAATTGGATAGAGAGATCAAAGAATATCATGGCAGAATTTTTAGCTAATGTTGCATTGAAAAATGATGATGCAACACTAACCAACATATCCACTGTGGAAATAAAATATAGGCCTGCCATCCCTGATAATGTGTATAATTGGCAAGTTTTTGCCAATGATGAAGATATTCTTATGTTCATTCAATGTGTTGATGATTATGATGGATAGAAGATTGATTGCAATGCATTGGTGGAAGTGGTTGACAACAAGGAAACAGTGTTTGGAAACGACTTGGTCTAGTTGGAAACAAATGAGATACCTAAAGGGTTGGTAGAGCTAGAGAGTATGTTCAACTACAACGACAGTCACGTGCATCAACAGTCTACCACCAAGTTAGAAGAATTGGAGGAGGTGAACTTGGGGACTGAATCATCCCCTAAGTTAGTATACATTGGGAAGAAATTACCCCCTCATGTCAGAACTAATCTTATTAATTTATTGAAGAGATATAAACATGTTTTTGTTTGGTCTTATGAAGACCTAAAGGCGTATAGACAAGACTTGTTTCAGCATGAAGTCCCTTTACTTCCAGATGCTAAGCCTTTCAGACAAAAGAAGAGACCTATTAACCCCCTGTTAGAAACCAATATGCAACAAGAATTGACTAAGTAAGAGAAGGGGGGATTATCAAACCTATAAGACATTCTTCATGGGTCTCCAATTTGGTCCCAGTAAGAAAGAAAAATGGGGACATTAGATTGTGTGTGGATTTTAGAAATTTAAATGTTGCTTCTTTAAAAGATAATTATTCTTCCCCCAATATGGAAGCCATGTTGCAAAGAGTAACTGGTTGTGATCTTTTGTCCATGATGGATGGTTTTTCAGGATACAATCAAGTGTTGGTGAGGGAATCTGAACAATTCAAAACTGCCTTCACTACTCCATGGGGAACATATGTTTATGTAAGAATGCCATTTGTATTAAAAAATGTTGGAGCTACATTTCAGAGAGCTATGGATGTATCCTTTAAAGAATTCATCAACATCATCATGGTGGTTTATCAAGATGATTTAACTTGTTTCTCTAAAAAGGCTGATGACCACTGTGGACATTTCGAAAAGGTGTTCAATAAGGCTTTGGAATTTGGTGTGTCATTAAATCCCAAGAAGTGTCATTTTGGTGTCACTGGAGGAAAATTATTGGGGCATATTGTTTCCAAGGAAGGGGTAAGAATAGACCATGAAATAATTGAGGCAATAAACAATGTGCCTGCACCAAAAAATGTTAAAGGTATCCAATCTTTTTTGGGAAAGGTTAATTTTGTTAGAAGATTCATTGCAAATTTTGCAGAGATAGTGAAGCCCATTGTAAAATTGCTTAAGAAGGATACAACATTTTGCTGGGACCAAGAAGAATCAAGGGCATTTGATGAGATTAAAAAGTCCATTCAGGAAGCACCAGTGCCGAAATCTCTAGATTACAGTAAACCCTTTTCTCTGTTCTCTTTTGCTTCATACCATACAATAGTTGTAGTGTTGTTACAAAAAGATAATGAGGGATATGAACATCCCATAGCTTTCTATAGAAAGTCTTTGCAAGCAGTAGAATTAAGGTATGAAACCATGGAAAAACAGGGTTATGCTTTAGTTAAAGCTGTTAAGGCTTTTAGGCCATACCTTGTGAATGAAAAGTCATTGCTTATGTCCCACATGCTACAGTTAAGGATATTTTGTCCCAATCTAAGGTTACAGGAAGAAGGTGCAGATGGATTAATGGAATCCAAGAATTTGACTTGGAAATAAAGATCACCAAATTGGTGAGAGGCTTAGGTCTAGCCAAGCTTATGATTGAATTTAATCTTCTGAATGTTGAGATAAATAATGTTGAAATCAAAAGTATTTCAGTCACTAGTATTGAAAAGCAACTTTGGTACTCAGAGATAGTACATTTCTTAAGGGATGCAACATTTGCAGAAGGGATGACACACAATCAAAGAAGAACCTTAAAATTGAAGTCTCAGAAATATGTTCTCATTCAAGGTGACTTGTTTTGGAGAAATAGAGATGGAGGGTTACTGATGTGTTTAGATGAATTCCAAGCAAAGAAAATGTTTATTGAAATGCATAATGGAATATGCGGAGGTCATTACTCTACTAAGACAACTGCTAGAAAAATAGTCCAGGCTAAATATTATTGGCCTACCCTATTCAAGGATACTCATGAATATGTCAGGAGATGTGACCCATGCCAAAGGTTTTCATCCAAGCTAAAATATGAAGGAGCACTGGCCTTGAATCCAGTTACAGTGGAAGCCCCTTTTGTCCAATGGGGGATAGATTTTATTGGAGAGATTGTTGAAAAATTAGGAAAAGGTCACAGGTGGATTATAGTAGCTACAGATTATTTTACAAAGTGGATTGAAGCTATTCCCACCAAAAGAGCTACAAGTAAAATTGTTATTGATTTCTTGATGGATTGTATCATAACTAGATTTGGGGTTCCTATGAAATTAGTAACGGACAATGCTATGAGTTTCAGGTCAGAAGAGTTTGTCAATCTTTGTACTAGTCATGGGATACTCATGTATTACTCTTCACCATATCATCCTCAAGGGAATAGACAAGCAGAATCCAGTAATAAAAGCCTCTTGAACATTATCAAAAAAATCTTAGAAGAAAACAAGAGGTCATGGGATGAAAAGTTGAGACTAGCTTTCTGGGCGGACAGAATCACTATCAAGAAAGCCATTGGAATGTCACCATTTGATTTGGTATATGGTACACAGGCCAGAGTTCCTGTAAACAATCTTCTTCCAGTGTATAAGTTCTTGCAAGCTGAAGACATGGAAATGTCAGAGCCTATGGAGGACCAAATGATCCAGATGGTCGAAGTGGAAGAAATCGGGTCATTAGCCCATAAGAGGACATTGAAGATCCAATTGCAGTCTAAGTACCTTTTTGATAAAAGGACATCATTGAGGAAGTTTCAAATCAGTGATGTTGTTCTTCAGTGGAATGCAAGAAGACAGGACAAAGGAAAGCATAAGAAATTTGAATCATTATGGATTGGCCCTTTTGTGGTCTGTGATTTAAATGGAAAGGATTCTTATTTTATGAAGAATATGAATGATAAAGTACAGGAGTTTCCAATGCATGGACAATTCCTGAAACATTATTTCTCTTAAAGTCCATGCATAGTAGGTCCTTGCTTGTATATATGTAGGTTTGCTTTCGTTGCTGTTTTTGGGTTTGTGTGTAGGTTTGTTTCTCTAGAGTTTCCTAAGTTTATTGTCTTGATCTTGTGATCAACCATCCCCAGTCAGAGCCGATGTTATCACTGTTTAAGAAATTAGTTTTGTTTTCCCATGATTGGCAAAGTTTTGAAACTTTTGAGTTAGGTATGCTATTAGTTGCTTTAAATCTATTCTAGATCTCTAAGGGTTAAGGGTTTAGCTTTTAATCACTCAAATGTCTGATAAAAAACCCTCTGGCTTCTACTGCTACATTACTTTATTCACTTAAAGCAATGGGTCTTTAAGTCATGTAAGGTGTCCCCCCCTTGTTACTTGCCTAGGTGGTCGTTAAATAAATTGTAAAAATTTACGCCTTATGCCTTTTCCTTCTAATGTTGTTGGGTCCTATAAGTATCGCGCAACTCTCAGATAAATCTATGACTTTTGTTGTTTCATTAGGCGAAGTTGCTGGTGTGTTAAGCTATCAAGTCTCATCTGATCGGATGGCTGGTATGGCTTCGCTGGCTTAAAGTGCATGTTGGCTACTGTCCACGAAGTAGCAAAAGGATTTTTAGCCTATTGCCGGATGAGGAAAGGTAAAAGGGTAAAGGTAGTGCAAGTTTGATTTGATCTAGCGGTTGGCATGACTTTGCTAGATGAACGTGCAAGGATGTTATGCTCTACGAAATGGTGAAAGAGAAGAAAAGAAAATACACAGGTGTGTTATGACCTGTTGGAGTGAAATTTTTGAATTCTTCTATGAATTCAATTCTGAAGGGATGACTGAAGCATGCAGTATCAATGTCATAGTTAAGAGCCCGACTACCGTATATGATCTCGCATCAATTGAATTAAGGCATTGTTTTGAAGAGTTGTTGCAAAGAAGCAGGTGCAGGACAGATTTCTTCAAGCCAAGAACAGGTTCTCTTGTACTCTTGCTTAGCAATTACTTGACGATTTGTTTAAATTGGGGTTTTGATCTGTTACAGAGCTATTGTGGTTAGTAATTAAGTTGCTTGCATAGTAATTTTAAGATGGCACCTAAAAGGGAGTTCTCAAGAAAGGTTAATTACCATGAGAGGGCAATCTATGATGATTTCCTAGAATAGTTGACCATGTCAACTAATGTGGCAGCTAAGGTTAAAGAGTTACTACCAAAAGCTCCTCGCCTGAGAATAGGAGAAGGATTGTATGACAAAGGCAATTGGCTGAGAGACCCACTGATAGGGTTGTCTGGATTGGGCTTATTTAAGGTCAGATTTGGTATGAGACACTCCCCAGCCCCGTTGAACAATATTTGGGAATTGGATGTAGGTAAATTGGTGGTTCCTAGAGTGTTCAAGGATGTGGATCTCCTAACTCAGATTGCACACAACTATGACCCCATTACAAGGAGTGTTAGGGATGTAAATGGAAAAACCCTCATTGAAATAAATAATGAGGAGTTCAGAAATGCATTTGGGCTTAGTGAATTTTCCAATTTTTTTAAACCCATCAATTTTAAATCATTGCCTCAAGTTTACAATATACAGAGCTATCACCTTAGGAATGGGCCTCTTAAAGAATTCTTTGTAAAAATGGGTGGATTAATAGTTGTACGACCTAATACTATGGAGCCTTTCTCCTTAAATCTATTCACCCTTAGAGCCAAGGGATTATACTGGTCACTCTGCCAAATTCTCAGAGAGGATGCTAAAGCAAACATGCCAACTCATTACATATTAATGATTGCTCAAATTTCAAATCCTTCTTTGGTAGTGACCTTTGATTATGCCTCCTATATTACTGATGTCATTCATGAAGGCTTAATGGGGATAAAGAATGGGAAAGTGGATAGGCCTTTTGGATGATACTCCCTCCTCATGTGCTTATTTTTATTCAAGGGTGGTGATTATTTTGCAAATGGAATGGATCTTGTGAAAGAGAAGGACGGAGAGAAGATGCCAGTTCAATTATGGAGTACAGTGCTATCATGGGATAGAGAAGATGCTAGCTACTTGAGGTTTGATAAGTGCTTTGCATCCAAGATCAGGACTCTTATATGTTCAGAGTATCCAAGAGTCCCTAAAGTTCTTTTGGAATTCATTAGATCAAAAGAGTTTGCTAAAGATATTAAAATTGTCCACAATTGGGGTGATATTTACTTATACCCTGTCTCCACAGTTTTTAGAGTTTATGGTTTCAGAGGCACTCCATTTTTGTTGCCATATCAGGTCCCACATAAAGAAGGAATTGCAGAAGTTCTCAGGCAGATTGGTAGTGTGCAAGAATCAGAGCTGACAGGTAGAGGTAAAAGGGCCATTTTCCCTACAATTACCATAGCACATTAGTTTGTAATAACTAAAGGGGGCAGGAAGTGCTTTGAAGATTTCCTTCAACCCTACCATTTATCAACTACAGTATTAAGGTGTGTTGACCCTGAAGATTTATTCAATGGCATGTTCAGGAAAAGGATAGTATGCAGGGGTAGACCCCATCAATTTCAATTCCCTAAAGACCTCATTAGGAATGAGTTTGATTTGGATGAGCAAGAGCTAAGGAAAGAAAAGTGGGTGGCCTACTAGAAGGCCTTAGATTTTGTACACCAATTTGACACCAGCTATGACCCTTTGTCTAGCTTTCACCCCTTTGAAGAAAAGTTAAATTTCTTAATTATTTGTTTTGAGGATGTAATGCAGACATTGAAAGAGAAGAGGGAGGTTGTGATTAAGAATAACCCTAAGAAAGCAAGACTAGTTTTAACTAGGTCTACATCTGCTAAAGCAATCCCTCCGAGTGATTACATGCTACATAAAAAGTCCAACTATAGTGTGTTGGTGCTAACAAAAGGGGAGCCTTCTACCTCAAGAGGAAAGAGGAAAATGCAGGACGTCATTGACATTCAGGAGAACCCAGAAATGCAAAGAATGGGAAAAGAAGCGCAATTTGATCAACCCTTGTATTCCCCATCACAATCCCTCATTCATATAGCAGATGAATAGGTAGTAGCTAAGCAACTGTTACAATTATGCAGTCTTGGAGAGATAGCCTACACCTATGATGAAGTGGAAGAAGGAATGCCAGAAGAGCCCCTTAATGTTGAGATGAACATAATCACTAATGAGTTCAAATAAGCCAGTGAGGATTTCTTGGTTGATAATAACTTTGTCACATCAGGAGCTTTCATGAAATTCATGTGGAAGCAGAATATTGATCAGTTTAATGCTAGATATGAAAAGAAGAAGAATGAGCAGCCCCACAAGGATCCAACTATGGTGGAGGAAGAAGTAAAGCAAGAAATGGTCAATGAGTTCAAGACCATCACACCTGAGCAAGGAAGAGACATGGTAGCAAAGGCTGGTGTACTCATTCTCCTAGAATGGGATATAGCAAATGCCTTGGTTTTAGAGGCAGTGAGGAAAGAGACCAAACCTATAGAAGGGGTCACCTTCAACAAGGACAATGCCTCCCTGGTTATGTCGTCTCTGAAAAGAGATGAAAATAGAAAAAATAAGGACACCCAGGGTCAAGTTACCTTGGAGGTATGGTAGTGAAAAGAGTACAAAACACTGGGGTGGTAGAAGTTGCTAGCATTATTCTAGAGACTATAAAGTTTAGTGTTGCAGTAGTAGAAAGAGAGGCAAAGGAAAAAGAAGATCTTCAAGCTAAGTTGGAGATAGTTTTAAAAGCTTATAACAGTACCAAGGAGGAGGTAATGGGTAAAGATACCATCATTGCCAAGCTACAAAGCCAGTTCGCGGGACAATACCATCAAGGTGAGTCCTCAACATTGATGATCTCCTCTTCTCCTACAAGGCCTCCACCTACCAGCCCCATTATTGAATTCCCACCATCTCCAGCACCTTCTAGTTCCTAGTTGATTGAGTTCACTCCCCATGATTTGGAGAAGCTAAAACAGGCTCAGGCCCTATATGCAAAGAAATATGAAGAGAGAGTTAGGGCTACAATTTTGAGTTTTGCTGACACCATAGGGTCCTCACTAATGTACAACAACATGAGCAATATTTTTAAAATGTGGAATGAGTTAAATGGGGACAAGGCTGTTCCAATGCCTATTTTTGACACGTGGAGACCCAGAGAGCAGGATATAGAACTTATTTGTGTATCCTATGATGAGGCAGGGGCTGATCCCATTATTAAATCTACTTCTGATATGAAAAAGGATTTAGTAAAGTTGTCAGAAGGAGTAGACAATGCAGATAGAAAGATCAACTTGTACAAGAAAGTGTACATTGATCAAGTTTTTGAATTACTCCTAGGGGGTTTTGTTAGTCCAATTCAATTAAAGGACAAACAAATATGGCTTAAGGAATTAGAAGCCAAATTTTCATTAAGAATAAAAGGAATTATTAATTTAGAGGATGCCTCCATATTTATCAAAATGACTAAGGAGATTGAGAAAAT